>NC_140016.1:344197-484197 GCF_964263955.1 Coregonus lavaretus | reverse complement strand
CTGCACATGGGGACAAAGATCATACTTTTTGGAGAAATGTCCTCTGGTCTGATGAAACAAAAATAGAACTGTTTGGCCATAATTACCATCGTTATGTTTGGAGGAAAAAGTGGTATGCTTGCAAGCCGAAGAACACCATCCCAACCGTGAAGCACGGGGGTGGCAGCGTCATGCTGTGGGGGTGCTTTGCTGCAGGAAGGACTGGTGCACTTCACAAAATAGATGGCATCACGAGGAAGGAAAATTATGTGGATATATTAAAGCAACATCTCAAGACATCAGTCAGGAAGTTACAGCTTGGTCGCAAATGGGTCTTCCAAATGGACAATGACCCCAAGCATACTTCCAAAGTTGTGGCAAAATGACTTAAGGACAACAAAGTCAAGGTATTGGAGTGGCCATCACAAAGCCATGACCTCAATCCTATAGAAAATGTGTGGGCAGAACTGAAAAAGCGTGTGCGAGCAAGGAGGCCTACAAACCTGACTCCGTTACACCAGCTCTGTCAGGAGGAATGGGCCAAAATTCACCCAACTTATTGTGGGAAACTTGTGGAAGGCTACCTGAAACGTTTTACCCAAGTTAAACAATTTAAAGGCAATGCTACCAAATACTAATTGAGTGTATGTAAACTTCTGACCCACTGGGAATGTGATGAAAGAAATAAAAGCAGAAAATAAATCATTCTCTCTACTATTATTCTGACATTTCACATTCTTAAAATAAAGCGGTGATCCTAACTGACCTAAGACAGGGAATTTTTACTAGGATTAAATGTCAGGAATTGTGAAAAACTGAGTTTAAATGTATTTGGCTAAGGTGTATGTAAACTTCCGACCTTCAACTGTACACTCACTGAATATTTCCAACGTATTTATCGTCTTCCTGTGTGGTGACAACTCGAAACACTCTGTCCACGTTAGTCCTTTTATTGTTGACGTCATCCCTGAATTGCACACTTGTTATCGAAAATGTAATTAGCCTATTCTTCCCGGAATCACGGTCTGTAGCCTATGGAAGGAAAAAAGGAAGACTGGAATTCATAACTCACATCACAACCGGCAAGTTAAATGTATTAAAAGGTATACTTTATATTAGATTAAAATGTTGTTGTTGTTGTTGTTTTCTGCATAGCAAGAAGCTGTCCCATTGTGTATAATGTCAAATTGCAGAGTCTACCTTTTAAAGCTACATTCTGAGATTCGAAAACAAAACAAAAACACACCCGCCCCTGGACTTATTTTGATATACCTTATCAAATAGAAAATAACTGACGTTGTCCATTTCAAACAGTTATACTCACAGTGACACTGGCGATTACTGAGCCTACAGAGGCACTCTCTGACACCACAACTGTAGAGGGGAAAAGGTTGTTAAGAACACTGTTAAGTCAATCTGTAGCTACCTAGATGAATATAATAAAATAACTTTATTGTTATTATATATTGAAAAAAAATATGGTATTCAGATTTACCATACAATGTGCCGAAGTTTAGAAACATATTTACCATATAAGGAATCTATTGTGTCGAACGCA
The DNA here is from genome assembly GCF_964263955.1 of Coregonus lavaretus. Lineage (NCBI taxonomy): Eukaryota > Metazoa > Chordata > Actinopteri > Salmoniformes > Salmonidae > Coregonus > Coregonus lavaretus. The sequence continues at coordinate 482,660 of NC_140016.1, read as the reverse complement.
GGGGCGTTGTCATTGATGTCTTCAATGTTGATCACAATGCGCCCTGAAATTAATTTGAAATTATTAGAATACATTGAAAGATATTAAAGTTACAAACGTATATATTAATGACAGTAATGTTACAGAATAGGAGTTTCTGCATTTTCCCTCCTGATCCCGGGAGTCTTTTCCCAGGGAATCTTTCAACCTGGGAATTTTACAACCCTAGACCAAAACAGAAGTACCAAACCCAGTTGAACCAACCTGGTGTTGCGCTGTTGTTCTCCCCTTTCTGGGTGAACTCATCCACCACCTGGACCTCCAGCTCAACCTGCTCACACATCTCATAGTCGATCACAAAGTCCTCGCTGAGCATGATCTCCCCTGTGGTCTCCAGGTTGAACCAGTCCTCTGAGCAGGGGCCCAACGACAGGGAGCCATTACAGCGGCACCTACTGGAGACCAGCTGGTAGACCAGAGAGTGATTACTGTCCAGGTCCACCGCCTCGATGTTTCCCACGGCTTCAGTGATAGTGGTGTTCTCCTTTACGAGCAGCGGGCCGATGGGCTTGAACTGGGGCCTCTCATCATTCACATCCAACACAATCACCTCCACGGTTACGGTGTCCTTCATCGATCCCAGGTCCGTGGCCTCCGCTTTCAGACTGAAGGTCTTGACGCTGCTTTCGTAGTCTAGCTCGATGTCCGGGTCGACCGTGATGTTACCGATGTAACCGTCGGGTTTGTCTTTGAAGGTTCGGATGATGAATTGTCCGAAGCTTCCACTGACGATGCTGAAGGAGATGCGGTTGTGGTCAATAGTTTGGTCTAAATCCACTGCCTGGACGGAGCCAACGAATTCAGCTGTTGGAGACAGACAGAGACGGCCTTACGTTTTTGAATTTATGATTAGCTAAATGTTTTGGTAGATGATTAAATCTTTATTATCAACCAAGCAAGTCAGTTAAGAACAAATTCCTATTCACAATGACAGCATGGCAAGTGGAAAACATGGCAAGTGTTTTTCTGAGTAGAAGGGGGACTAAAACCACATCCTCCCTGGAGTTTTAATCAGGGTAATGGCGGCAAAATGTCTGATTTCAACAAAAAGAAACGCGCTTACCTTTCTTACCCTCCTCCACTGAGAATGTGTAAGAAGTTTTTCTAAACTTCGGTATGTTGTCGTTGATGTCCTAGGTTGGAAAACGCATGTTCATGAGGTTGACAAAGATACAAGGAGCCTTCCTCATACTTCTGATCACCTCCAGAAGACACGTTAAAAACTGCACCAATCAATCTGTCGAAAGATCTATCCAGTCTAAAAACAGATACAAGGTCTGGTTCCATTTGCATAAAGCTTCTCAGAGTAAAAAATGATGATCTAGGATCAGTACAGCCTTCTAAATCAAAATGAATAAAAGGGGGTGTGCCCAGGTACCAATACACCCTGTCTGTGCACTTGTTCCATTCATTGTCAAAGGTTTGTGAGAGATGGACGGTGATCTTACCTCCACATTGATGACGACTGGCCCCCAGGTGGACAGTGGTGGGCTGCCTTTGTCAGTTGCTGTCACGTTTAACTTAACCTGCCCATTATCCTTGTCCTGCATGGCCTCTCTGTCTAGCGGGCCATTGTTCTCCAACCAGCCTGTGGTGGGGTCAATGGTGAAGTTGGCACTGTAGTCACTGGTCACTATTCCGTACTCGATCTCGCTGTTGGGTGACTCATCTCCGTCAGTAGCCTGAAAAAACGAGAAGGAGGAAGAAAATCATCAACAACCTAGGTAGCACAATTCTGGTAACCTTTCCCCAAATTCCTAGGTTTTCCAGAAATCCCAGATGGAAGATTCCTGGATTTTACAAAAACCTGGGAATTTTAGGAACGTTACTGGAATGTTCCGGGTCTACGGGTCTAGGGGTCAGCTGTAGAGCGGTTTTAACCCTTTGGTTACTGCGTGTAGAGCAGGGGTCTCAAACTCATTCCATGGAGGGCCCCAGTGGCTGCTGGATGTTGTTATATCCTTTCAATTTGTGTCAAATGAAGACCTAGACCACCAGGTGAGGGGAGTTCCTTACTAATCACTGACCTAACTAATCACTGACCTTACTAATCACTGACCTTACTAATCACTGACCTTACTAATCACTGACCTAACTAATCACTGACCTTACTAATCACTGACCTAACTAATCACTGACCTTACTAATCACTGACCTTACTAATCACTGACGTTACTAATCACTGACCTAACTAATCACTGACCTAACTAATCACTGACGTTACTAATCACTGACCTTACTAATCACTGACCTTACTAATCACTGACCTTACTAATCACTGACCTTACTAATCACTGACCTTACTAATCACTGACCTAACTAATCACTGACCTAACTAATCACTGACCTAACTAATCACTGACCTTACTAATCACTGACGTTACTAATCACTGACCTTACTAATCACTGACCTTACTAATCACTGACCTTAATTGATCAATCAAGTCCAAGGGATAAGTGAAAACCTGCAAGCTCTCACCCCTCCGTGGAATGAGTTGGACACCTGTGGTGTGGAGCAGGGGTTAGCTAACCTCTCGTCGGGGACCCCCAGGCGTTCCATGTTTTTTTTTATTTCACCTTTATTGATACAGGTGTCAATTAAGAACAAATTCTTATTTACAATGCTTATTCCACACTTGGATTCAACTTGTCAAATAAATCATCAAGCACTTGATTAGGTGAATCAGTTGAGCTAGTTCAGGGCTACAACAGAATTATGAAACGTCTGAGGAGAGGTTTGAAAACCACTTGAATAGAGACGCAGATACTGACCTGTACTTGAATTCTCAGGTTTGAGCCCTCTTTCACATAGTCAACGTAGGATTCTCTGTTGAACTGTGGTGTCTGGTCGTTGATGTCTGTCAGTGCTATTTCTAACACAGTGGTCCCTGTGTTGTTGGCCTGGTCTCTTGCTTGCAGAGTTGGAGAATGCAGGGAGATCACCTCGCGGTCAATCAGTTTGCTGTTTGTCACAAAGATCCTCCCTGTCCTTGCATTCACATCGAAGTACTTTAGTCTGAAAAATCAGAAATCCCTTTCAGTTTATAGTTCTCATGCATTGGGTCTCGTTTCACTAACTTTGGCACCCCAACGTCAGACAACATCAAAAGTTATACATTGTATGAAAGCCTATTATAAAGGGAAGTAAATTAATAAAGAATCATAAAGACATAAGAAAACATACAGTATAATGGTTTGCAGTGTACGTACACGCTGTCTGGAAGAAGTCTGTATCTGATGTTGCCAACATCCATAGTGTCGGGATCGGTTGCCTGGGGGGGGGGGGGAGTAGAGTTTTTTGATTGTATTTCCAATGCATTTAGCAGCAACAACCCGAAACAGAGGCTATAATTTAAACAAAAGGCCAATTCACATTTTATTGCAAGTGTTTTTTGAATTACATAGCGGTGTCTCCTGGGTTGAGTGAGTTAACACCGGATACTTTAAGACACTGCTCAAATCAAATACACAGAGCGCATTTGCACATAGGTTGAATTCCAGCTAGACTGGTACCAATAACATGGACCTACTGTTAGACTGGTACCAATAACATGGACCTACTGTTAGACTGGTACCAATAACATGGACCTACTGTTAGACTGGTACCAATAACATGGACCTACTGTTAGACTGGTACCAATAACATGGACCTACTGTTAGACTGGTACCAATAACATGGACCTACTGTTAGACTGGTACCAATAACATGGACCTACTGTTAGACTGGTACCAATAACGTGGACCTACTGTTAGACTGGTACCAATAACATGGACCTACTGTTAGACTGGTACCAATAACGTGGACCTACTGTTAGACTGGTACCAATAACGTGGACCTACTGTTAGACTGGTACCAATAACATGGACCTACTGTTAGACTGGTACCAATAACATGGACCTACTGTTAGACTGGTACCAATAACATGGACCTACTGTTAGACTGGTACCAATAACATGGACCTACTGTTAGACTGGTACCAATAACATGGACCTACTGTTAGACTGGTACCAATAACATGGACCTACTGTTAGACTGGTACCAATAACATGGACCTACTGTTAGACTGGTACCAATAACATGGACCTACTGTTAGACTGGTACCAATAACATGGACCTACTGTTAGACTGGTACCAATAACATGGACCTACTGTTAGACTGGTACCAATAACGTGGACCTACTGTTAGACTGGTACCAATAACGTGGACCTACTGTTAGACTGGTACCAATAACATGGACCTACTGTTAGACTGGTACCAATAACGTGGACCTACTGTTAGACTGGTACCAATAACGTGGACCTACTGTTAGACTGGTACCAATAACATGGACCTACTGTTAGACTGGTACCAATAACGTGGACCTACTGTTAGACTGGTACCAATAACATGGACCTACTGTTATCGTGTCCACAGTGGTTCCATTAGCACTGTGCTCATCAACCTTGATGTTGTAGGTTTCGTGGGGGAACGTGGGGCTGTTGTCATTAATGTCTTTGATCTGAATGGTGACTGTAGCCATGGAACAGCAGTCTACTGTATTGGAGGGATCCTTGGCGATAATCTGCACAGGAAAAACAACCACGACTTACCTCACTTTTAAACACACGCTTTCAGACAGAGTAAGAATGTTGTTCTTTGTGGTGAATATCAATAAGTAAACCTCATGTTAAAAAGCTGTGCACTATTTGGTGAAGAGGGTGCCATTTGAAACAGAGTGTTGGTTTTTGAAAATGGTGATATGATCGTCCCAAAAGAATTCTGTGTACAATGTATTGCTGATCATGCGGTGTCATTATACCATGGTCTGCAGCTTGGCAACCGGAATGGTAGAGACCATTACATGTCTCTCGCGTGTTCGAAGTTCACCTGGCTATACCGTGTGAAGGGTGCAATGCTACCTCCTTGAACAGCAGTAATCACCCTGTGTGCAATGGATCCTATGGATGTTTGCCCGTCTTAACTACACAAACCCTGTTTCAGCTACGCTGGGTTTAATTCTGGCATTGGACACATTCCAAACCACTTAGTTTATCTGGTTGAATTCTTCAAATCAACTTGTCACACATCTTCTTTTGAAAATGTTGTCAAATGTATTTGAATGATTATGATGACAAAAGGTGGTTCTTGAGGATTTGACAATGGCGTTAGTCTTTGGTGTTAGTCAATCAAATTACAGTAAAGACATTTCCCACATTACCTGGACGATAAAGACTTTGTTCCAAATGGCACCCTGTTCCCTTCATACTGTAGTACCCTTCTTTTGGTGAAAAGTAGTGCACTAAATAGGGAATAGGGTGTCATCTGGGACGCTTTTTTTTTTTTTTTTGAAGTTGTACTTTTTACCTGGACAACCATTGATGTCTTCGTCTCGTAGTCCACATCCTGGGAGTTCTTGACCATGATCTGAACTAGGCTTTCTGAGTCGGCAATCTGTGGCGACACACTGAACGCATCCTTGTCTAGTCCAGCAAGGCTTAGTTCGAATGTTCCATTTTCTCCCTACATCAGAATACAGATGATCGATTTTCTGGTCTGAGTAAACACTGGTCCCACATGAATTTCACAGTTATTTATTTAAAAAAATACATTTTGTGATTAGGGTTGCAAATTTAAGGTAACATTCCAACAATGCCCAGGTTTTCCAGTTTTTCCAGTAATCCAGAGTATTCCAGATTTCATTATTCATTATTCCTTTTTCCCTCCTAATTCCGGGAATCTTCCAACCAGGATTTCTAGAAAATCCGAAAATGTTGCAACCCTATTTATTATAAAGGGCTCTGACCTGATCCAGATCGTTGGCTTTGATGTTGAGGCCGTTGACTGGAACACCCATGGAGGAGTGCTCAAAGATGTTGGCCGTGAAGCTGCTGGCCTCCACGCAGGGATCGGAGGGATTCACTCCGCAGCTATAAAATTTAGGCTTGTTGTCATTGATATCACCGATGGTAATCCGCACCTCAGTAGCGGTGTGGGCTTGGGTCCCCAGGACATTTGGATTCACCTCCGTTGCCTGGAATTATAGTTTTATTAACAGTAGGTCAGCTCGAAAATTAAATATTGTCTTTTGGATAACGATTGTTGGAAATGATGTGAAAGATTAAGCAATAAGAGCATACCGTCACTTCAAGGACAACGCCGAAATTGATGTCCAACAAAGCCTCTCTGTCAATATCACTTTTGACAGATATGATTCCATCACTGGCTGCAATCTCAAACAGGTCATTGGTACCTGTAAAATAACAAAACATATATCAGAGTCCAATCTTCATCATTATACCAACAAATTAGATTTTTTTCCCCCCCTTATATTTTCAAGAGTTGTCAGCACGGGGCCTCCCGAATGGAGCAGAGGTCTAAGGCACTGCATGGCAGTGCTAGAGGCGTCACTACAGACCCGGGTTCGACCCCGGGCTGTATCACAACGGGCCATGATCGGGAGTCCCATAGGGCGGCGCACAATTGGCCCAGCGTCGTCCGGGTTAGGGGAGGGTTTGGCCGGGGTGGGTGCTTTACTTGGCTCATTGCGCTCTAGCGACTCCTTGTGGTGGGCCGGGCACATGCGGGCTGACCTCGGTCGTCAGGTGAACGGTGTTTCCTCCGACACATTGGTGCGGCTGGCTTCCGGGTTAAGAGGGCAGGTGTTAAGAAGCGCGGTTTGGCGGGTCATGTTTCGGAGGACGCATGACTCGACCTTTGCCTCCCTAGCCCGTTGGGGAGTTGCTGCGATGAGATCGAAATTGGGGAGAAAAAGGGTGTAATTTTTTTTTAAAGAGTTGTCAGCACAATGGCAATAGACAGCGTTTATGCTGATGTTCCGCTAACAACCTGAAATGAGCAGATGTTTCAGAGATGTAGTTTTGCTCACCTTCAATGCTGTAGGTGATGGCATCATTGATTCCTGTGTCCTGATCAATTGCGCGCACTTTAAACACAGACTGGCCCTGAAATGAAAAGAGACACAGTAGAGTTCAAGGCTGACGTCAACAAAGGCTTTGTCCCATTTGGCACCCCAAAAGTTGTAAATGTCCCTGAATAAAAGTAGTACACCAGATAGGGAATAGGGTGCCATTTGGGACTTTATTGGTCCGTACCTTTACTTTTACAACTGTTTATCTATTTAGGAATAGATACAGGCTGCTGACGTGTACAACAACAAACAAATAAAAAAAGGACTTAGCTGTTGGTAGAACACACGGTGTGAGAATTGTTTCACATCCTAAGGCGGTTGAGCTCTGTACTAAAGGGAAAGTGCCATTGAATTTGACTCACCACGGGAGAATGCTCATCGACAGCAGTCGCGTAAGGAGTGCTTAGAAACTGTGGATCCAGGTCTGGGACGTCCACTACGGTGATGAAGGCAAAGGCAGTGTTGGACTGATAAACAGTATCTCCATTATACGCAGGGCCTCCGCCATCCTGTGAGGGGTAAACACAATCACAAACGCCCGTTTCTCAGATTAAGCCCACAACTGGACCAAAAAGCACGATCAATCCTAGAATTAACTTTTTTTTGTCAGGAATCTAGAAAACCGCTTCCAGTGAGTGACAAGTGAGAGTGACTAGTGAAGATACAACAGCGAATAGAGAGAAGTGTTGAGAAGTGGCTACTTACAGTTGCTTTGATCCTCAGCTGATAGAAAGTGCTCAAACTTGTAAAACTCAGTTTTTTAGTCAGTTTGACTTCGCCATTATTCTCATTGATAAGAAAATGAGTTAGTCCATCACTTGGACTAGCCTAGAAATGAGGAGAGAGTTGGGTTGAAATAAAATGGAGTCTGTTTTTAATTTGCCCAATGTCGGTTGAGAAGGGCTTTTATTATTATTATCTGCTACATGACTAATGTTGGGGGTGTAACACGGTTCTACGTTCACTGTTTATGTTTCGCTTCAGGTTCACTTGTGTATCGATACAGAAAATCTGAATTGTGTTCAAAAGTAACGCTTACCTCGTCAATGCTGTACCTTACAACAGCGGCAAGTCCAGCGTCGGCGTCTTTGGCAGATACTTGAAACAGAACAGTATCCAAGGCGGTATTCTAATAACAGAAAACAGAGGAGGTTGGAGGCACAATATTACTTTTTTTCGTCACTATTTACAAAAGTAATTTTCAAAAGTAGAGCACGAAGATTAATTCCTGACTATACACTAGCAAGGGACCCGGTTAGATGGAGATTTTCCATACTAAGTCTTATTGGATCAAGTGAGAATTAAATCACTGAGGATTACCAATAAACTACATACAGATTTAGCTATAGGCTAAAAGCTCACCGCTATCAATAGGCCTGTGGGACCTTTAAAGGGGTGTAGTGTCTGAACAGTTTATGATTTTGCTGACGTTTGCAAACAGGTTTTTCGCTCTTACACTCCATAACGATTTGTTTACACTTCATAAAAATGTGTTCACACTACATAATCAATCAATCAATCAATTTTATTTTATATAGCCCTTCTTACATCAGCTAATATCTCGAAGTGCTGTACAGAAACCCAGCCTAAAACCCCAAACAGCTAGTAATGCAGGTGTAGAAGCACGGTGGCTAGGAAAAACTCCCTAGAAAGGCGAAAACCTAGGAAGAAACCTAGAGAGGAACCAGGCTATGAGGGGTGGCCAGTCCTCTTCTGGCTGTGCCGGGTGAAGATTATAACAGAACCATGCCAAGATGTTCAAAAATGTTCATAAGTGACAAGCATGGTCAAATAATAATCAGGAATAAATCTCAGTTGGCTTTTCATAGCCGATCATTAAGAGTTGAAAACAGCAGGTCTGGGACAGGTAGGGGTTCCATAACCGCAGGCAGAACAGTTGAAACTGGAATAGCAGCAAGGCCAGGCGGACTGGGGACAGCAAGGAGTCACCACGGCCGGTAGTCCCGACGTATGGTCCTAGGGCTCAGGTCTCTCAGTTGGCTTTTCATAGCCGATCATTAAGAGTTGAAAACAGCAGGTCTGGGACAGGTAGGGGTTTCGTAACCGCAGGCAGAACAGTTGAAACTGGAATAGCAGCAAGGCCAGGCGGACTGGGGACAGCAAGGTGTCATCATGCCCGGTAGTCCTGACGTATGGTCCTAGGGCTCAGGTTCTCAGAGAGAAAGAGAGAACGAGAGAATTAGAGAGAGCATACTTAAATTCACACAGGACACTGGATAAGACAGGAGAAGTACTCCAGGTATAACCAACTAACCCCAGCCCCCCGACACATAAACTACTGCAGCATAAATACTGGAGGCTGAGACAGGAGCGGTCCGGAGACACTGTGGCCCCATCCGAAGAAACCCCCGGACAGGGCCAAACAGGAAGGATATAACCCCACCCACTCTGCCAAAGCACAGCCCCCGCACCACTAGAGGGATATCCTCAACCACCAACTTACAATCCTGAGACAAGGCCGAGTATAGCCCACAGAGGTCTCCACCACAGCACAAACCAAGGGGGGGGCGCCAACCCAGACAGGAAGATCACGTCAGTAACTCAACCCACTCAAGTGACGCACCCCTCCCAGGGACGGCATGAAAGAGCACCAGCAAGCCAGTGACTCAGCCCCTGCAACAGGGTTAGAGGCAGAGAACCCCAGTGGAGAGGGGAACCGGCCTGGCAGAGACAGCAAGGGCTGTTCGTTGCTCCAGAGCCTTTCCGTTCACCTTCACACTCCTGGGCCAGACTACACTCAATCATATGACCTACTGAAGAGATAAGTCTTCAGTAAAGACTTAAAGGTTGAGACCGAGTCTGCGTCTCTCACATGGGTAGGCAGACTGTTCCATAAAAATGGAGATCTATAGGAGAAAGCCCTGCCTCCCGCTGTTTGCTTAGAAATTCTAGGGACAATTAGGAGGCCTGCGTCTTGTGACCGTAGCGTACGTATTGGTATGTACGGCAGGACCAACTCGGAAAGATAGGTAGGAGCAAGCCCATGTAACGCTTTATAGGTTAACAGTAAAACCTTGAAATCAGCCCTTGCCTTAACAGGAAGCCAGTGTAGGGAAGCTAGCACTGGAGTAATATGATCAAATTTCTTGGTTCTAGTCAGGATTCTAGCAGCCGTATTTAGCACTAACTGAAGTTTATTTAGTGCTTTATCCGGGTAGCCGGAAAATAGAGCATTGCAGTAGTCTAACCTAGAAGTAACAAATGCATGGATTAATTTTTCTGCATCATTTTTGGACAGAAAATTTCTGATTTTTGCAATGTTACGTAGATGGAAAAAAGCTGTCCTTGAAACAGTCTTGATATGTTCGTCAAAAGAGAGATCAGGGTCAAGAGTAACGCCGAGGTCCTTCACAGTTTTATTTGAGATGACTTTACAACCATCAAGATGAATTGTCAGATTTAACAGAAGATCTCTTTGTTTCTTGGGACCTAGAACAAGCATCTCTGTTTTGTCCGAGTTTAAAAGTAAAAAGTTTTCAGCCATCCACTTCCTTATGTCTGAAACACAGGCTTCTAGCGAGGGCAATTTTGGGGCTTCACCATGTTTCATTGAAATGTACAGCTGTGTGTCATCCGCATAGCAGTGAAAGTTAACATTATGTTTTCGAATAACATCCCCAAGAGGTAAAATATATAGTGAAAACAATAGTGGTCCTAAAACGGAACCTTGAGGAACACCGAAATGTACAGTTGATTTGTCGGAGGACAGACCATTCACAGAGACAAACTGATATCTTTCCGACAGGTAAGATCTAAACCAGGCCAGAACTTGTCCGTGTAGACCAATTTGGGTTTCCAGTCTCTCCAAAAGAATGTGGTGATCGATGGTGTCAAAGGCAGCACTAAGGTCTAGTAGCACGAGGACAGATGCAGAGCCTCGGTCTGACGCCATTAAAAGGTCATTTACCACCTTCACAAGTGCAGTCTCAGTGCTATGATGGGGTCTAAAACCAGACTGAAGCATTTCGTATACATTGTTTGTCTTCAGAAAGGCAGTGAGTTGCTGCGCAACAGCTTTTTCTAAAATTTTTGAGAGGAATGGAAGATTCGATATAGGCCGATAGTTTTTTATATTTTCCGGGTCAAGGTTTGGCTTTTTCAAGAGAGGCTTTATCACTGCCACTTTTAGTGAGTTTGGTACACATCCGGTGGATAGAGAGCTGTTTATTATGTTCAACATAGGAGGGCCAAGCACAGGAAGCAGCTCCTTCAGCAGTTTAGTAGGAATAGGATCCAGTATGCAGCTTGAAGGTTTAGAGGCCATGATTATTTTCATCATTGTGTCAAGAGATATAGTACTAAAACACTTAAGTGTCTCTCCCGATCCCAGGCCCTCATACATTTTGTTTTATTGATAAAGTTACACAAGATCTTTCATAATCCTATTCTTTTTGTTTTCGAGACTTAATTAGTCTCGAAGGGGGGAAATATGTAGTATCTAAACAGTTTATGTTTTTGCTGACGTTTTGCAAATGGTGTGTTAGAGGAATTTGGCTCTGCTTGCGGAAACATCTGGAAAACATTACTATAGGGGCCCCCTAAGACAGAGGAGATTCAGATGTGTAAAGGCCAGGGATTGGTCTATTAAAACCACCCATATTATGTTACATATTATAAATACCATGGTTGGAACAAAGGACGGGGAGGAATAACATATTAGAGATTGGATCAGTTGTCCTCCAGATGTCTGCAGGAGTCTGTAAATTGATACTGTAATCTTTGATGTTATAAACCATTATAATCAAGGACAGTGTCAGCGGATTTCTTGTCATCACAGCATAATTAGCATCGTTGTCTCGACACCACAGAATGGCGACGAGGACCTTTGGGATGTGCTGCGTCTCTCCAGCGTTCCATTCATGAGCTACGAAGTGACTCCCGCTCAAGACGCCGGCAAATAAGGTGGGATTTCTCACCACTTTGGCCGCTGGTCGGTTCGTGTGCTTGTGTGTGTGTGCGTTGAGCGGATGTACCGTTTGGAACTTGCGTGTGCACTTTGCTGTTATTTGCTGTGGGATAAGAATCCGTTCTAAATTTCTAAATTTGTTTGCGTTGAAAACAACGCAAACAGGGGGAATTGTTAACACTGGGCACACAGATATTTGGCTTGAATAAAATTAAAAAGGAGTGTCCAGGAATAGCATGAAGGAATAAGGCCAGGAAATAAGGAAAAAGTATACGACCAGGACGTCGCTGATTTAAGGAAGCCCTCAAAAGAGGCGATCATTAGGATGGGCCGTAAATCCTAGGAAAGTCACTAGAGTGAACTTTCGGGTCTGTTCTGGGAACTGGAGTTGTGGAAGATACATTCGTTTGCATGTTACCCCTTCGACATATAGTTGACGAGGTATATGTTCGAAGTAACCTCTCATTGAATATCTGCAACTCGAGGTAGCAGAAATTTAGGCAGGAACAATGAGAAATAAGGAGCGACGGTAGCATGCTTTAGAGGACCGTATGAATGGATGCATTCTTTTCATGTGTGTGTGTTAGGAAAGAGAGTGTGTGTGTGCAGAAAAAAGTAAATAAAGACGTCTCTGTTGTGTTTCAGCTGTGTGTCGACTCATGTTATGATAAGATTTATGTTAGAGATATATACATATATATGTTTTGGTTGAGAACAGGGGTTTTAGTTTTTTGTAAGGAAATATTGTCACGCAGGGACAAGCCGGGCTGGGCTGGCGACGCACACCATAGGCTTGGTGCGTGGAGCAGGGACAGGCCGGACTGGGCTGGCGACGCACACCGTAGGCTTGGTGCGTGGAGCAGGGACAGGCCGGACTGGGCTGGCGACGCACACCGTAGACCTGGAGTGAAGAGCGGCCACAACCCGTCCTGGCTGAATGCCTACCTTCACACACTCTGTGTGAGGCATCTGCACAGGACGTACAGGGCTGTGTACCCGTACTGGCATAACAGCACGTGACACTGGAGCAGGATATCCGGGACCGCGGAGAGGCATTGGAGACCACGAGCGTTGAGCCGGCACACTCCGTCCTGGCTGCATACCCACCTTCGCACGACACGTGCGGGGTGCTCGCACAGGACGTACAGGACTATGCCGGACCACTCGTGGCACAGTACGCCGCTCCGCATACCGCGGAACCTGCCCCGTCCCATGCTGCCATGCCTGAGTACGGGAAGTTGGTTCCGCTCTCCATCCAGGCTCCGCCAACCTGCCTTCTGGCCCCCCTAACCTGGTGGCCTCCTCTCCAAATCGCCCTGTGGCAGCCTCCTGCTGCCCAGCCGCCCATGCCGTGTGCCCCCCCCAACAAATTTTCTGGGGTTGCCTCTCGCCTGTCCGACTTTGACACTGCTGACGCCGCTGCTCCTCTCTCGCCAGGGCCTTAATCCTAGCCCATGGCCCTTTTCCCCCGAGCATGTCCTCCCAGGACCACACTTTGCCCACCTGGGCCATCGCCAGCCTCTCCATCTCCTTACCCGGCGCTTCCTCCCATGTCCAGTCTGCCTGCTCCTGGACACGCTGCTTGGTCCTTTTATGGTGGGTTCTTCTGTCACGATCGTCGTATTGAATAGACCAAGGCGCAGCGTGATGAACGAACATGGTTAAACTTTATTATCTTTAGTGATAATAGACAACAATCAACAAAACAAGAAACGACTCGTGAAGTCCACGGTAACAATGACCAACACGGAACAAGAACCCACAAACCCAAAGGGAAAACAGACAGTTTAAATATGGCTCCCAATCAGAGACAACTAACGACAGCTGACACTCGTTGCCTCTGATTGGGAGTCACTCTGGCCAACATAGAAATAAACACAACAGAAAGAACACACCCTGGCTCAACATATAGAGTCCCAGAGCCAGGGTGTGACAAATATGTTAGTTAAGGTTAAAATCTTATGAGTCTCTATAAAAGAGAACGTTTAATAATTGTTAAAAAACTATGAGCCCCCTGGGAGGACGTTAAGGTTAAAACCTTGTATGAGTCTCTATAAAAGAGAACGTTTAATAATTGTTAAAAGACTATGAGCCCCCTGGGAGGACATTATGATTGTATAGAGATGTTTTGTAATGGATAAGAAAATAACTATAAATCTGCAGATTAGGATAAATGAAGTTAAGAAACTTCGAAGTAGGATTTGTGTTCTATGTTCTGTGTTGGTTTGTGAGTTTTGTTAAGTGTTACTGTTTGTCTGTGTTGGAAATACCGGAGGGACAGCTAGTCTGTCTGCTTTCTGTTGTTTAGCTTGGAGAGAGCTGATTGGGAGAGCTCCTCTCACTCTGAAATCGCACTGGTGAATGAGCTGCGCATGCGTGGGATTTTATGAGTTTAGAGTTACGTAGAGCAAATATGCCACTCCCCTGCCTGCACTGAGCTGCTGTGACACGCAGAATTAGTGCTACAGACAGAGAAGAAAGTGGCGCAGTGGTCTAAGGCACTGCATCGCAGTGCTAGCTGTGCCACTAGAGATCCTGGTTCGAATAAAGGCTCTGTCGTAGCCGGCCGCGACCGGGAGACCCATGGGGCGGCGCGCACAATTGGCCCAGCGTCGTCCAGGGTAGGGGAGGGATTTGGCCGGCAGGGGATGTAGCTCAGTTGGTAGAGCATGGCGTTTGCAACGCCGGGGTTGTGGGTTCGATAAAATAATGTATGCACTAACTATAAGTCGCTTGGGTAAGAGCGTCTGCTAAATGACTAAAATGTAAAGAAAGGGGGAGACTTTGAATACGCACAAATAACGTATTCTGTTTTTAATAAGTGGCTGTTGCTTAACTATGAAACTGTTTGATTGAGATCTATTGAATTTATAAATGAGAGATATGTTGACGGATAAAAAATAAATAATAATAATAATAATAAAATAAATAAATAAATAAAATAAATTGTTATTGCGCTATTTATAATATTCCTGAGTTAAGCTGTTTGCTTATCTCTTAGCGCGAATGTGAACATAGGTATGCATAAAATACTAAATTGTTGTCTGTTTCCTTTGTTCTCCTGTCATGTGAGAGACGAGAAGGAGGAGACAGAGAGAGAGAGGAGGTGCTGACCAGTGCGTCACGCAACAGTGTGTGCTGCCCCGGATCCAGTCCAATCAAGGCCAGTACTGCTCTGTTCACAAAACGTACTTTCCCATACAGGATATTGTGTGTGCCTAGCATATTTCATGTTGTGACAATTTGACAGGGACTTGGCAACAGACTGATCAATTGATGTAATTAAGAATTGCACATTGGAGTTTTTTGTGCATGAGTTGGTTTGATTAGAGTTGTGTTGGAAATCCAGCACTGATATTATTCTGTAAAATTAAGGTAATTGGGTGCTTATTAAGCAATTGGTTTGTGAGTGCTGTAGTGTTGCTGGATTACAGGTCTTTCTTTTTTGGATTGCTCTGAAGTTGACTACTTTCCTTTACTTTTCCTGATCGGATGTGGTAAGATTGCCACTAATCAATAATTTGGTAAAATAAAATAAAATAAAAATAAATTAATAAATTAATAAATTAGTAAATTGATTAATTAATAAATAAATAAAATAAAATAAATACAAAAAAGGAGGGAAACATAAGCTACATAGTCTAAAGTATTTTTGGTTTACAAATTAATTGGTTTAAAATAATAATAATAATAAAATAATTCACAATAAAGGAATATAAAAGAGTTGTTACAATGGGGAAAAAGGACATCAAAACTACGAAAGTAATTACTCCTGTTGATGTAGTACAAAATAGTAATCCTCTAGTTAATGGTATTGCAAGGTTATCTGGAAAATGGAATAAACGTTGGCCTGACATTGAACAACCATGGCCAGTGGAAGGGACTCTTAACCCAGACATCATCAAGATAATGAAAGTACTTGTATTCACGTATAAGGCAGGTCAAAAGAAGGGGAAAAAAGGGGAACAACGTAAAGAAAAGAGACAAAGAGAGCTGGGTGTTCTTAAGCTGTTTGAAAATGAAGGACAAAAACTGATAAAAGATACAAAAGATAAAAGAGAGAGAGGTATAGAGAAAATGGCAAAAGAGGTGAAGGTGACAGAAAAACTAATGGAAGAAGTCAATACATCATACGGATTCAGCAAAAAGACCCCCACCTTACGAGGAAGAAGTAGAGTTTAAGGACGTCTATCCTCAGCTTCCAGTGATCATTCAGGAGGGTGATTATTGCATCAGAGATGAAGATGAACGAACAGAGGACAAGCAGAAACGACCATAAAGATGAATCCAAACTCCAAAAGTAAGAAGAAAACGAGATGTCTGGAAACTAAGGGTGGAGTGAGGTTCAGGAGGATGGAACTTGAAGATGATGATGATGATGATCAGAGTGATTCAGAAGAGATCATGAGTGGATATGACCCTGTGATCAGGCGGAGGTTGGCCAGAGCAGAAAGAAGGGGTGATGGAAGTTGGAAGAAGAAGTATACAAGAGATTCGATCTCTGATGAAAGTGAAGATGGAGACAGCGATGAAGATTTGGAGATTAAAGGTGTTTCATGTTCAAGAGGATTTTATCCTACAATGAAGGGAGCACAAGTAAGAAGATGATGCCAGTGATAATTCGAGGACAGAACCTGGAGTATAAGCCTTTGCAGAATACCGATATGTCAGATATACTTGAGAAGCTGCCTACTCTTCAAGATGGAGCAAATCCTTGGATTTCGAAATTGGAAGAAATTATGGTGGGAACACAGTCTGCCATAGGAGACATTAAGGGACTTTTGGCTAATCTCCTTGGGATTCCAGGTATGGGAGAAATGTTTCAGAGAGCTGGACTTCATCGATATGTGGGGACTGCGGTGAATGATCCTGAATTCTTGGCTGCAAGTAGAAATCGGCTGTGGAGAGCACTGAAAGATATGTTTCCAACAAATGTGCATCCTGACAACATTCTGATTGACCCACTAGGACAACAAGAAAATCAGAGAGCCTATGTGTCAAGAGTTCATCAAGTGTGGAGAAATATTACAGGAAATGAACCAGATGTGAGTCAAATTGAGCAGTCAATTTTGAGAGCTAAACTACAGATGGGACTGCCCTCACAAGTAAGGAGCAAACTGGCAGAGGTGGTTGGACTTGGAAGCATGACAAAAGGTGTCTATACAGATCATATAGCCTATCAAGTGGATCTGTACCGGAAAAAGGAACACAACCAGAAAGAACAGGACCAAGAAACTCTCAGAAAACTCAATAAAATACAACTGGTGGAGAATAAGAAGGAGAAGAAACAAGCTTTGGTTATGCAGAATCAGTGTGCACCAAATCAACAATCACTGCCACAGCTTCAACCGGACCAGTTCCAACCGCAATTGTACCAGCCACCAATTGCGGTACCAGTTGTTTCATATCCACAGCCAGTTTCTGGACAGACACAGAATTGGAGAGGAAGAGGACGAGAAGGCTTAGGAAGAGGAAGAGGAGGAAGATTTAAGCCATACTTCCAGCAATCTTCAGAAGTGTGTTATAATTGTGGACAGGTTGGTCACTTTGCCCATGAGTGTAATGGGCCAGGAGGAAACACCAGAGGGAATTTCAGAGGAAGATACAGGGGCAAGTCAAGATCATCTGGAGGACCGGTGAACCCTTATAGGGGCCCGGAGCAAGGATTCTAGGGGTGCCCAGAAGATCCGAAAGGGGGGTGTCAGCTGGTAGCATCAGGACCGGAAAAAGATCCCACAATTGAGGTGAAAGTAAACAACCGACCATTGGAAGTGATGGCAGATAGCGGAGCTGCTTTTACCTGTGTTCGGCCTGAAGATGCTACACATCTCCCTATGTCCAATCAACTAATTAGGACAATTGGATTTGAGGGATTGAAACAGTTGATTCCTCTTACGGAACCAATTGAGCTCTGCTATGAAAATCAGAAAATTACAATACCCATACTGGTATCAGAACATACACCTATTACATTGTTGGGAAGAGATGCATTATGTAAATTGAACTGTACAATAAAATGTACACCCGACGGCTGTCTGGTAGAAGTGCCAAAGGAAAAGGTTTACCAATTGTTGATGACGACAGAGATGGATTCTTCTTCAGTATTCTGGATTGGAAATCTCAGTGAAGATTTTTTGAAGCAGGCTAAGATATGGGAGAAATTCATTGTGGCAAATATGCCAGATGCGAGGCTTCCGGAATATCCATTTCGTTGTACGCTCAAGTATTTCAAGAATGCTGCCCAATCGAACTCAGAGGAATGGTTGAGTCATCAACCAAAGAAAGTTCAACTCAGCTCATGTTGCATAATTTTAGGACCACAAGGAGCAGCTATGAAGATAAACACAGACGATTATCTGGATAAAGAATTTGAGATTGAGAAGAGTGTGCCACATGTGACCTTGTTGGTTTCTGAAGGCTATGAGCAGAAGCAAATAGGAGAAATGATGACAGAAGCAGAGAAAGCTGTTTTCGTACCGATGAAAGAGAATTTGGCGATTTGGAGGAGTGAATCATGATTTCGGCTCAAGGACAAGGAGAGCCACAAGCTGTACAGATGACACATTAATCTATTTGCAGTGCGAAGATGGATTCAGACCCTATGAAAGAGGAGATGTTGCAACAGGTTCCAGAATGTTTGTGGTCTCAACACAGTACCAATATTGGACTTGTGAAATCAGCCCAACCTGTGAAAGTTGAACTTCGACCAGGAGCCAGACCTCCTTGGAAGAATCAGTATCCATTGAAAGATGAAGCAATCCAAGGGATCGAACCACAAATTGAAGGACTTTCGAAAGCAGGTGTTTTGAAGACAATAAAAAATCCTCAGAGTAACATGCCTTTGTTGTCTTTGGAGAAACCATGAGGGGTTGATAGTAGCGCCTCTAGACCTATTAGGTCTGATGATTCAGGAAGCACATGGGTTAGCTCATGTTGCAAGGGGGGAGGTTAGGAGAAAGATCACAAAGGAGTATGGTTTTTGGGAACCATATCTGCTTGAACAGGTTGACTATGTCATAGGGAGGTGCACAATCTGTCTGAAAAATAATGTTTGCAGGGGTGTGACTGTTCTTCCTGGTCACATTCCTACACCGAGAGGTCCTATGCGTGAGTTGGTTATCGACTTTGTTGATATGATAAAACCAGTTGATGGGAAAAGATACATGTTGGTGGTTGTAGATAGATTTTCACGATGGCCGGAGGCCTTTCCAACCAAGCGAAAAGATGCTCAATCGGTTGCCAAGTTCTTGTGTAAAGAAGTCATAAGCAGGTGGGGACTTCCCGATCGAATATCCTCAGATAATGGAAAGGAATTTGTGGATAAATCAGTGAAATTGATGTTGCAAAAATTGGGAATGAAGCAACGTCTTGGAGCAGTTTATTACATTTACGTCATTTAGCAGACGCTCTTATCCAGAGCGACTTACAGGAGAAATTAGGGTTAAGTGCCTTGCTCAAGGGCACATCAACAGACGTTTCACCTAGTCGGCTCGGGGATTAGAACCAGCGACCTTTCGGTTACTGGCACAACGCTCTACCACTAAGCTACCTGCCACCACAAACAATGGGGAATGACAATAAATACATTGCAATGGACTAAATACGAGTACCGGTAAAAATGAGAGAAAAGTCTCTCCCAGGTGGCAGAACAGGTGACGCTACACATTCTGGGAATTCTGGGAACTATTTTCAACTTGACTGTTCAGTGGATCCAAGTAGTTTCCAGACTTTCCCAGATGTTTCCCATGAAGCAGCCTGGGAGGGAGTGCAAATCAGATGGCAATGATGGAAGTTGGGGTCTCAGGACAGTTCATCGTTTATCACCCACAAAGTCAAGGGATTTGTGAAAAAATGAACCGTGTCTTGAAAAATCGCATTATCAAAATTTGTCAGCATACGGGTCTAAACTGGATAGCGGCGCTTCCTTTAGCATTAATGGTGTGTCGCTCAAGTGAGTTGCGTGATCTACGTATGACACCCCATGAACTGGTCACAGGAAGAAGGATGCCTACGCCTTGTTTGCGAACAAGCGGAAAGGGTCCAAGCTTGGCTCTTTTGGAAGATGAAATGAGAGCGTACGTTACATATATGGCCAATTTTCATAAAAAGTTGTCCACATATGTTTCTGACAGGCAAAGAAAAGAAGAGGTGCAGGAGAAGCTTGATGAGCAAAAAAGGAGTACAGTGCAACCTGGGGACAAGGTGTTCGTGAAGGTATTTAGAAGGAAGTGGTATAACGAACGTCGTGAAGGACCATTTGAAGTTGTTCGTAGTACTGGAAAAGCTGTCCAGGTTAAGGGGTCTCCAACGTGGTATCATTTGTCACATTGTGTTAAAGCGCCTGGAGAAGAGGTGCCACGCGCAGATAGACAGGATGTTGAAGGCTCAAGAGAGCAGGATGAAGATAGGGGAGAACAGGCAGAAGGAGAGATACATGACAATATCCAGAGTCAAAACCCAGAAGGAGAGATTGTCCATGTTGTGGACAACGTTGATGATAATGTTTACACTTCTGATGATGCCAGAGATGACTCTGCAATGGATGGAAAGGAGAGGAGATTTGGGGACATTGATTTTCAATACGTCCCAGAAACAACAGGGAATATTTCAGTGGAATGTGAAGCAGCGGAGATCACCAAGGGCAACTCTGTTACAGGAGAAGCTGGTGATTCGGTTAGACAAAGTAGGCCCAGACCAGTTAGGAGAAAAGTCAGACCAAAACGTTACGAAAACTAGGGTTGAAGTAACTCTAGGAAAGTCAGTTCAGCTTCCATGTCAGTGCACGAGAGAGAACAGTGATGAAGGGAAATTTAGAGTTCAGTGGGAAGATAGCTATGGCAGGAGTTTAGATCTGTTAGGAGCAGTTGAATTGAGAAAGTATGCGTTGCTGAATGATAAGAGAAGACTGAAGATTGAGGGTGATTGCAGTCTCTATGTGGAAATACAAGTAAAGAGCTCCAAGCTGTAGGGAAAATAGATGAATCAACAACAATGACATCAACACTTCAGCCTAATACAACAGTGAGAAGCAATTCAACTCTTTCAACATTGACAGTTATTAAAGCTATAAATGTATCACATTTGATTACAATGGCGCCTCAGAAAATCGGTCCAACACCAATTTTAGAAGAAAAGACTGTGATTAGGGTTAGGATGGGTGGTACAGCTCATCTTCCTTGTAGATATGAGAGACGGAGTGGGGGTGGTGACATTTCTCCCACGTGGAGAGATAATTATGGAGAAGAAGTGTTGTTATCAGGACCAGAAGTAGAAGCTGTGCCATCTAGTCAAAGGAGGTATATTTTGTACAACGATATGAAGTGGAAGAGGGTTATGAGTGATTGCTCACTTATTTTGCGTAATGATACATGGGAAGATCAGGGAGAATATACGTGTACTTATTTAGAGCCAGCATTCAAATTTGTTCCAGTTAAGAAATATTGGTTAGAAGGCTATGTAACTCGTAAGGTGACGCTTATGATGGAAGATTTAAAGTCTGTTGAAGTTTCCACAGTCACCAAAGAAGTTCAGGAGAAGTATATTACAGTAGCCACTCCAACAGTAAATAATACACAGAGGACATCTGTCACTTTGCCACTGGAAATAATGAAGATTGTTAATACATCAACTAAAGCCACTATTTTAACAGTAACTTTGAAAGAGATTAATGTTACGACGGCGATAACAAATTTCGGAAATGTGACACAGACACCAACAACAACTTTTCTGAAACTAAAGGATGTAGTAAATGTGACTCAGAAGTCTATGATACAGATGGAGATTGGTGTAAATGGTAGTAAGGATAGTGTTGAGATAGGAGAGCAGATGGTAGCAGAGAATGATGAAGATTCATCTGAAAAAGTGCAGAATACTATCCCGGAGGTACAGGACGAGTTCTTTAATTTTGATGGAACACCAGAAGATATATCTGATCAATACCGCTCGTTAGGGAAGAGAGAAACTAAATGGAAGGCATATGGATTTGATTCTTCTGTTTTGCATATTAAAGATGGATGGGCAGGTAGGAATCTATGGTTCCAGCAGTTAACTCATTCTGTGAGATCGGTTAGGAAACTGGAGGGTCCATGTCTGTTGAGAATTCCAGCACCAGGCACATGGGGTTCAATCTTAGAGACGGTGGCTCAACCTCTATCAACTGCGTGTCAATCTTATGCTTTATCATGGCTGTTGTATCAGCAACAATCATTAACAGATATAATGATGTCGTTGTCGAAGCATTTGTTTAGGCCTAGGTTTAATTGTTCTTGGTTAAATGAATTACTCTATGTGAATTTGTTAGATCGGAAGGAAAATCAGTTAACAGCGATTCCTGAAGCATTGGAGGTGAAACCCGTGAGGGCTAAAAGCTGTTTTTGTTCAAATAAAACATATGATGGAAAGGGGATGTTTAGGGGAATATCAGATTGTGATGATTATATGATGACTTTGGATAAGCATGAACATAAGATTAGAGATGACAAATATAATGTAACTTTTTATGTTCCATTTAGTAAGAAGAGCAGGACTTTGATGGTGAAAGATCAGCTTTTGCCTGGCAATGTGACTATTGGGAATTTTCGAGATATTTGGTGGGTTTGTGGTGATAAAGCATATATATTCTTACCCTATGGATGGACAGGATGTTGTTACATGTCGACGTTGAAGCTTCCATATGAGGTTTATACCATTCAAAGAGGGGAAGCACCGGACATAGATAAATCTGATTCTAGGTCTGGAAATAGGATGAAAAGGGAAATGGTGCAATTTCATAGTCTGGAATCCTACCATTGGAGGATAAGTCTTGGAGAGAAGTGGGGACTTGGACTTTTTCCATGGTATGGTGTAACATTTTTGGCAGATCACATTGATAATATTACCTATACTTTGCAGGGTTTTGCAAATGAAACGATACGAGGGTTTAACCTTCTGTCAAATACTCAAAGAAATCACAGACTGACGCTGTTAAAACATGACATGGCTCTTGACTATATTTTAGCCAAACAAGGTGGCTTATGTTTGGCTATGAACTTGACGGGGGATGATTGTTATACTTTGATCCCCGATAGTTCCGATAATATCACTAGTGTTATAGATGCATTGAAGAATATAAGGGATGCGTTTGGTCGATCTGAAGGAGCTGGATATCCATTTTGAATATCCGATCATTTTTCACGTCTTTACATATTATTGTGATATTTAGTATTTTCTTATGAATCAAAGGGGGTAAATGGAATGTGATTCATTTTTATATATCATTTATATATCATTTTATATTATTTTGATATTGATGTTTTAATTTTCATGTGTTGCTTTGAAAAAGATACTGGTTGGTCTTTTCTTTTCTTCCAGAAGCATATGGGGGAATGTGTAGAGGGGATTCAAATACTCAAACATGGACAATATGAATGGACTGGAGGAAGTGAAAAAAGGAAGGTGTGGAAATGTTCAGATTCCATCATCGACGTTGCATTAAAAGTCGACACTGCTGAGGAGATGCAGTGTAGTGGACTACATTCCAGTGTCTGCAATGATATATAGACATATTTGCATGTGTAATACATAAATTGTGTCATATTCTTTCTGTATACATTTTTGAAGAATGATATTTTCTGTTGTTGGGTACATGTGGGGACCTCAGATGTTTTTGTTTTTTTCGTGGATGCTTAGGGATATGGGGTCTAGGTAGGGACAGAGAGAATCCACAGGAGGGTCCGATGGGCCGACCAGCCTGCATGTGGACATTTTTGATTGTATTTTGTTTTCTGAGGCTTTCGTGTGTATTCAATTGCATCATAGTTTAAAATGCATTGATAAAGATTTATGAATTGATCTGGAGTACTTAGGTGGTTGCCTGGGGCAGAGGGGCCGTGAGAGAATTTTACTGTCTTGATTGATGGATGGATATTTGGAAAGAAAGCTGCCAGACAGGTTTTTCGCTCTCACACTCCATAACGATTTGTTTACACTTCATAAAAACGTGTTCACACTACATAAATGTTGTTTTATTGTTAAAGTTACACAAGATTTGTCATAATCCTATTCTTTTTGTTTTCGAGACTTAATTAGTCTCGAAGGGGGGAAATATGTAGTATCTAAACAGTTTATGATTTTGCTGACGTTTGCAAATGGTGTGTTAGAGGAATTTGGCTCTGCTTGCGGAAACATCTGGAAAACATTACTAT
The DNA here is from genome assembly GCF_964263955.1 of Coregonus lavaretus. NCBI lineage: Eukaryota > Metazoa > Chordata > Actinopteri > Salmoniformes > Salmonidae > Coregonus > Coregonus lavaretus. The sequence continues at coordinate 458,603 of NC_140016.1, read as the reverse complement.
AGGGGCCCCCTAAGACAGAGGAGATTCGGATGTGTAAAGGCCAGGGATTGGTCTATAAAGAGCCACCCATATTATGTTACATATTATAAATACCATGGTTGAAACAAAGGATGGGGAGAATATAACATATTAGAGATTGGGTCAGTTGTTCTCCAGATGTCTGCAGGAGTCTGTAAATTGATACTGTAATCTTTGATGTAATAAACCATTATAATCAAGGACAGTGTCAGCGGATTTCTTGTCATCACAGCATATCAACATCGTTGTCTCGAAACTACAGGGGCGTTGCAGTCAAAAAACGTGATTTTCCTTTTTTTATGTCGCATACAGTGGGGGAAAAAAGTATTTAGTCAGCCACCAATTGTGCAACTTCTCCCACTTAAAAAGATGAGAGAGGCCTGTAATTTTCATCATAGGTACACGTCAACTATGACAGACAAATTGAGATTGTTTTTCTCCAGAAAATCACATTTTTAATGAATTTATTTGCAAATTATGGTAGAAAATATGTATTTGGTCACCTACAAACAAGCAATATTTCTGTCTCTCACAGACCTGTAACTTCTTCTTTAAGAGGCTCCTCTGTCCTCCACTCGTTACCTGTATTAATGGCACCTGTTTGAACTTGTTATCAGTATAAAAGACACCTGTCCACAACCTCAAACAGTCACACTCCAAACTCCACTATGGCCAAGACCAAAGAGCTGTCAAATGACACCAGAAACAAAATTGTAGACCTGCACCAGGCTGGGAAGACTGAATCTGCAATAGGTAAGCAGCTTGGTTTGAAGAAATCAACTGTGGGAGCAATTATTAGGAAATGGAAGACATACAAGACCACTGATAATCTCCCTCGATCTGGGGCTCCACGCAAGATCTCACCCCGTGGGGTCAAAATGATCAGAAGAACGGTGAGCAAAAATCCCAGAACCACACGGGGGGACCTAGTGAATGACCTGCAGAGAGCTGGGACCAAAGTAACAAAGCCTACCATCAGTAACACACTACGCCGCCAGGGACTCAAATCCTGCAGTGCCAGACGTGTCCCCCTGCTTAAGCCAGTACATGTCCAGGCCCGTCTGAAGTTTGCTAGAGTGCATTTGGATGATCCAGAAGAGGATTGGGAGAATGTCATATGGTCAGATGAAACCAAAATAGAACTTTTTGGTAAAAACTCAACTCGTCGTGTTTGGAGGACAAAGAATGCTGAGTTGCATCCAAAGAACACCATACCTACTGTAAAGCATGGGGGTGGAAACATCATGCTTTGGGGCTGTTTTTCTGCAAAGGGACCAGGACGACTGATCCGTGTAAAGGAAAGAATGAATGGGGCCATGTATCGTGAGATTTTGAGTGAAAACCTCCTTCCATCAGCAAGGGAATTGAAGATGAAACGTGGCTGGGTCTTTCAGCATGACAGTGATCCCAAACACACCGCCCGGGCAATGAAGGAGTGGCTTCGTAAGAAGCATTTCAAGGTCCTGGAGTGGCCTAGCCAGTCTCCAGATCTCAACCCCATAGAAAATCTTTGGAGGGAGTTGAAAGTCTGTGTTGCCCAGCGACTGCCCCAAAACATCACTGTTCTAGAGGAGATCTGCATGGAGGAAGGGGCCAAAATACCAGCAACAGTGTGTGAAAACCTTGTGAAGACTTACAGAAAACGTTTGACCTGTGTCATTGCCAACAAAGGGTATATAACAAAGTACTGAGAAACTTTTGTTATTGACCAAATACTTATTTTCCACCATAATTTGCAAATAAATTCATTCAAAATCCTACAATGTGATTTTCTGGAGAAAAAAAATCTCATTTTCTCTGTCATAGTTGACGTGTACCTATGATGAAAATTACAGGCCTCTCTCATCTTTTTAAGTGGGAGAACTTGCACAATTGGTGGCTGACTAAATACTTTTTTCCCCCCACTGTATGGGGGGGAAAAAAAACATTTTAGGGAATTTTCATAACATAATATCCCTTATATTGTTACATTTTGTTCTTTTTTTTTATTATTACTATGTCAATATATATTTGTTGTAAAGGTTTTTGGGCAGAACTAGTGGCAGTTAGTTTTTTCATTATAATTATGCTATTTTCTCCTGAACCATATGGTCTTTTTACTAGAAACTCATGGACACAGGGACACAGATATACAGTGTCTTCAGAAAGTATTCACACCCCTTGACTTTTTCCACATTTTGTTGTGTTACAGCCTGAATTTAAAACAGATACATTTTACATTTTGTGTCACTGGCCTACACACAATACCCCATAATGTCATAGTGGAATTATTGAATTGTTTTTAGACATTTTAACAAATTAATAAAAAAATGAAAAGCTGAATTTTCTTGAGTCAATAAGCATTCAACCCCTTTCTTATGGCATCCCTAAATGTGCTTAACAAGTCACATAATAAGTTGCATGGACTCACTCTGTGTGCAATAATAGTATTTAACATGATTTTTAAATGACTACCTCATCTCTGTAACCCACACATACAATTATATGTAACGTCCCTCAGTCGAGCAGTACATTTCAAACACAGATTCAACCACAAAGACCAGGGAGGTTTTCCAATGCCTCGCAAAGAAAGGAACCTAACTCAGTTGCCGGAGAGGAAGGAAACCACTCAGGAATTTCACCATGAGGCCAATGGTGACTTTAAAACAGTTACAGAGTTTAATGGCTGTGATAGGAGAAAACTGAGGATGGATCGCAATGTGATCCAAGATGGCGTAGTGTTTGGCTAATCACCACTGCCCCCGATGCAAGCACCAGTTAGCCTCGAGCTAGCCTAGAGCCAGGCCCATATCCCGGCTATCTACCTCTCGGTCTACCGGACGGGAGTAGCCAGCTAACTAGCTACTTGCTATTAGCTACCGTTAGTGGTTTTTCACCATTGTCCATGGCCTGCACCACCTACCAGCCAGCTCTAGCCTGGACTATTATTCGGCCAGTCTGCACTGTCTGCACAGCGCGTTATCGACCCAGAACATATCAGTTTTTCTACCGGAATCACTGAATCACTGGACCTTTAACTCCGGATTCATCGCTACCAGCTAGCTGCAACAAAATGGACGTTATGGTTTGGCTAATCATCCTGAGCTAGGCCCATCTCCCGGCTATCTACCTCTCTGTCAACCGGACGAGACCACCTAGTGTTGACACGGAGCCCCGCCGATCCTACACGACTGGTCTGCCGACGAAATCGTCTGATGTGGTTACAACAGGCTTCCCGTTACGACGTCGACCACGAAGATTACATCTGCTAGCCCCGGCCCGCTAGCACACGCTAGCCGTGGCCTCTTGCTCGCTAGTGCTTTAGCAGCCCCCGAACTACCTCCGAACTATCCTATTGCTGTTCACTGGACCTTATGATAACTCAGCTATACAGCTGATGTCTGCTGGACTGTTCCTTTTTTACGGTACCGCATCCTGTTTATGTTTAGCCTCAGCCCAAACTGTGTCGTCATTACCAGCTGTTGTCTTAGCTCTCTCAAATTACACCTGTGATTGCTTTATGCCTCTCTCCCATGTCAATATGGTTTGCTTATTGCTGTTTCGGTTATTTCTAATTGTACTATTTCACTGTAGATCCCCCAGCCCAGCTAAACCTGCCTTAGATAGCTCCTTTGTCCCACCCCCCATACATGCGGAGACCGACTCAATCGGTGCCTCCAGTGATGCTATCTCTTTCATTGATACCCAACGCTTAGGTTTACCTCCACTTTACTCATATCCTTCCATATCCTTGTCTGTACATAATGCCCTGAATCTTTTCTACAACGCCCGGAAATCTGCCCCCTTTATTCTATGTACCCAACGCACTAGAAGACCAGTTCTTAAAGCCTTTAGCCGTATCCTTATTCTAGTCCTCCTCTGTTCCTCTGGTGATGTAGAGGCTAACCCAGGCCCTGCAGCCCTCAGTATCACTCCTACTCCCCAGGCGCTATCATTTGTTGACTTCTGTAATCACAAAAGCCTTGGTTTCTTGCATGTTAATATCAGAAGTCTACTTCCTAAGTTTGAGTTATTCACTGCGTTAGCACACTCCGCCAACCCTGATGTTCTAGCAGTGTCTGAATCCTGCCTTAGGAAGGCCACCAAAAATTCTGAAATTTCCATCCCCAACTATAACATTTTCCGTCTAGATAGAACTGCCTAAGGGGGTGGAGTTGCAATCTACTGTAGAGATAGCCTGCAGAGCTCTATCATACTATCCAGGTCTGTGCCCAAACAGTTTGAGCTTCTACTTCTAAAACACCACCTTTCCAGAAATAAGTCTCTCACTGTTGCCGCATGCTACAGACCCCCCTCAGCCCCCAGCTGTGCCCTGGACACCATATGTGAATTGATTGCCGCCCATTTATCCTCAGAGTTCGTACTGCTTGGTGACCTAAATTGGGATATGCTTAACACCCCGGCCATCCTACAATCCAAACTAGATGCCCTCAATCTCACACAAATTATCAACGAACCTACAAGGTACAACCCTAAATCCGTTAACATGGGCACCCTCATTGATATCATCCTGACTAACTTACCCTCTAAATACACCTCCACTGTCTTCAACCAGGATCTCAGCGATCACTGCCTTATTGCCTGAGTCCGTAATGGGTCCGCGGTCAAACGACCACCCCTCATCACTGTCAAACGCTCCCTAAAACACTTTAGCGAGCAGGCCTTCCTAATTGACCTGGCCAAGGTATCCTGGATGGATATAGATCTCATTCCGTCAGTAGAGGATGCCTGGTTGTTCTTTAAAAGTAATTTCCTCTCAATCTTAAATAAACCTGCCCCATTCAGAAAATACAGAACTAAGAACAGATATAGCCCCTGGTTCTCCTCAGACTTGACTGCCCTTGACCAGCACAAAAACATCCTGTGGCGTACTACATTAGCATCAAATAGCCCCCGCGATATGCAACTTTTCAGGGAAGTTAGGAACCAATATACACAAGCAGTCAGGAAAGTAAAGGCTAACTTTTTCAAACAGAAATTTGCATCCTGTAGCACTAACTCCAAAAAGTTTTGGGACACTGTAAAGTCCATGGAGAATAAGAGCACTTCCTCCCAGCTGCCCACTGCACTGAGGCTAGGAAACACTATCACCACCGATAAATCTACAATAATCAAGAATTTCAACAAGCATTTTGCTACGGCTGGCCATGCTTTCCACCTGGCTACCACTACCCCGACCACCAACTCTGCACCCTCCGCTGCAACTTGCCGATGCCCCCCCCGCTTCTCCTTCACACAAATTCAGACAGCTGATGTTCTGAAAGAGCTGCAAAATCTGGACCCCTACAAATCAGCTGGGCTAGACAATCTGGACCCTTTCTTTCTAAAACTAGCCGCCGAAATTGTCGCAACCCCTATTACTAGCCTGTTCAACCTCTCTTTCGTAACGTCTGAGATCCCCAGAGATTGGAAAGCTGCCGCGGTCATCCCCCTCTTCAAAGGGGGTGACACTCTAGATCCAAACTGTTACAGACCTATATCCATCCTGCCCTGCCTTTCGAAAGTATTTGAAAGCCAAGTTAACAAACAGATCACCGACCATTTCGAATCCCACCGTACCTTCTCCGCTATGCAATCCGGTTTCCGAGCTGGTCATAGGTGCACTTCAGCCACGTTCAAGGTCCTAAAAAATATTATAACCGCGATCGATAATAGACAGTACTGTGTAGCCGTCTTCATCGACCTGGCCAAGGCTTTCGACTCTGTCAACCACCGCATTCTTATTGGCAGACTAAATAGCCTTGGTTTCTCAAATGACTGCCTCGCCTGGTTCACCAACTACTTCTCAGATAGAGTTCAATGTGTCAAATCGGAGGGCCTGTTGTCTGGACCTCTGGCAGTCTCTATGGGGGTGCCACAGGGTTCAATTCTTGGGCCGACTCTTTTCTCACTGTATATCAATGATGTCGCTCTTGCTGCTGGTGACTCTCAGATCCACCTCTACGCAGACGACACCATTATGTATACATCTGGCCCTTCATTGGACACTGTGTTAACAAACCTCCAAACGAGCTTCAATGCCATACAACACTCCTTCAGTAGCCTCCAACTGCTCTTAAACACTAGTAAAACTAAATGCATGCTCTTCAATCGAACGCTGCTGTCACCCGCCCACCCGACTAGAATCACTACTCTCGACGGGTCTGACCTAGAGTATGTGGACAACTACAAATACCTAGGTGTCTGGTTAGACTGTAAACTCTCCTTTCAGACTCACATTAAGAATCTCCAATCCAAAGTTAAATCTAGAATCGGCTTCCTATTTCGCAACAAAGCCTCCTTCACTCATGCTGCCAAACATGCCCTCGTAAAACGGACTATCCTACCGATCCTTGACTTCGGCGATGTCATTTACAAAATAGCCTCCAACACTCTACTCAGCAAATTGGATGTAATCTATCACAGTGCCATCCGTTTTGTCTCCAAAGCCCCATACACTACCCACCACTGTGACCTGTGCGCTCTTGTTGGCTGGTCCTCACTACATGTTCGTCGTCAAACCCACTGGCTCCAGGCCATCTATTAATCACTGCTAGGCAAATCCCCGCCTTATCTTAGCTCATTGGTCACCATAGCAGCACCCACCCGTAGTCTGCGCTCCAGCAGGTATATCTCACTGGTCATCCCCAAAGCCAACACCTCCTTTGGCCGCCATTCCGTCCAGTTCTCTGCTGCCAATGACTGGAACGAATTGCAAAAATCTCTGAAGCTGGAGACTCTTATCTCCCTCACTAACTTTAAGCATCAGTTGTCAGAGCACCTTACCGATCACTGCACCTGTACACAGCCCATCTGAAATTAGCCCACCCAACTACATCATCCCTATATTGTTATTTATTATTTTGCTCTTTTGCACCCCAGTATCTCTATTTGCACATAATCTCTTGCACATCTAGCATTCCAGTGTTAATACTAATTGTAATTATTTTGCACTATGGCCTATTTATTGCCTTACCTCCATAACTTGCTACATTTGCACACACTGTATATATATTTTCTGTTGTATTTTTTGACTTTATGTTTTTTTTACCCCATATGTAACTCTGTGTTGTTGTTTTTATCGCACTGCTTTGCTTTATCTTGGCCAGGTCGCAGTTGTAAATGAGAACTTGTTCTCAACTGGCTTACCTGGTTAAATAAAGGTGAAATAAAAAGAAAACAAAAAACAAAAACAAAAACAAAAAACTACTGGTAGATGGGGGAGAAAAAAAAGAAAAAAAAGCTGACATTGAATACCCTTTGAGCATGGTGAAGTTATTAATTACACTTCGGATGTTGCAATAATACACCCAGTTACTCCACAATACTAACCTAAATGACAGAGTGTAAAGAAGGAAGCCTGTACAGAATAAACATATATACATGAATTCCTGTTTGCAATATTGGCACTAAAGTAATACTGCAAAGAATATGGCAAAGAAATTAAATTTGTGCCCTGAATACAAAGCGTTATGTTTGGGGAAAATCCAACAGAAGACATCACTGAGTACCACTCTTCACATTTTTTCAAGCATGGTGGTGGCTGCATCATGTTATGGGTATGCTTGTCATCGGCAAGGACTAGAGAGTTTTTTAGGATAAAACTAAACGGAATAGAGCTAAGCACAGGCAAAATCCTGGAGGAAAACCTCGTTCAGTCTGCTTTCCAACAGACACTGGGAGACACATTTACCTTTCAACAGGACAATAACCTAAAACACAAGGCCAAATATACACTGGAATTGCTTACCACGGCGACATTGAATGTTCCTGAGTTATAGGTTTGACTTAAATTGGCTTGAAAATCTATGGCAAGACTTGAAAATGTCTGTCTAGCAATGATCAACAACTTTCTTGACAGAGCTTGAAGAATATTTAAAAGAACAATGTGCAAATATTGTACAATCCAGGTGTGCAAAGCTCTTAGAGACTTAACCAGAAAGACTCACAGCTGTAATCGCTGCCAAAGGGGATTCTAACATGTATTAACTCAGGCGTGTGAATACTTGTGTAAATGAGATATTTCTGTATTTAATTTTCAATACATTTGCAAAAATGTCTAAAAACATGTTTTCACTTTGTCATTATGGTTTATTGTGTGTAGATGGGTGTGAGAATAAAATCTATTGAATCCATTTTAAATTCAGGCTGTAACACAACAAAATATGGAACAAGTCAAGGGATATGAATAGTTTCTGAAGGCGCTGTAAATAATAAATATATTTCAAAAACGTTATTCAAACGTTATTCAAGTATAAAAGTTTCCATATATTTCCCAAATTACCTGATACCAACATTTCAGATAATTCAGGTAACTTTGGTAAATTACCGGGAATTTTGAAACCCTAGTCAATTGAGATGATTTCACAGGCTCATAAAGTTGCCCACAATTTCTTAGTTACGGCTGGAAATTAATTGAACTTGCCATATAAATGTAACTCTTAATAAAGGAATGTAAAATTAGTAATTGTACTTACTTCTTGGACATTTTCGTTGTAAGGTGCATTTTCAAATATGGGTCGGTTATCATTCGCATCTGTTATGATTATCTGAATGTCTTTGTTAACCTAAAAAGGATGACATGATATATTGTGCAAGACATTGTTACAAGACATGTATCAATCTGTTTAAAAACAATAAAATATATGAAGAGAAATATAGTAAAACCTTTTTTTAAGTTAGAGGCTTTATTGTGAACTTACTGTATAATCAGCGTCAGAAACCACAACGCCGATAGAGAATACACCCTTGTCCTAAACAAATATAAGCTAATCAATTAGAGATTCAGGTCAGGCAATATAAAGGCTAAAAATACTTAAATGGCTGAAATAATACTTAAACACTGAAATGCTTGAAACAATACTGAAATACTAAAATGGCTGAAAAAATTCTGAAATACTAAAATGGCTGAAATAATACTGAAATACTAAAATGGCTGATAATACTAAAATGGCTGAAATAATACAGAAATACTAAAATGGCTGACAATACTAAAATGGCTGAAATAATACTGAAATACTAAAATGGCTTAAACCAATACTGAAATGATAAAATGGATGAAACAATACGGAAAATACTGAAATGGGAGTCCGGGACCTACCTCATCATCTCTCTCCAAGGGGTTCCGGACGGTTACCGTCCCTGTGTTTGGGTCGACTCTAAAGTAGCTTGCTTTCGGCCCGGTAATCATGTACGTAAGTGGATTAGGAACCGGATCAGGATCATACGTTTCTATTTGAAAGGCAAACTCGTCTGAAGGCAGAGGGTGTTGGGTTGACAAAATGTGAGTCAAAAACCAGTATGTGGCAAAGAGCATGCATGAATTGACATATTATTTTGTTATAGAAACCTTTCATATTTCACTTTAATTCATGCCCAGTTCAATGATAAATGCATTTCTTTACTAAGGAGTACAATAAACACATACTTGTCGGAGTGTCTTCCTTTACTTGGGCATAATCTGTTGTAATGCTCGGGGTTTGGTTTCGGCTTTGAGCTGGAGAAAAAGCAGAGGTAGTTTAAAATGAGGAGTAATCATATTTAACGTGTAAGTCCAAGCAAAATGGGTCCTACTTTACAATAATATTGATAACATTTTACATTGAGTTTAAACTTCCTCACTGTATCTGTGAAATTGCCCTTAAACATGCAGTATCAATGTATGAATAGAAATCACATTATTAGACGAAAAGTTAATGCGGTTCAATAGCCAGTGCAACAGGATTCCTGGGTTGCGTCGCGAATGGCACCCTATCCCCTATATAGTGTACTACTTTTGACCAGGGCTCGTATTCCCTGTGGGTCAAAATAAATGCTCTACTTAGGGAATAAGGTGCCATTTGGGATGCAGAGAGGATGTGTTTAGAGACCCAGGTAGGTACTCACCTCCAGCGAGAGGATGTGTTTAGAGACCCAGGTAGGTACTCACCTCCAGCGAGAGGATGTGTTTAGAGACCCAGGTAGGTACTCACCTCCAGCGAGAGGATGTGTTTAGAGACCCAGGTAGGTACTCACCTCCAGCGAGAGGATGTGTTTAGAGACCCAGGTAGGTACTCACCTCCAGCGAGAGGATGTGTTTAGAGACCCAGGTAGGTACTCACCTCCAGCGAGAGGATGTGTTTAGAGACCCAGGTAGGTACTCACCTCCAGCGAAGAGGATGTGTTTAGAGACCCAGGTAGGTACTAACCTCCAGCGAAGAGGATGTGTTTAGAGACCCAGGTAGGTACTCACCTCCAGCGAGAGGATGTGTTTAGAGACCCAGGTAGGTACTCACCTCCAGCGAGAGGATGTGTTTAGAGACCCAGGTAGGTACTCACCTCCAGCGAGAGGATGTGTTTAGAGACCCAGGTAGGTACTCACCTCCAGCGAGAGGATGTGTTTAGAGACCCAGGTAGGTACTCACCTCCAGCGAAGAGGATGTGTTTAGAGACCCAGGTAGGTACTAACCTCCAGCGAAGAGGATGTGTTTAGAGACCCAGGTAGGTACTCACCTCCAGCGAAGAGGATGTGTTTAGAGACCCAGGTAGGTACTCACCTCCAGCGAAGAGGCTCACAAGACACAGCAGCACCAGACAGCCCTCCATCCTCCGCAGGCCTGCTAACTACAGACTACACACAAAACACCATAGAATGACATATCAGAACACAAAACACCATAGAATGACATATCAGAACACAAATCACCATAGAATGACATATCAGAACACAAAACACCATAGAATGACATATCAGAACACAAATCACCATAGAATGACATATCAGAACACAAAACACCATAGAATGACATATCAGAACACAAATCACCATAGAATGACATATCAGAACACAAATCACCATAGAATGACATATCAGAACACAAATCACCATAGAATGACATATCAGAACACAAAACACCATAGAATGACATATCAGAACACAAAACACCATAGAATGACATATCAGAACACAAATCACCATAGAATGACATATCAGAACACAAATCACCATAGAATGACACATCAGAACACAAATCACCATATAATTATATATTAGAACACAAATCACCATAGAATTATATATTCGAACCCAAAACACCATAGAATGACATATTATATATCAAAACACCATAGAATAATACAGTATATTACAACTCAAAACAACATAGAACTACATATTGTAACTCTAAACACCATAGAATGACATGTTAGAACTCAAGGGGAGCTGTACTACAATGGCCTGTTAAACAACATATTTCACTGCACTTATCTGGTGTATGTGACAAAACTTTTTCAAGTTGAACAATTATTTTTCTTGTCATTATAAGAACTCAAAACCCCATAGAATTACATTTTAGAACTGAAAACACCTTCTCAGTCAATCAGATAGGTACGGTGCATTCGGAAAATATTCAGACCCCTTCCCTTTTTCCACATTTTGTTACGTTACATTTTTGCAAATGTATATAAAAAAAGAAAAGAAAAAAAAGAAGACATTTCAGACCATTTGCTATGAGACTCGAAATTGAGCTCAGGTGCATCCGGTTTCCATTGGTGAGATGTTTCTACAACTTGATTGGAGTCCACCTGTGGTAAATTCAATTGAATGGTCATGATTTGGAAAGGCACACGTCGAAGGAATTGTCCGTAGAGCTCTGAGACAGGATTGTGTCGAGGCACAGATCTGGGGAAGGCTACCAAAAAATGTCTGCAGCATTGAAGGTCCCCAAGAAAACAGTGGCCTCCATCATTCTTAAATGGAAGAAGTTTGGAACCACCAAGACTCTTCCTAGAGCTGGCCGCCCGGCCAAACTGAGCAATCTGGGGAGAAGGGTCTTGGTCAGGGAGGTGACCAAGAACCAGAAGGTCACTCTGACAGAGCTCTAGAGTTCCTCTGTGGAGATGGGAGAAACTTCCAGAAGGACAACCATCTCTGCAGCACTCCACCAATCAGGCCTTTATGGTAGAAGGCACACGACAGCCCGCTACTCTTCAATGCCATTGGGAGAATCTCCAGAACATATTCCAGTCTGTGCTAGCAAAACAGTCCTGTAGCTTAGCATCTACGTCATCTGACCACTTTTTTATTGACCGAGTCACTGGTGCTTCCTGCTTTAGTTTTTGCTTGTAAGCAGGAATCAGGAGGATAGAATTATGGTCAGATTTGCTAAATGGAGGGCGAGGAAGAGCTTTGTACGTGTCTCTGTGTGTGGCGTGAAGGTGGTCTAGAGTTTGTTTCCCTCTAGTTACACATTTAACATGCTGGTAGAAATGAGGTCAAACGGATTTAAGATTCCCTGCATTAAAGTCCCCGGCCACTAGGAGCGCCCCCTCTGGATGAGCGTTTTCCTGTTTGCTTATGGCCTTATACAGCTCATTGAGTGCGGTCTTAGTGCCAGTATTGGTTTGTGGTGGTAAATAGACAGCTATGAAAAATATAGATGAAAACTCTCTTGGTAAATAGTGTGGTCTACAGCTTATCATGAGATACTCTACCTCAGGCGAGCAAAACCTCGAGACTTCCTTAGTATTAGATTTCGTGCACCAGCTGTTGTTTACAAATATACACAGACCGCCACTCCTTGTCTTACCGGAGTCAGCCGTTCTATCCTGCCGATGTAGCGTATATTTCCCGCCAGCTGTATGTTATCCATGTCGTCGTTCAGCCACGACTCGGTGAAACATAAGATATTACAGTTTTTCATGTCCCGTTGGTCGGATATCCGTGATCGTAGGTCGTCTATTTTGTTATCCAATGATTGTACGTTGGTTAATAGGACTGATGGTAGAGGCAGTTTACCCGTTCGCCGTCGGATCCTTACAAGGCACCCCGACCTACGTCCCTAATATCTCAGTCTCTTTCTCCTGCGAATGACGGGTATTTGGGCCTTGTCGGTTCTCTGAAGTAAATCCTTCGTACCCGTCTCATTAAAGAAAAAATCTTCGTCCAGTCCTGATCGCTGTTCTGATATCCAGAGGCTCTTTTCGGTCATAAGAGACAGTGGCAGAAACATTATGTACAAAATAAGTTACAAATAACACACAAAAACACACACAATAGCACAATTGGTTAGGAGCCTGTAAAACGGCAGCCATCTTCTCCGATGCCATTATGTAGTAACCAAAAAAGTGTTAAACAAATCAAAATATATTTGAGATTTGAGATTCTTCAAAGTAGCCACCCTTTGCCTTGATGACAGCTTTGCACACTCTTGGCATTCGCTCAACCAGCATCATGAGGTAAAATATATTTTGATTTGTTTAACAATTTTTTTGGTTACTACATGACTCCATTTGTGTTATTTCTTAGTTTTGATGTCTTCACTATTATTCCACAATGTAGATAATAGTTTTAAAAAATAAAGAAAAACCCTGGAATGAGTAGGTGTGTCCAAACTTTTGACAGGTACTGTAGATCAAAGTTCCTAAAACAACTAGGTGTTGCCTATAGCGTACGGACAGCCAAGAGGTGAGGAGTCTAGTTAACCAGAAGACCATACTATCAGCATCAGATGAACTACAAACAAACCTTGTTTCTCTCAAAAGAGTTTTAAATGTTTTGAATATTATCCTAGTGAAAAAATCAACAGCAGCAAGTTCAGACAACACCCAATCCACAGCAGGCATGAAGAACTCCACTCTTTCTCTCCGTCTCTTTTTCTAAACAGGGAAAGCGTCTATCCTCCCCCCTCCTCCCTCCCTCCCCCCTCCCTCCTCCCTCCCTCCCCCCTTACATGTACTGGGTCACTCACCGGTGTACGAGCGATGACATATCAAATAACAGCGAAGCAGGACCTACTGAAACCCTCTGTTGTCCCATGAGGAGCCTCCTTCCTCCCTCCCTCCCCTCTGTTCTCCCTCCCAGCAGGATCCACTGAAACCCTCTGTTGTCCTGTGAGGAGCCTCCCCACTGGGCAAAAACTGGTTGGATGAACGTTGTTTCCACGTCATTTCAACAAAAACATGTAATGTGATGACATTCAATCAATGAGGAATACTGATTTGGATTTGGAAAAAAGTCATCAAGGAATTTCATAATTTTTTTCACCCAACTTTGAACTTAAATTCAATGACATTGTGATTTTTTTGTTGCTGATTTCACGTTGAATTCACGTTAGTTGACAACTCAACAAAATGTTAATCAAAACTGGACGTTGAACTGACGTCTGTGCCCAGTGGGTCCTTCCTTTCTCCCTCCCATTGTCATGGAATGATCACCTCGACCGGCTGAACATCCACATGACCGTGATGCTACCAAGACTGGGTCGGGGCGGAGGTGGAGAGACATTCCACTGTACCGTAATTCCGGTGTGGCACTGTAATTGGCAGTGACTAGTGACTCTGTCTGCATCCCAAATGGCACCCTATTCCCTACGGGTCTTGGTCAAAAGTAGTGCACTATATATGGAAAAGGGTGCCATTTGGGACGCAACTAGCCTCTGGGCCAGCGAGAGACCCATCCTACTGTAGGGTACTAATGAGCACGTTTCAATAAGCACCCCCCCCCCCCACCGGCTGCTCTGCTCCATCACCATGAGCTGGAGTGGACACACAAAGGATTACCGTCGCCCCACTGTCCCCTTGCTTCATTACACCAGATCTGCCTCAAAACAGAAGCAGGGCTGTATTCTAGTGCGCTCCCACTGCAACAGAAAACAACAAAGCGACAATGCCAAAGATGTCTTCCGGCCCTGCAGTTCAGAATTAGGGGAAAAATGAAGTCTGAAAGTTGGACAGATTTAGGGTTGATCTGTAAATCTAGACGACACTCACACCATCAACTGTATTTTTTCACTCAGGCTGTGTCCTAAATGGAAGACTATTACCTATTCACAGTGACGTAATCTCAGTAGAGTACAACTGTCCATTTTTACATTTTAGCAGACACTCTTATCCAGCGCGATTTACAGGAGCAATTAGGGTTAAGTGCCTTGCTCAAGGGCACATCAACAGATTTTTCACCTAGTCGGCTCTGGGATTAGAACCAGCGGCCTTTCGGTTACTGGCACAACGCTCTTAACCACTAAGCTACCTGCCACCCCATACGCCTGTATTTGTTTCTTAAAAACCGTCAGGAGTAGAGGTCTTCACGGATCCACCTGTACCCGAATATACCCGAGTCCCCAGGTACGGATCCAGAATTCTAAATAATGTCACTGGTCTTGGTCGGATCTGTTATGTATTTAATGGGTCTCGGATATGTGTAATTTTAACCGACTTGTCCGGAAGGGCCCGTACAGATCCGAACGCTGCAGTAGAGAGAGAGAGAGAGAGAGAGAGAGACAGAGACAGAGACAGAGACAGAGAGAGAGACAGAGACAGAGACAGAGACAGAGACAGAGAGAGAGAGATTTGATAATTTATGCTGCTGCTCTTATTTTGGATTGTGGCGCGTGTAGCTTGTTGTTGGCCAATCATAAGTCATCGAAGCGGCAATAGGCTACAGTCATAGAGCCTCCGTGTGTGACAAAATGTAGGCGATATCTAATCAATGGAAGATGGAATTAAAATGACAGAATTAAAAGTTAAAGGAGAAGGGTAGGCTACAATGACTATGAGCCAACAGGTAGGCTGCTACTTGATATTCTGAATGGAGTTGTTGTGTGTAACTGTAGGATGAGAAAGCGCATGCTGCCTCAGTTAGCATAGCTAGCTAACTCCAATACATTTTAATAGAAAGTTAGCAAAAAATTGGTAAGATCTTGCTACCATGGAAAGGAAAATACCTGTCTATTTGTGGAAAAATCACCCTGATTAACTCTTTAGTCATATTCCAGTTTACCTATTTGCTTATGGTCTTGCCAACACCTAGCGACTTGTTTTTTAAATTATATGAGCAAAAAATATTCCATTTTATTTGGAATGGCAAGCCAGACTACATTAAAAGGGCCTATTTATATAATGAATATGAATTCGGAGGGCAGAAATTATTAAATATTAAAGCATTAGACCTCTCACTAAAGGCGTCAGTCATACAAAAGTTATACTTAAATCCGAACTGGTTCTCTAGCAAATTAGTAAGAATGTCTCACCCCATGTTCAAGAATGGCCTTTCTCCCTTTATTTAGATTACAACCGTTCACTTTCAGTTATTTGAAAATGAAATCAGCTCCAAAATATCGCTATTTTGAAAAAAAGCCATAGAAAGTTGGTTGCAATTTCAGTTTAATCCACCAGAAAAAAAACACAACAAATAATACAACAAATATTGTGGTTAAACTCAAATATACTCATCGATTTAAAAAAACATTATTTTTAAATAATATTTAATAATAATTTTAAACAAATCAAAATATATGTTATATTTGAGATTCTTCAAATAGCCACCCTTGATGACAGATTGTCTGTGATCCGCTGCAGGCTGCGGTCGTGTTGGTTCAGCATGGCTCCCTGTGTTCCCAAGGCGCTCCGATACTGTGCTGCCTCCGCTGGGTCCATAATGGCTCTGTTTTCTGTAAGGGTTGGTGCGAGGTGTCACCCAGGTGCGGTGCAGGTTAGACAGTAGGCAGAGATGGTGAAACAAGGAACATTACTGATGGGCCCGAAGCCAGGATACAAAATAATGGACTTTACATGAAAAAGAAAGGCGGAGCAAAATACGACTTCAAAAAACAGGCAAAATACGAAAATACTAACTATGACTGAAATAATAAATAAACAGGGAGAACACTTCTCACGTACCTGTCCACACGTCACGCGATCAGACACTGATTAGTACTGCATGGCATAGTGAAACTAGCAGAGAAAACTGAGCAAGGGAACACAGGGAAGTGAGGGCATAAATACACAGGTGAATCAGATAGACACAGGTGACACCAATAGGAAGATGATTAGTCCCGACTGTGAGCGAGGAGGTGTCTAAGGTTGTCGGAGGATGACACCTAGTGGGTCGCTCCGGAACTGCGACCCCATCCTGTAGGCTAAGTTCTTGTGGTCAGTCCATACGACATTGTCGGTGTGTTGGTTCAGCATGGCTCCCTGTGTTGCCAATGCGCTCCGATACTGTGCTGCCTCCGCTGGGTCCATATTTACATTTTAGTCATTTAGCAGACGCTCTTATCCAGAGCGACTTACTGTTAGTGAGTGCATACATTTTCATACTTTTTCATACTGGCCCCCCGTGGGAATTGAACCCACAACTCTGGCGTTGCAAATGCCATGCTCTACCAACTGAGCTACACGGGACCTATTGGCTCAGTTTTCTGTAAGGGTTGGTGTGAGGTGTGACCCAGGTGCGGTTCAGGTTAGACAGTAGACGGAGATGGTACTTTAACTATTTGCACATTGTTACAACACTGTGTATAGACATAATATTACATTTGAAATGTCTTTATTCTTTTGGAACTTCTGAGTGTAATATTTACTGTTAATATGTATTGTTTATATCACTTTTGTTTACTATCTACTTCACTTGCTTTGGCAATGTTAACATACGTTTCCCATGCCAATAAAGCCCTTAAATTGGAAATTGAAATTGAGAGAGAAATGCTGATATGACATCAGTGCTGAGCTATTGGGCTACCGAGTGGCGCAGTGGTCTAAGGCACTGCATCTCAGTGCTTGAGGCGTCACTACAGACCGGCTGTATCACAACTGGCTGTGATTTGGAGTCCCATAGGGCGGCGCACAATTGGCCCAGCGTCGTCCGGGTTCGGCCGGTGTAGGCCGTCATTGTAAATAATAATTTGTTCTTAACTGACTTGCCTAGTTAATTAAAGGTAAAATAAAATAAGGAATGTGTCTCACAGGGTGGGATCTTAGATGGGCGTAGGAAAGGGAACAACTGAGGGTGTATCACTTCTGTAGTTAGCTGCTGTACATGACAGATCCATAGCCAATTCCCAGTTTGTTTAATAAGAGTCAGCATTGTGGCGTTACATGTAGACTGAACTAAACATCATATTTAGCTGACTTTAAACATTTCCAGGGAATAACTATTGTCATGGCTACAATATGATCCATATACTGTATTTGTATTTACCTAAAGACAATATACATGTAAATGTAACCAACTATTTGGGTTGTAAAAAGCATTGTTGACTAACCTATTCATTCTATATATAGCCTTCAGTTATAACTATGGAATAAAAGGCTTTAGATCATGGGCCTATCTTTTCATGGTCATGTGCCCTCTCGTCTTGGCCAAGTCTCTCTTGTAAAATAGGTATTCTGAACTCAATGGGACTTCCTGGATAAATATATATCAAATAAATAATAAAATAATAAGACTTTTACGAATAAGACATATTTCACCTCATCTCACACACGTCCTTATTGAGAGAAGCGTATGAAAGACAAAGTTAATACCTGCTTTTCCACTAGAGGGAGGCAGAAGTCAAAAGCACACGCTGTGTTGCAAACCAGGGGACGAACCCTGAATCTCCTGTGTGCCACCTGACTGTGTTTGCCCCATGAGCTAAAGCCTGGGCATTAGTTTGGGAAGCCAACATAAATCTTCATGTCTCCCGAGTGGCGCAGTGGTCTAAGACACTGCATCGCAGTGCTAGCTGTGACACTAGAGATCCTGGTTCGAATCCAGGCTCTGCCGTAGCCGGCCGCGACCGGGAGACCCATGGGGTGGCGCACAATCGGTCCAGCGTCGTCCAGGGTAGGGGAGGGAATGGCCGGCAGGGATGTAGCTCAGTTGGGTTCGATTCCAGTAAAAAAAATATATATTATGCTCTTATCCATCTCTGGATAAGAGCGTCTGCTAAATGACTCAAATGTAAATGTGACTCCTGAGTGGCGCAGTGGTCTAAGGCACTGCATCGCAGTGCTAACTGTGCCACTAGAGATCCTGGTTCGAATCCAGGCTCTGTCGCAGCAGGCCGCGACCGGGAGACTCATGGGCGGCGCACAATTGGCCCAGCGTCGTCCAGGGTAGGGGAGGGAATGGCCGGCAGGGATGTAGCTCAGCTGATAGAGCATGGCGTTTGCAACGCCAGGGTTGTGGGTTCGATTCCCAGGGGGGGCCAGTATAAAAAAATAAAAAATAAAAGAAAATATTCACTAACTGTAAGTCGCTCTGGATAAGAGCGTCTGCTAAATGACTAAAATGTAAATGTAAATGTCTCAGAGAAGGCTAAGTGTGGTTCCTAATCCCAACCACCTCCGTTGGGTGTAGTGGAATATTATAGAGGTTTTCTACAACATTCTCGGACGGATAATAATGACTTTAGTGCGTACATGATGTTGCATTGATACAAACTAAAACAAAGGAGCATATAAAGTCAATAATCCCTTAGAATATAAAAGGCCATTGACCTATTTACAGACAAGTGATCTTGAGAGCCAACACATGACATTGGGGATAATACTGTCATTACGGTAAAGCAGTCAGCATGGGAGTGCGCTCTCTCAAACGCGTCCAAATGGGGGTAAAACGATTAGTGCCGAACCCAAAACAAGTGTCAAGGTGCTCTACCAGCCATTTACAATCAGCTGGGGTATATAACGATTACAGTGTGGCGGCGTTTAGTCAGAAATCCCGCGTAGGATGTTGGTTTCAGGCGTTTTGGAATACAAGGTGTAATGTTTGTACCTTTCTTTACGGTAGTGGTGAAATCCACGGAATGTTCCACATTGGAACCGCTGACGACAATGCCGCACCGAATATATCAACGAGATGTGAAGGATTACAAGGAGAAATATAATTAAATCAAATGCTTACTAATTAACAATCAGGTAACGATGTGGGACTATATTTATCAAGTTGTCTCGACAGTTTGCATGGGTTTTCTGTGCCTGTTTGCGTGCTAGCTAGTTGGGTTGCATGTTTTCCAGAGGCTGTGTTGGGCTTCGCTGTGTGTCTTTCCCCCCCATCCTGCCTTGAACCCCTCCTTGTTTTGTGTCTCGCTAGGAGAGAGTCATCTTGACATTCCGCACAGGGTGCATAGGAAACGCTCTCAAGCCTTGCGCTATCTCCCATTTTACGAACCGGTGTTATGTCTAGTGAAAAATGATTCAGAACATCCCAATAAGAATGCATTGGTCTCCTTCCCCCTTATAGTAATATTCCCGTCTGCAACATTGCAGTGTTTTTCTCTGCAGTGAAGCAATCGGACAGCCAGGCCTGACGTGCAGATGCTCAGACATAAGACATTATGTAATGTTTCTGGGAAAAAATATATGTATGCTGGATCAATAGACTTTTAAAGACACTATTTCTTTCTTTGGTCTAGGCAATTCGCACTGTCGCTCCCGTAACAGGGCCACTTCACTTTATTCCACAGATAACGATCCTGTGCAAGGACTTCCATCGTGAGTACCTTTACATGCACAGTAATGATTCGACTTCGAAGTGATTATGGCAGTAGGCAGATTGTGTAATAATCATGTAAACACCTTACTCTGTTTATATTAATCTTAATCGAAGTAAAACATATCCCGATTAAAACACCAGATTTTCTGAGCAATCTTTCGAATTATTAGGACACGTGAACACCCTAAATTGTAAACCTACACGAAACTCAGCCCTTATTTTAAGTGTTTCTAAAATTCCCTATGGGGAAAAATGAATGGTGGAAAAACGATTGGAACCATTTCCCAATTTGACCCCAAGTTTTATGGGTGTTATGACACCTCCACTGTGTGGCTCTCTGCAGTCCGAGTAAAGTGCTCTACCAATTACATTTACATTTACATTTTAGTCATTTAGCAGACGCTCTTATCCAGAGCGACTTACAGGAGCAATTAGGGTTAAGTGCCTTGCTCAAGGGCACATTTACGTCATTTAGCAGACGCTCTTATCCAGAGCGACTCACCAATTGGTGCGTTCACCCTATAGCCAGTGGGATAACCACTTTACAATTTTGGGGGGGGGTAGAGGACCGCAGATGTGTCCATGTAAACAGGATTATTAGGGAAATCGTTCTTGCAAAGCATGTAAACGTTTTAATTGAATTATTATATTAATCTGACTATCCACAAAGATCTCATTATTGTGTGCATGTAACCGTACTCACTGACTTTTTTACACACTTTTTACATACCCGCATCCATAACAACAAATCGTGTTATAACAAATCGTTGCCCCTCGCCTGACAATTAGGCACTAATTTGGCCTTTCAGAGTTGCAACTGTGGAGTATGTGTTACGTAATTGGCTAAGAGGCCGGAGTCCTCTGTTTGGCCACATGTAGATTACTATCACCTATGAGGAAACCACAGACTAGGCTACACATAGCCTACAGTGTTATCTGCTGGATAGGATAAACAGGGTTTAGTGTTGTCTCATAGACCTAACTTGGTTAACGTAAATCACGTGACTCTCGAATTAGTATGATATGTTATGTTTGGTATGATTACATAAGATAGACGGTTACTTAAGGATAAAATAAAAGAAGGGTGAATGGGCGGGTGTATAACGCAAACGTCTAGCAACCCAAAGGTTGCGTGTTCGAATCTCATCACGGACAACTTGATCATTTTAGCTAATTAGCAACTTTGCAACTACTTATGTTAGCTAACCCTTCCCCTAACCTTAACCCTTTTAGCTAACCTTTCACTAACCCTAACCTTAACCCTTTTAGCTAACCCTTCACTAACCTTAACCCTTCACTAACCCTAACCCTTTTAGCTAACCCTTCACTAACCCTAACCTTAACCCTTTTAGCTAACCCTTCACTAACCCTAACCCTTTTAGCTAACCCTTCACTAACCTTAACCCTTCACTAACCCTAACCCTTTTAGCTAACCCTTCACTAACCCTAACCTTAACCCTTTTAGCTAACCCTTCACTCACCACCTTCCGGAGACACTTGAAACCCCACTTCTTTAAGGAATACCTGGGATAGGATAAAAGTAATCCTTCTACCCTCCCCCTTGGCTATATACACGGGGTACCAGTACTGAGTCCATGATAACTTGGCTATATACACGGGGTACCAGTACTGAGTCCATGATAACTTGGCTGTATACACGGGGTACCAGTACTGAGTCCATGATAACTTGGCTGTATACACGGGGTACCAGTACTGAGTCCATGATAACTTGGCTGTATACACGGGGTACCAGTACTGAGTCCATGATAACTAGGCTATATACACGGGGTACCAGTACTGAGTCCATGATAACTTGGCTATATACACGGGGTACCAGTACTGAGTCCATGATAACTTGGCTGTATACACGGGGTACCAGTACTGAGTCCATGATAACTTGGCTGTATACACGGGGTACCAGTACTGAGTCCATGATAACTTGGCTGTATACACGGGGTACCAGTATCGAGTTGATGTGCAGGGGTACGAGGTAATTGAGGTAGATATGTACATATAGGTAGGGATAAAGTGACTAGGCAACAGGATAGACAATAAACTGTAACGGTAGCAGAGAGAACAGTCTATGACGGGTGGCTGGAGTCTTTGACCATTTTAAGGTCCCTACTAACAGTTTCTCTACTGTTCATGATGGGAAATGACAGACTGGTTCTCTAAGGCTGCCTGGTTTTGAGGGATTGATGTAACTGGCTGAGATCCCATAGAGAGAGTTAGTAGCAGAAGGAACATGGAATGACTGAGGGGCAATCTGAGATTCAAACAACAAAACGGTCACCCCGCCTCTTGATTTGGTTAACAGCTGAGGGCTGTAGCCCCCCCTTTGTGTAGCTCAGTTGGTAGAGCATGGCGTTTTGCAATGCCAGGGTTGTGGGTTCGATTCCCACGGGGAGCCAGTGTGAAAACGTATGCACTCACTTAACTGTAAGTCACTCTGGATAAGAGCGTCTGCTAAATGACTAAAATGTAAAAATGGATGAGACTGGAGAAATTGAACTACTCTCATATTTATAGACAAGGACTGAACATCCATATCACTAACTTTAAAGTAAAAAAATTGATATACTAATCCCGGATTGCCCCTTTAACAAATGTGGTGAAAGTTGTCATCTGTCAGTAGAATTGTTGTCAGAAGCAGACTGTATGTGTATTTAATTCCCCCCCCCCATAAGGTTTAGGCTCCATCTGCCTTTTAGTGACTACTAGTTGTTTACACGTGAGACTATAAAATGTGGGACATGAAACAGCAGGCAGAGCAGCCGGCAGAGCAGCCGGCAGTTGCCCGTTTTTATCTTGGTTGGCTTCTGTCTGGGCAGAGGTGATAGACTGGAGCTATAGGCCTTGTAGGGATGTCTGATCTCTCTTAGCTACAGATTGTTACACCAGATCATGGGATTTAACCAAAGATTTTTGGTATCCATTACTGGGAGTTACAGGATAGGTACTGTTTGGTGTAAAATGTTTGACCAACCTTTGCTTGGCGTCGGCGATACTGTCTTCGTCCTCGATTCGTGGAAACAGGAATCTCTTATAATGTCTGTGTCCAGTTACAGGGGGTACGTTTGAATTTTTAAAATGCTCCATTATTAAAATAATTGTTTTTTTTTGCTCCATGAAGTAATTCAACAATGTGTACGCCACAATCTTGTCTATTTCAAGTCTTCTCTCAAGTCTAGATCTATCTGTGGTTGATTAGTTATGTGCAGCATCATAGCCTGATGTTACTAACTAGCAGGGGTGTGCTAACATGACTAACCTAGCGGGGTGTGCTAACATGACTAACCTAGCGGGGTGTGCTAACATGACTAACCTAGCGGGGTTGCTAACATGACTAACCTAGCGGGGTGTGCTCACATGACTATCCTAGCGGGGTTGCTAAAATGACTAACCTAGCGGGGTGTGCTAACATGACTAACCTAGCGGGGTGTGCTAACATGACTAACCTAGCGGGGTGTGCTAACATGACTAACCTAGCGGGGTTGCTAACATGACTAACCTAGCGGGGTGTGCTAACATGACTAACCTAGCGGGGTTGCTAACATGACTAACCTAGCGGGGTTGCTAACATGACTAACCTAGCGGGGTGTGCTAACATGACTAACCTAGCGGGGTTGCTAACATGACTAACCTAGCGGGGTTGCTAACATGACTAACCTAGCGGGGTGTGCTAACATGACTAACCTAGCCAGGGTTGTGGGTTCGTTTCCCACGGGGGACCAGTATGAAAAAAAAAATATATGCACTCACTAACTGTAAGTCACTCTGGATAAGAGCGTCTGCTAAATGACTAAAATGTAAATGTAACTAGTAGGGTGTGACAACATGACTAACTAGCAGGGTGTGACAATATGACTAATTAGCGGGGTGTGATAATATGACTAATTAGCGGGGTGTGATAATATGACTAATTTGTGGGGTGTGATAATATGACTAATTAACGGGGTGTGATAATATGACTAATTTGTGGGGTGTGATAATATGACTAATTAACGGGGTGTGATAATATGACTAATTTGTGGGGTGTGATAATATGACTAATTAACGGGGTGTGATAATATGACTAATTTGTGGGGTGTGATAATATGACTAATTAACGGGGTGTGATAATATGACTAATTTGTGGGGTGTGATAATATGACTAATTAGCGGGGTGTGATAACATGACTAATTTGTGGGGTGTGATAATATGACTAATTAACGGGGTGTGATAATATGACTAATTTGTGGGGTGTGATAATATGACTAATTTGTGGGGTGTGATAACATGACTAATTTGTGGGGTGTGATAATATGACTAATTAACGGGGTGTGATAATATGACTAATTAACGGGGTGTGATAATATGACTAATTTGTGGGGTGTGATAATATGACTAATTAGCGGGGTGTGATAACATGACTAATTTGTGGGGTGTTATAATATGACTAATTAACGGGGTGTGATAACATGACTAATTTGTGGGGTGTGATAATATGACTAATTAGCGGGGTGTGATAACATGACTAATTTGTGGGGTGTGATAATATGACTAATTAGCGGGGTGTGATAATATGACTAATTAGCGGGGTGTGATACCATGACTAATTAGCGGGGCGTGATACCATGACTAATTAGCAGGGTGTGATAATATGACTAATTAGCGTGGTGTGATAATATGACTAATTAGCGGGGTGTGATAATATGACTAATTTGTGGGGTGTGATAACATGACTAATTAGCGGGGTGTGATAGCATGACTAATTAGCGGGGTGTGATACCATGACTAATTAGCGGGGTGTGATACCATGACTAATTAGCGGGGTGTGATACCATGACTAATTAGCGAGGTGTGATAATATGACTAATTTGTGGGGTGTGATAATATGACTAATTAGCGGGGTGTGATAACATGACTAATTAGCGGGGTGTGATACCATGACTAATTAGCGGGGTGTGATACCATGACTAATTAGCGGGGTGTGATACCATGACTAATTAACGGGGTGTGATAACATGACTAATTAGCGGGGTGTGATACCATGACTAATTAGCGGGGTGTGATAACATGACTAATTAGCGGGGTGTGATACCATGACTAATTAGCGGGGTGTGATAACATGACTAATTAGCGGGGTGTGATACCATGACTAATTAGCGGGGTGTGATACCATGACTAATTAGCGGGGTGTGATACCATGACTAATTAGCGGGGTGTGCTAACATGACTAATTAGCGGGTGTGATACCATGACTAATTAGCGGGGTGTGATAATATGACTAATTAGCGGGGTGTGATAACATGACTAATTAGCGGGGTGTGATAACATGACTAATTAGCGGGGTGTGATACCATGACTAATTAGCGGGGTGTGATACCATGACTAATTAGCGGGGTGTGATACCATGACTAATCAGCGAGGTGTGATAATATGACTAATTTGTGGGGTGTGATAATATGACTAATTAGCGGGGTGTGATAACATGACTAATTAGCGGGGTGTGATACCATGACTAATTAGCGGGGTGTGATACCATGACTAATTAGCGGGGTGTGATACCATGACTAATTAGCGGGGTGTGATACCATGACTAATTAGCGGGGTGTGATACCATGACTAATTAGCGGGGTGTGATACCATGACTAATTAGCGGGACGTGATACCATGACTAATTAGCGGGGTGTGATAACATGACTAATTAGCGGGGCGTGATACCATGACTAATTAGCGGGGCGTGATAACATGACTAATTAGCGGGGTGTGATACCATGACTAATTAGCGGGGCGTGATACCATGACTAATTAGCGGGGTGTGATACCATGACTAATTAGCGGGGTGTGATACCATGACTAATTAGCGGGGTGTGATACCATGACTAATTAACGGGGTGTGATACCATGACTAATTAGGGGTGTGTGATACCATGACTAATTAGCGGGGTGTGATACCATGGCTAATTAGCGGGGTGTGATACCATGACTAATTAGCGGGGTGTGATAACATGACTAATTAGCGGGGTGTGATAACATGACTAATTAGCGGGTGTGATACCATGACTAATTAGCGGGGCGTGATACCATGACTAATTAGCGGGTGTGATACCATGACTAATTAGCGGGTGTGATACCATGACTAATTAGCGGGGTGTGATACCATGACTAATTAGCGGGGTGTGATACCATGACTAATTAGTGGGGTGTGATACCATGACTAATTAGCGGGGTGTGATACCATAACTAATTAGCGGGGTGTGATACCATGACTAATTAGCGGGGTGTGATACCATGACTAATTAGCGGGGCGTGATACCATGACTAATTAGCGGGTGTGATACCATGACTAATTAGCGGGGCGTGATACCATGACTAATTAGCGGGGCGTGATACCATGACTAATTAGCGTGTGTGATAACATGACTAATTAGCGGGGTGTGATAACATGACTAATTAGCGGGGTGTGATACCATGACTAATTAGCGGGGTGTGATAACATGACTAATTAGCGGGTTGTGATACCAAGACTAATTAGCGGGGTGCGATACCATGACTAATTAGCGGGGTGTGATACCATGGCTAATTAGCGGGGTGTGATAACATGACTAATTAGCGGGGTGCGATAACATGACTAATTAGCGGGGTGTGATACCATGACTAATTAGCGGGGTGTGATACCATGACTAATTAGCGGGGTGTGATACCATGACTAATTAGCGGGGTGTGATAACATGACTAATTAGCGGGGTGTGATACCATGACTAATTAGCGGGGTGTGATAACATGACTAATTAGCAGGTTGTGATACCATGACTAATTAGCGGGGTGTGATACCATGACTAATTAGCGGGGTGTGATAACATGACTAATTAGCGGTGTGTGATACTATGACTAATTAGCGGGGTGTGATACCATGACTAATTAGCGGGGTGTGATAACATGACTAATTAGCGGGGTGTGATACCATGACTAATTAGCGGGGTGTGATAACATGACTAATTAGCGGGTTGTGATACCATGACTAATTAGCGGGGTGTGATACCATGACTAATTAGCGGGGTGTGATACCATGACTAATTAGCGGGGTGTGATAACATGACTAATTAGCGGGGTGTGATAACATGACTAATTAGCGGGGTGTGATACCATGACTAATTAGCGGGGTGTGATAACATGACTAATTAGCGGGGTGTGATAACATGACTAATTAGCGGGTGTGATACCATGACTAATTAGCGGGGCGTGATACCATGACTAGTAGGCGGTGCTAACATGACTAACTTGTAGGGTGTGCTAAAATGACTAACATGGGAAGGGGGGGTTTGCCCGCGCTGCAGACGGCTATATTGGTCCGACTATTAAATGCCCACAGCACTACTTTTTCAAAAATATACATATTTTAATTGTGATTTTTCAGGGGGTGTTGCAGTACCTACTTCCCGCTGCTATGGGAACATGTTACCTCAAGACTATTGAGTGGTATTCATTAGGCACCAAATGGAATAAAACTGACTGTTGGTCCCACGTTTCATGAGCTGAAATAAAAGATCCCAGAAATGTTTCCATACGCACAAAAAGCGGATTTCTCTCAAATGTTGTGCACAAATTTGTTTACATCCCTGTTAAGTGAGCATTTCTCCTTTGCCAAGATAATCCATACACCTGACAGGTTTGGTATATCAAGAATCTGATTAAACAGCGTGATCATTACACAGGTGTACCTTGTGCTGGGGACAATAAAAGGCCACTCTAAAATGTGCAGTTTTGTCACACAACACAATGCCACAGATGTCTCAAGTTTTGAGGGCGAGTGCAATTGGCATGCTGACTGCAAGAATGTCCACCAGAGCTGTTGCCAGATAATTTAATGTTAATTTCTCTACCTTAAGCCGCCTCCAACATCGTTTTAGAGAATTTGGCAGTACGTCCAACCTGCCTCACAACCGCAGACCATGTGTATGGCGTTGTGTGGGCGAGCGGTTTGCTGATGTCAATGTTGTGAACAGAGTGCCCCATAGTGGCGGTGGGGTTATGGTATGGGCAGGCATAAGCTACAGACAACGAACACAATTGCATTTTATCGATGGCAATTTGAATGCACAAAAATACTGTGACGAGATCCTGAGGCCCATTTTTTTTAGAGGTATCTGTGACCAACAGATGCATATCAGTATTCCCAGTCATGTTAAATCCATAGATTAGGGTCTAATTTATTTATTTCAATTGACTGATTTCCTCATATGAACTGTAACTCAGTTTAATCAATGACATTTTTGCATGTTGCATTTTATATTTTTGTTAAGTATATTTTATATTTGTTTTGGTGAACCAATGAAATCAATATACTTTGTAATCACTAAAATCAAATAGAAACTGTAGAAATGAGAATCGACCTACATTCATTGTTTGTTGACTGTGACCAGCTTGCTAATAATCACTGAAATGAAAGCTAGACAGTCAGGGAGCATCGAAAATTACAAAAACAATGGATATAGGACTATTTTTTTCCACATTTTGACAGCAATATAACCAATTTTCAGTGCAGCCATCCAGACCTCTATGAAGACCGAATGCGGCCCCCGGGGCAAAATGAGTTCGACACCCCTGGTCTAATCCTTCTGACAAGCTGTACTTGGTTAAGTTATTTGATCTGTTGAGCATCAAAGCTGTAAATCTGCCAGGCCTGTGTGGTTTCTTGATTTGTAGGTATTTGTGATCAAGGATTCACATCCCCTCAGGATGTGGATAGTTTATTTGGGATAAAATGTAGCTGTAAAGCGTAATTGGTGTCGGGCACGCCTCCTGTTTGTGATTGGTGCAGGTAGCTTAGTGGTTAAGAGCGATGTGCCAGGAACCGAAAGGTCGCTGGTTCTAATCCCCGAGCCGACTAGGTGAAAAATCTGTCGATGTGCCCTTAAGCAAGGCACTTAACCCTAATTGCTCCTGTAAGTCGCTCTGGATAAGAGCGTCTGCTAAATGACTAAAATGTAATGTAAAATGTGTTTCTAACAGTAGCGCAGGAGAGAGGTGTGGTTTCGGGCACGCCTCCTGTTTGTGATTGGTGTTTCTAACAGTAACGCAGGAGAGAGGTGTGGTTTCGGGCACGCCTCCTATTTGTGATTGGTGTTTCTAACAGTAACGCAGGAGAGAGGTGTGGCTTCGGGCACGCCTCCTGTTTGTGATTGGTGTTTCTAACAGTAACGCAGGAGAGAGGTGTGGTTGCGGGCACGCCTCCTGTTTGTGATTGGTGTTTCTAACAGTAACGCAGGAGAGAGGTGTGGTTTCGGGCACGCCTCCTGTTTGTGATTGGTGTTTCTAACAGTAACGCAGGAGAGAGGTGTGGTTGCGGGCACGCCTCCTGTTTGTGATTGGTGTTTCTAACAGTAACGCAGGAGAGAGGTGTGGCTTCATCACAACAAGCTACTACAACCGTTGTTATTATTCCTCGGTGACAACACGCGAAGGAATGCTGGCAATTACATTTATCGGAATTAATCATTCTAAACGAAGTCGTTATTATACGCCAGTTATAGAAAAACAATATACCCGTTTCTAGATTTTTTTTTTTTTTTTAAGACTGATGGATGGACTATGCAATAACGTTAGCTAGCCAAATAGGCTATCTACTAGCATAACAACACAGCCAGCTAACGATATCTGCCTGCTAGCTAGCGAACAACGATATCTGCCTTGTCGTTGCAACTGAAACTTCAGACACCAAGGGCACCTGTCAAACTTGAAAACGACAGCATTTGCACTCCCCACCTCATAGCTAAAATAACCTCAGTCCATGCATCCCTCTTCTTCTGAGTTGAGACTAAAAGCAAGTAAGCTGAAGATGGCTAGCTAGTTCTGCATGCACAGTTAGCTGAAAGGAAAATATGATTAGCTAGCTAGTTAACTGTAGCTAACCTGCCTACAGTTACCTAGCGCGCTAATTTTATGCATTTAGCTATTGATGATAGCTAGCATATTTGCGAAATATGATTGAAAAGCTTGAGATTATTTTGTGCATGTGATGCACACTGCAAAAATGTGGTTGACGGTATACGGCTACCTTGGCTTATATAACGGCTGGCTAGCGCCTGTGTCCATTGCAAGCAATGCCTTTGTGCTTTTTGAGGCTAAATGCTTTAGCATCATTGCATATCAGCCATGCAACTTGCAATTAAAATAGAAGTGTAACGTTAGATGCTTTATCGTTGCATGGTTGTCTTATTGAAACGTTAAACAAATCTATTATTGCTACTTATTTAGCTAGCTAACTCCTCGTCCTTTGTTGTTGCTTTGTTTCTGTCTGAGCACTTGGCTTTCCTTGTTTTTGTTTCAGTTAGCTACAGCGCCCCCTACTAACAAACTGATGACGTCCAACAGTTCTTTGGCTGCGTTTTATACAGGCAGCCCAATTTAATGTTTTATTTTTTGTTACTAATTGGTCTTTTGACAAATCACATCAGCTCTGAAAAAGATCTGGTGTGAAAAAATTGGACTTGATCAAAAAAGGACCAATTAGTGGAAAAAATATCAGAATGGGCTGTCTGTGTAAACGCATTGCACCTTGCACATTTCGTTAGATAGCTATATGTTTATATTTAAGTCATTTAGCAGATGCCTTTATCTAGAGCGACTTACAGTTAGTACAGTATTCTTTTTCAGTCTGATAGAAAATTAATTACATCTTAAAGGCCCAGTGCAGCCAAATTCAGTTTTTCCTGTGTTTTTAATCTCATATTGTACAACAGCTGATGAAACTAACACTGTACAAGTGTGCCAAATTTTGATCTGTGTAATTTCCTGATAGTTGCTGGTTGAAAATCTAATCTGCACAGGACCTTCTAATCAGCAGGTTTGCATGGGCGTGAGTTTCTGCTTTCCATGGTGACATCACCATGTGGTAAATTGGTTAATAGATCAATAACAAAGAATAGCAAAATTCTTGCTTGGGCAAATAGTTTTTTAGCAATCTATTACAGTAAGGTACTAAATTGTTACCCAGAAATGAGTTGATATAAACTCAGCAAAAAAAGAAACGTCCTCTCACTGTCAACAGCGTTTATTTTCAGCAAACTTAACTTGTGTAAATATTTGTATGAACATAAGATTCAACAACAGAGACATATAAACTGAACAAGTTCCACAGACATGTGACTAACAGAAATTGAATATTGTGTCTCTGAACAAAGGGGGGGTCAAAATCAAAAGTAACAGTCAGTATCTGGTGTGGCCACCAGCTGCATTAAGTACTGCAGTGCATCTCCTCCTCATGGACTGCACCAGATTTGCTAGTTCTTGCTGTGAGATGTTACTCCACTATTCCACCAAGGCACCCGCAAGTTCCCAGACATTTCTGGGGGGAATGGCCCTAGCCCTCACCCTCCGATCCAACAGGTCCCAGACGTGCTCAATAGGATTGAGATACAGGCTCTTTGCTGGCCATGGCAGAACACTGACATTCCTGTCTTGCAGGAAATCATGCACAGAACGAGCAGTATGGCTGGTGGCATTGTCATGCTGGAGGGTCATGTCAGGATGAGCCTGCAGGAAGGGTACCACATGAGGGAGGAGGATGTCTTCCCTGTAACGCATAGCGTTGAGATTGCCTGCAATGACAACAAGCTCAGTCCGATGATGCTGTGACACACCGCCCCAGACCATGACGGACCCTCCACCTCCAAATCGCCAGTCCTGTCTGGTCCAGCGACGGTGGGTTTGTGCCCATAGGCGACGTTGTTGCCGGTGATGTCTGGTGAGGACCTGCCTTACAATAGGCCTACAAGCCCTCAGTCCAGCCTCTCTCAGCCTATTGCGGACAGTCTGAGCACTCATGGAGGGATTGTTCCTGGTGTAACTCGGGCAGTTGTTGTTGCCATCCTGTACCTGTCCCGCAGGTGTGATGTTCGGATGTACCGATCCTGTGCAGGTGTTGTTACACGTGGTCTGCCACTGTGAGGACGATCAGCTGTCTGTCCTGTCTCCCTGTAGCGCTGTCTTAGGCGTCTCACAGTACGGACATTGCAATTTATTGCCCTGGCCACATCTGCAGTCCTCATGCCTCCTTGCAGCATGCCTAAGGCACGTTCACGCAGATGAGCAGGGACCCTTGGCATCTTTCTTTTGGTGTTTTTCAGAGTCAGTAGAAAGGCCTCTTTAGTGTCCTAAGTTTTCATAACTGTGACCTTAATTGCCTACCGTCTGTAAGCTGTTAGTGTCTTAACGACCGTTCCACAGTTGCATGTTCATTAATTGTTTATGGTTCATTGAACAAGCATGGGAAACAGTGTTTAAACCCTGTACAATGAAGATCTGTGAAGTTAATCTGATTTTTACGAATTATCTTTGAAAGACCGGGTCCTTTTTTTGCTGAGTTTATTACAGTAAGATATATATATATATATATATATATATATATATATATATATATATATATATATATATTATATAACAGTAAGGTACTTAATTGTTACCCAGAAATGATTCGATATATATATATATATATATATATACACTACATGACGAAAAGTATGTGGACACCTGCTCATCGAACATCTCATTCCAAAATCATGGGCATTAATATGGAGTTGGTCCCCCCCTTTGCTGCTATAACAGCCTCCACTCTTCTGGGAAGGCTTTCCACTAGATGTTGGAACATTGCTGCGGGGACTTGCTTCTATTCAGCCACAAGAGCAATAATGAGGTTGGGCACTGATGTTGGGAGATTAGGCCTGGCTCGCAGTCAGCATTCCAATTCATCCCAAAGGTATTTGATGGGGTTGAGGTCAGGGCTCTGTGCAGGCCAGTCAAGTTCTTCCACACCGATCCCGACAAACTATTTCTGTATGGACCTTGCTTTGTGCATGGGGGCATTGTCATGCTGAAACAGGAAAGGGCCTTCCCCAAACTGTTGCCACAAAGTTGGAAGCACAGAATCGTCTAGAATGTCGTTGTCTGCTGTAGCGTTAAGATTTCCCTTCACTGGAACTAAGGGGCCTAGCCCGAACCATGAAAAACAGCCCCAGACCATTATTCCTCCTCCACCAAACTTTACAGTTGGCACTGCATTGGGGCAGGTCGCGTTCTCCTGGCATCGGCCAAACCCAGATTCGTCCGTCAGACTGCCAGGCAGAGAACACATTTCCGTTGCTCCAGAGTCCAATGGTGGCAAGCGTTACAATGCTTGGCATTGCGCATGGTGATCTTAGGCTTGTGTGCGGCTGCTCAGCCATGGAAACCCATTTAATGAAGCTCCCGACGAACAGTTCTTGTGCTGACACTGATTTTATACACCTGTCGGGTGTGGCTGAAATAGCCGAATCCACTAATTTGAAGGGGTGTCCACATACTTTTGTGTATATACAGTGTATTCGGGAAAGTATTCAGACCCCTTCCCCTTTTCCACATTTTGTTATGTTACAGCTTTATTCTAAAATAGATTAAATAAATTAAGTCCTCATCAATCTACAAACAATACCCCATAATGACACAGCGAAAACAGGTTTTTAGACATTTTTAGCAAATATATAAAAAAAAAAAAACGGATGCCTTATTTACATAAGTATTCAGACCCTTTGCTATGAGACTCGAAATTGAGCTCGGGTGCATCCAGTTTCCATTGATCATCCTTGAGATGTTTCTACAACTTGATTGGAGTCAACCTGTGGTAAATTCAATTGATTGGACATTATTTGGAAAGGCACACACCTGTCTAAATAAGGTCCCACAGTTGACAGTGCATGTCAGAGCAAAAACCAAGCCATGAGGTTGAAGGAATTGTCCGTAGAGCTCCGAGACAGGATTGTGTCGAGGCACAGATCTGGGGAAGGGTACCAAAAAATGTCTGCAGCATTGAAGGTCCCCAAGAACACAGTGGTCTCCATCATTCTTAAATGGAAGAAGTTTGGAACCACCAAGACTCTTCCTAGAGCTGGCCGCCCGGCCAAACTGAGCAATCTGGGGAGAAGGGCCTTGGTCAGGGAGGTAACCAAGAACCCGATGGGCACTTTGACAGAGCTCCAGAGTTCCTCTGTGGAGATGGGAGAACCTTCCAGAAGGACAACCATCTCTGCAGCACTCTACCAATTAGGCCTTTTATGGAGAGACCTGAAAATAGCTGTGCAGCAACGCTCCCCATCCAACCTGACAGAGCTTAAGAGGATCTCCAAAGAAGAATGGGAGAAACTCCCCAAATACAGGTGTGCCAAGCTTGTAGCGTCATACACAAGAAGACTCAAGGCTGTAATTGCTGCCAAATGTGCTTCAACAAAGTGCTGAGTAAAGGGTCTGAATACTTATGTAAATGTGATATTTGAGTTTTAAACAGTTTTTGCTTTGTCATCATGGGGTATTGTGTGTAGATTGAGAAAAAAATAAAATCAATCAATTTTAGAATAAGGCTGTAACGTAACAAAGTGGAAAAAGTCAAGGCGTCTGAATAGTTTATATTCATACATTTCAAATCAACCTCAGTTTTGAATATCCAGGCTAGTTTGTGAGCGTGGTTAGGTAGCTAATGGTGTTTTTATTTTCAGGGTAAAGACAGAGGTTAGAAGGCACAAGTGAAGGCCTCCTCTTCCAGAGTGTGACTCGTCGGTCCCCACGACGTCACCAATGCGACCATGGGAAATAGCAGTGACTAGGCGGCCACCAACAGCCCCCTTGAACCAGAGGAGGTTCCCAGGAGAGCCCTGTGACACCCCAGTGCACCTCAGGAGAAGGTGAATACTACTGCCTTAGTACACGGATGTGTTCCAAATGGCACCCTATTCAGCACACTACTATAGGCCCTGGTCAAAAGTAATGCACTATAAAGGAAAGAGGATGCCATTTGGGACGCAGAGCCCTTTGTTTTGAATCAACTGTCATCGTGGGATGATGGGCCATCCATCCTGTGGTTTCCTGAATAGTATGGTCTGGTCTACTACATAGGGTTTAGTATTCAAGGATTAACTGGCCAGACAGCACTTCTTTCAATGGATTTGATACACTATTGTCCCAGTTTACATGAACTGAAGAATAGCAGAATTAACATTTGTAAAAAAGAAAACGGTTGTATAAAAAAAATTATGACAATTGTCTAAGTATATCCTAAACAGCTCATGTTAATTGTCTATGCGTGGTATCCTTGATGTTTCATGGTGTGCTTGATGTTCCAGCCCCAAAAATACAAAAAGGCGACCATCATGTCTTTTGGATTCTAGCTGTCGTTTGGGGGGCCTTTTTTCCCACTGACCTTCTCTAACCTGTGATGTTCATAAACATGTTTAATGTAATCTAAGTATACCCTAAACAGATCATTTCATACACTTATTTTTTAATGCATGGCGTGCCTGATGTTTCATGGTATGCCTGATGTTTCATGGTATGCCTGATGTTTCATGGTATGCCTGATGTTTCATGGTATGCCTGATGTTTCATGGTGTGCTTACGTGATGTTCCCGCAGCCCGCCAGTGAGACGACAGTGGGGGAGCCGAGACCGACCGGTAGCACGGCAGAACGCCCTGCTCCAGGATGAGAACTTCCACCGCCCTCTCTTCTCCCAGCAACGTCAGCAGGTTCCTTTAGATGAGGCCAGACAGTACAGCCACTCCAGTGCACCGCCACGCATGCTGCACCCTGCCGCACACCCCCCACCTCAGCATCAACAGACCCCCATCATGGTGGATCTACACGACCAGGTACACCGCTGTAGTAGTGGGGACACACAAAATAATGGGTACCCTATTCCCTTTGGGACCTGGTCCTTCCATTACTTTCACAGTGGATGTTGTAGTCTAGCAAATTGAAATTCACACTGTTTTAAGATCTGGGCCAGTTGGGTGTTATTTATGTCTGTTAGGCTCTATGGGACCGTGAGCTCTAATGTACCGTGAGCTCTAATGTACTGTGAGCTCTAATGTACCGTGAGCTCTAATGTACTGTGAGCTCTAATGTACCGTGAGCTCTAATGTACCATGAGCTCTAATGTACCATGAGCTCTAATGTACCGTGAGCTCTAATGTACTGTGAGCTCTAATGTACCGTGAGCTCTAATGTACAGTGAGCTCTAATGTACAGTGAGCTCTAATCTACCGTGAGCTCTATGATATTGTGAGCTCTATGATATTGTGAGCTCTAATGTACAGTGAGCTCTATGATACTGTGAGCTCTAATGTACCGTGAGCTCTATGATACTGTGAGCTCTATGGTACTGTGAGCTCTATGATACTGTGAGCTCTAATGTACCGTGAGCTCTAATGTACTGTGAGCTCTATTGTATAGTGAGCTCTAATGTACCGTGAGCTCTAATGTACCGTGAGCTCTATGATAATGTGAGCTCTAATGTACTGTGAGCTCTATGATACTGTGAGCTCTAATGTACCGTGAGCTCTATGGTACTGTGAGCTCTAATGTACCGTGAGCTCTAATCTACCGTGAGCTCTATGATACTGTGAGCTCTAATGTACTGTGAGCTCTATGGGACTGTGAGCTCTAATGTACTGTGAGCTCTATGATACTGTGAGCTCTAATGTACCGTGAGCTCTATGATACCGTGAGCTTTGGAGAAAGAAAAATAGAACCTTTGTGTATATGATACATAGAACAGTCTTCAAAATGAGACATTGACTATATGTTGCATTTTGTCTTTTGAAGTTGTTTGGAAATTGACTAAATCACTGTTTTCTCTCTTGTACCAAGATGCATCAGGGATCCGTTCCAATCTCTTACACTGTTACCACGGTGACGACACACGGTTTCCCCATCCACACCGGGCAACCTCTCCCAGGGTGCAACAGTCAGCAGCTCCCAGCATGTTCGGTAATGTTCAGCGGACAGCTCTCTCTGCTCTGCTGCCTTCCTCCTCCTGTGAGTTTGAAAAGGAAGAGCTGGAATGTCAGTGACGTCCATGTTACCAACACATCATACCACTGTCAATACACTGCTACCAACACATCATACCACTGTCAATACACTGCTACCAACACACCATACCACTGTCAATACACTGCTACCAACACATCATACCACTGTTAATACACTGCTACCAACACATCATACCACTGTTAATACACTGCCACCAACACATCATACCACTGTTAGTACACTGCTACCAACACACCATACCACTGTTAATACACTGCTACCAACACATCATACCACTGTTAATACACTGCTACCAACACACCATACCACTGTCAATACACTGCTACCAACACATCATACCACTGTTAATACACTGCTACCAACACACCATACCACTGTTAATACACTGCTACCAACACATCATACCACTGTTAATACAATGCTACCAACACATCATACCACTGTCAATACACTGCTACCAACACACCATACCACTGTTAATACACTGCTACCAACACATCATACCACTGTTAATACACTGCTACCAACACATCATACCACTGTAATACACTGCCACCAACACATCATACCACTGTTAGTACACTGCTACCAACACATCATACCACTGTTAGTACACTGCTACCAACACACCATACCACTGTTAGTACACTGGTACCAACACATCATACCACTGTCAATACACTGCTACCAACACATCATACCACTGTCAATACACTGCTACCAACACACCATACCACTGTCAATACACTGCTACCAACACATCATACCACTGTCAATACACTGCTACCAACACATCATACCACTGTTAGTACACTGCTACCAACACACCATACCACTGTTAATACACTGCTACCAACACATCATACCACTGTTAATACACTGCTACCAACACATCATACCACTGTTAGTACACTGGTACCAACACACCATACCACTGTTAGTACACTGGTACCAACACACCATACCACTGTTAGTACACTGGTACCAACACACCATACCACTGTTAGTACACTGGTACCAACACACCATACCACTGTTAGTACACTGGTACCAACACACCATACCACTGTTAATACACTGCTACCAACACATCATACCACTGTTAATACACTGGTACCAACACACCATACCACTGTTAATACACTGCTACCAACACACCATACCACTGTCAATACACTGCTACCAACACATCATACCACTGTTAATACACTGCTACCAACACATCATACCACTGTTAGTACACTGCTACCAACACACCATACCACTGTTAATACACTGCTACCAACACATCATACCACTGTTAATACACTGCTACCAACACATCATACCACTGTCAATACACTGCTACCAACACATCATACCACTGTCAATACACTGCTACCAACACACCATACCACTGTCAATACACTGCTACCAACACATCATACCACTGTCAATACACTGCTACCAACACATCATACCACTGTTAATACACTGCCACCAACACATCATACCACTGTTAGTACACTGCTACCAACACATCATACCACTGTCAATACACTGCTACCAACACATCATACCACTGTTAATACATTGCTACCAACACACCATACCTCTGTTAATACACTGCTACCAACACACCATACCACTGTTAATACACTGCTACCAACACATCATACCACTGTTAATACATTGCTACCAACACACCATACCTCTGTTAATACACTGCTACCAACACATCATACCACTGTCAATACACTGCTACCAACACATCATACCACTGTCAATACACTGGTACCAACACACCATACCACTGTTAATACACTGGTACCAACACATCATACCACTGTTAATACACTGGTACCAACACATCATACCACTCCAGCCACACTAGCTAGTACACTTCTGCAGCACACCATACCACTACCACCCAAGGGTTGGAACCGGTTCAGGGGGAACAGAACCAAATAAACGGAAAATAACAACATTATTTGAGGAACAGAACCCAAAACGAAAGTGATCTACACTGTTCCGGAACAGAACCGTTATTTTAAAAGCATGGGAACCGGTTAATAACGTTATTTTACGTTCCAGGCATATTTTTTTTTTTGGGGGGGGGGTTCCACAAAAATCACAACAAATGGCCAATGCAAAGCCCTCACTGTCACTTATTCCAGCGTCTGCCTGCCAGCTGGACATCTTTGCCAGTGGGTGTGTGTAGGCCACCTGCCCCTCCCCTCTTAAGCCTAGGTTACTGTAACCTAGGTTACTGTAGCCTAGGTTACTGTAGCCTACTGACGACGTTACAAGTGTAATTCAGAAATTGGGGAGAGATGTATAATTAGAGAAGAATGGATTTACTTTTTCAATGCTAGTTAAGGATAGTATAGTTATCACGTTTCACATCGCACTTATTAACTACAAGAAGGTAAGACGTGTTTTAAATTGTAGTGCTGCTCTGCACACACAAGCTTGTTAGCTAGCTAGCGAACGTTTGCTCTGGTCCAACGTTAAACCAACTCGGAAGTTCAAAGGTCCTTCATGGAAGCCGGTGGTCCACCGTAGGTATAATTCTGTGGACCTAATTCAGATGATGCATGTGATAACAAGATGCCCAGCGCTTCAAGGCAAGCTTCCTCCTCTGTCGCTCTCTCCTCCAGTTGCATATCTCACCCTAGACTGTGACTGACAGCACAGTGTGTATGTGTCTTTTCATTATGGTTAAACCATGCTTTTACGGCAAAATACAATTAGCTCTTAACGACTTTCCTATACAGCTGACCCGCTCCACAGCAAGCTGCTCTATCTTCACTGACTGGTGACGTCATTTAATGTTGAGATACATTTTATATTTCAGAGGTTTCAAAAAGAACAGAAAGAAACGATCTAAACCAGTACTTTTATTTGGGTTCGAACCGGTTCAGAACTTTATTTTGCTGGTTGGAACAGTGGAACCGAACAAAAAAAAAAAAAGGTTATTTTCAGAACGAAACGATTGGAAAATAATTTCGGTTCCAACCCCTGCTACAAACACACCATACCACTACCAACACACCATACCACTACCAACACACCATACCACCACCAACACACCATCCCACCACCAACACACCATACCACTACCAACACACCATAACACTACCAACACACCATACCACCACCAACACACCATACCACTACCAACACACCATACCACCACCAACACACCATACCACCACCAACACACCATACCACCACCAACACACCATACCAACACACCATACCACTACCAACAAACCATACCACCACACCATACCACTACCAACACACCATACCACCACCAACACACCATACCACCACCAACACACCATACCACTACCAACACACCATACCACTACCAACACACCATACCACTACCAACACACCATACCACCACCAACACACCATACCACCACCAACACACCATACCACCACCAACACACCATACCACTACCAACACGCCATACCACCACCAACACACCATACCACCACCAACACACCATACCACCACACCATACCACTACCACCACACCATACCACTACCAACACACCATACCACCACCAACACACCATACCACCACCAACACACCATACCACCACACCATACCACCACACCATACCACTACCAACAGACCATACCACTACCAACACACCATACCACCACCAACACACCATACCACCACACCATACCACCACCAACACACCATACCACTACCAACACACCATACCACTACCAACACACCATACCACTACCAACACACCATACCACCACCAACACACCATACCACTACCAACACACCATACCACTACCAACACACCATACCACCACCAACACACCATACCACCACCAACACACCATACCACCACCAACACACCATACCACCACCAACACACCATACCACCACACCATACCACTACCACCACACCATACCACTACCAATACACCATACCACCACCAACACACCATACCACTACCAACACACCATACCACCACCAACACACCATACCACCACCAACACACCATACCACCACCAACACACCATACCACTACCAACACACCATACCACTACCAACACACCATACCACCACCAACACACCATCCCACCACCAACACACCATACCACTACCAACACACCATACCACTACCAACACACCATACCACCACCAACACACCATACCACTACCAACACACCATACCACCACCAACACACCATTCCACCACCAACACACCATACCAACACACCATACCACTACCAATACACCATACCACCACCAACACACCATACCACCACCAACACACCATACCACTACCAACACACCATACCACTACCAACACACCATACCACCACCAACACACCATACCACCACCAACACACCATACCACTACCACCACACCATACCACCACCAATACACCATACCACCACCAATACACCATACCACCACCAACACTTCTTCTTTCTTAAGCTGTTTAGCAGCACGATCTTTGCTAATACTTTTGACGTCATTGCATCTGTGCTTTGGACATATTCCCTCCTGCTCATGTGTTTGTGTAGAGTAAGGATTGGCCGTGTTTGGCTAGTAATACCCATAGATCGCTTATAATCCATAGAAGATTATTTCTTACTGCTTTGACTTATGTTGAATTGGTTTCTTGAGGACGGTCCTGCCAGTCTTGTTCCGTATGGTTAACCACAGTTTATTATTGTCATTTGTTATTAATAGTGTGTCTCTCTCCCCCTCTCTCTCTCTCTCTCTCTCTCTCTCTCTCTCTCTCTCTCTCTCTCTCTCTGTCTCTCTGTCTCTCTCTCTGTCTCTCTCTCTCTGTCTCTGTCTCTCTGTCTCTCTGTCTCTCTCTCTGTCTCTCTCTTCTAGCTCATCCAAGCCTGTACAATGCAGCATTTGCCGGTGTCTTACCAAGCCTTCCCACCGCTGATCTCCAGGGAGCATTTTATACTGCACCCCAACCCCCCGGGGCCCCCCCACCAGCCTCCTCACCTTACTCCTCTCAGCCAGTTCCTCCCTCTCCAGAGGCAGCACACACGCATGGTGAGTGCCCTCTTGAGTCCCAAATGGAACCCTACACAGTGCACTACTGTCATGAGAATGTCTATCTCTAATTCAACCTAAGCTTGAATCATTACCAGAGGTTGTAAGGCTCTGGTTTTAATCATAAATGATTCAAGGTCCACAACCAGCAAGAATGATCTGTATTTTTATTCATGGAGAGCTCTGGCGCCAAAACCCATACACTCCTGTTTTATAGCCCTTGACACACAAAGGCCCTTTGCTCCGCCCACCTTTAGGAGGCTTTCTTAAACAGTTTCCACCTTTCTCCTTCACCCTGGAATGTTTAGTCCCGCCCCCCTCTGTTAGTGGGTTGCCACTACATTATAACTCTAACACCGTTCACACATTTATACTGTATTTGGGGTGAAATCCTTTAGTCATTAAGCTTAAAATACAAATTAATCTATCAACTACCTTGACCAGGGCCCATAAGGTTCTGGTCAAAGGTAATAATAATTTATGAATTTTTTTTTTTTTATAGCGCTATTCATTACATTAAAAATAAATAATCTCAAAGCGCTTTAAAGTAATAAAAAAAATACATGCAATTTAGAAAAACCAACATCATGATGGACAGTCATTAGAAAGTTCATGGCTTGGAGTGGTCATCCTGAGGGAGGTGGTCAAGCAGGGAGAGAAAGTCTGGAGGCAGGCAGGCAGCGCGGTCTCATCAAGGTGTCTCGCCGTCTCTGGCTTTTCCAT
This sequence comes from Coregonus lavaretus, assembly GCF_964263955.1. Taxonomy (NCBI): domain Eukaryota; kingdom Metazoa; phylum Chordata; class Actinopteri; order Salmoniformes; family Salmonidae; genus Coregonus; species Coregonus lavaretus. The sequence continues at coordinate 415,759 of NC_140016.1, read as the reverse complement.
AGTAGGAGCCCAGCCACTGCAGACCATGGACTCTGTAGTAGGTATCTAGCTAGCTACTCCTTCACTACTACCAACATAAAGTAACGTATTGCACTATTGAAGGCGGGGGGGGGGGGGGGGCAAACGTTTTGGCTAAAAGGCAACATCAAGATTTGTTTAAACCATTTGTTTAATCTATTTTAAATTCAGGCTGTAACACAACATCTGGGAAAAAGTCAAGGGGTGTGAATACTTTCTGAAGGCAGTGTAGGTCCATTACAATTTCTACTTTAATAAATAAATAATATGCCATTTAGCAGACGCTTTTATCCAAAGCGACTTACTTTCTATCAAGAGTGTTTTTCAACCCCCAGTCTTTATTAATTGTACTCGTGCGGGCCGTAGTTTGCCTTATGTAGGGAACAGGGTGTCATTTGGGACGGAGCCCTGTCCGTTACGAATAACATTTAGACGTACGCCTCGTCTTCTAAGACACATACACAGTAGTTGATCCACATGAATAAAATAAAAAAAAAAGTGATGAGTCGCCTAGGATTTAAGTTAGAATGTATGAACCAAATACTTGTATTGTTTTCAGTGGTACTTTCTGAATGCACAGTCTGTATAGGAGTTGATCCACTGACTGTTTAGTTCTCTCTCTCTCTCTCCCTCCCTCTCCCTCTCTCTCCCTCCCTCTCCCTCCCTCTCTCTCCCTCCCTCTCCCTCTCCCTCTCCCGTCGGTCGGCCAGCCTCTCCAGAGGGTAGAGAATGAGGTGGATCTCAGGGGGGACCAGCACCCATTAGGAACGTTCTCTTACCCTCCCTCGAGCCACCACCACCCACCAGCGATGCCTCCCTCTGTCCCCCTCCAGTACCTCCCTCAGGATCCTCTGCACCAGGAGATGCCCTTCTCAGTGGTAAGACTTTACCTGACACCTGCCGATCCCCAGTGGTAAGACCTTACCTGACACCTGCCGATCCCCAGGGGTAAGACCTTACCTGACACCTGCCGATCCCCAGGGGTAAGGCTTTACCTGACACCTGCCGATCCCCAGGGGTAAGACTTTACCTGACACCTGCCGATCCCCAGGGGTAAGACTTTACATCATAGAGCTAGCTAGCTGAACCAGTGTCTGATTGAAACTCCCATTCACCAGCAACTATCGTCATTACTCCCGTTACGGCCGGTATGTACTTCCAAAAAAAGGTCTAAATAAAAGTTACATGCAACCGAAAAAAGGCCTCTTCATTCAGCATCTCCAATGTGTTGAGCTGTTGTAGACTTCCGACCTGTGCATGGCAGTAAGGTTAGTGCTATCCGGGATCCTTGGGACGTGAGGGATTTATACTGAACAAAAATATAAGTGCTGGTCCCATCTTTCATGAGCTGAAATAAAAGATCCCAGAAATGTTCCATATGCACAAAAAGCTTATCTCAAATGTTGTGCACAAATTTGTTTACATCCCTGTTAGTGAACATTTCTCCTTTGCCAAGATAATCCATCCACCTGACAGGTGTGGCATATCAAGAAGCTGATTAAATAGCATGACCAGGAGGGGTGCTCATGAGTATTTCTGTCTGTAATAAAGCCCTTTTGTAGGGGAAAACTCATTCTGATTGGCTGGGCCTGGCTCCCAAGTGGGTGGGCCTATGCCCGCTAAGGCCCGCCCATAGCTGCGCCCCTGGCCAGTCATGTGAAATTCATAGATTAGGGCCTAATGAATTTATTTAAATTGACTGATATCCTTAAATGAACTGTAACTCAGCAAAATCTTTGAAATTATTGCATGTTGTGTTTTATATTTTTGTACAGTACATTGGAGGTGCCGAATAGGAAATTTTTTCAGCCGCTTGGACATTTTTATTGAGACCTTTTTTGGAAGTACATGCCGGCCGTGACTGCAGTTAATTACGATAGTGTATTTTTACCTTATTAAAGGGATAGTTCAGGATTTTGGCCATTAGGCCTTTTGTCTACTTCACCAGAGTCAGATGAACTTGTGGACACCATTTTTATGTCTCCATCCAGTATGAAGGAAGTTAGAGGTAGATATTAGTGCTGAGCGATTAACCTACTTTTAGTTTTTTTTTTTTTTGGGGGGGGGGGGGTTATTAAACAACTAATTGACGGACGTCGGTTCAATTACTTGAATTCCATTTTGTTTTTTTTGTTTTTTTTGTGAGCCCAACGCGCCGTTTCTCTAGAGAGGAAATCAAATCATTCACGAGAGAAATCAAGTCGAACTATGGGAGTTGTAGTTTTCATTTAAACAAATATTCAACCTACCTGCAGAAACGTGGTAATGAACTACAATGACCATAATCAGAAACGTGGTAATGAACTACAATGACCATAATCAGAAACGTGGTAATGAACTACAATGACCATAATCAGAAACGTGGTAATGAACTACAATGACCATAATCAGAAACGTGGTAATGAACTACAATGACCATAATCAGAAACGTGGTAATTAACTACAATGACCATAATCAGAAACGTGGTAATGAACTACAATGACCATAATCAGAAACGTGGTAATTAACTACAATGACCATAATCAGAAACGTGGTAATGAACTACAATGACCATAATCAGAAACGTGGTAATGAACTACAATGACCATAATCAGAAACGTGGTAATGAACTACAATGACCATAATCAGAAACGTGGTAATGAACTACAATGACCATAATCAGAAACGTGGTAATGAACTACAATGACCATAATCAGAAACGTGGTAATGAACTACAATGACCATAATCAGTGCGCCAGTGCGCCAGGAAGAGGCGAAGCGAGAGGTTTCACTCGCCTCAAATCGATCCAAAATAAGCCCAATGCGTTTCTACTGACTTATTTTGGACACCAGCCTTCCCGCTCCCATTATTAGGGCATAGACATGAGCATCTCCTCGTTGGTATACAGATCTCAGTCCGGATACACTTTTACGCCTGCTACGTTAGGTTAGATACACACAGACCGCAAGGACCGCATGAGAGAGGAAATGTGCACAACACGATGGTGAGAGGGACAGAGACAGTTCCTGAAAGTATATGCCTTATCTACTTTAAAGAACTAGTCAAATGATTTAGTCAGGCATTTCTGCAGCATACTTAGGGAGGGTAGCTAAATAGGATGACTAAAGACGGGACAGTACGGGGAGCACAGAGATGACATTTAGATGGTCTGGCTGGCTGACTGCTATTGCCTGAGCAGAGATGAGATGACGACTTTAAGGAATGGAAAATAATACATTCGTCAAATAAAAACGAGGTAATGTACACAACTGAAATATTGTATTATTTCATAGTAATTTCCTATGTTCCTATTGATGTCTACCCAATATGGACCTGACAGAGCCAATGGAATATTTTCAATGTTTTTGCAATTGAATGTTCACTGTTTTTTTTTGGTAAAACTTTAACTAGCATCACTTCACACAGCAAGCATAGCATAGAGCTAGCCAACCCTTCCCAGTGGTAAGGCTTTAGCTAGCTCTATGCTATGCTTGCTGTGTGAAGTGATGCTAGCTAAAGCCTTCCCAGTGGTAAGGCTTTAGCTAGCTCTATGCTATGCTTGCTGTGTGAAGTGATGCTAGCTAAAGCCTTCCCAGTGGTAAGGCTTTAGCTAGCTCTATGCTATGCTTGCTGTGTGAAGTGATGCTAACTAAAGCCTTACCACTGGGAAGGGTTCAGATTGTAGAACTAGCTAAAGCTACAGAACTAGCGTAATTCCCATTTAAATAACCAGTCACTTCCATAGGATATTTCACCCCCACCATGTTAACAGCTACGTCTCTCTCTGTCTCCTGTTCAGCCATACCCCCACATGCTGCCGCGGCGTGTCAACGGCCACAGGTACCGGTTACAGCAGCCCCCACCTCCGCCCCCACCACCCTACTACCCAGGCTTCCTGCCGTACTTCCTGTGAGTATGAAATGAAATAAAGAACGAAATGATACAGGTACTTTACAAAGTGCTTTTCAATGACCCGAAGTCGTTCAGGACCTAAAATCGTACAAGGTGAGGTGCTAACGTAACTGAACATACCCTCAATACATTGCCTTTTTCCACATCCTTATTTTAGTCTGGGTGATGTGTGACCGTTGTGTCTCTGTGCAGGTCGATGCTTCCTGTGCCTCCTACAGCAGTGGGACCAGCCATCAGTCTGGACCTGGACGTAGATGATGTGGAGATGGAGAACTATGAGGTGAGAGGACCAGGTCATCAATACACTTACCAAACACACTGTGTGTTTCTCTGTGTGTTTCTCTGTGTGTTTCTCTGTGTGTTTCTTTCTGTGTGTTTCTCTGTGTGTTTCTCTGTGTGTTTCTCTGTGCGTTTCTCTGTGCGTTTCTGTGTGTTTCTCTGTGCGTTTCTCTGTGTGTTTCTCTGTGTGTTTCTCTGTGTGTTTCTTTCTGTGTGTTTCTCTGTGTGTTTCTTTCTGTGTGTTTCTTTCTGTGTGTTTCTCTGTGTGTTTCTCTGTGTGTTTCTCTGTGTGTTTCTCTGTGTGTTTCTCTGTGCGTTTCTCTGTGCGTTTCTCTGTGCGTTTCTCTGTGTGTTTCTCTGTGTGTTTCTCTGTGCGTTTCTCTGTGCGTTTCTCTGTGTGTTTCTCTGTGTGTTTCTTTCTGTGTGTTTCTCTGTGTGTTTCTCTGTGTGTTTCTTTCTGTGTGTTTCTCTGTGTGTTTCTCTGTGTGTTTCTTTCTGTGTGTTTCTTTCTGTGTGTTTCTCTGTGTGTTTCTCTGTGTGTTTCTTTCTGTGTGTTTCTTTCTGTGTGTTTCTTTCTGTGTGTTTCTCTGTGTGTTTCTTTCTGTGTCTGTGTGTTTCTGTGTTTTGTACCTGCACATGTATTATATATTGGGGCCAGTTGTTTTGGATGTTTTTTTTTGTTGTTTTTTTTTAAACCTGTATTTCCAGCATTATCCACTAGGTTTGCTGCAGGTAGAAAATACTAGGAAATTGACTTTAGCTAGAACACAATCCAATCAATGTGTGGTTGTGCGCGAGTGTTTGGTGGGGAGGGGGGGGGATCCCCTAGGCCAGGGGAGGCGGAGCTCTATGAATCTTAATGGGGAAAATTCTATTAATTGGCACAGAATACTATTAATTGGCACGGAATACTATTAATTGGCAGGGAATACTATTAATTGGCACGGAATACTATTTGTAGATCAGTGATTCTACACCTCACTTTGCTCAAGCTGATCCTCTCCAGCAGACTCGGAAGTTGTAGTTAAAAAATCAATCAGGCATTGATTGATTGATTGATTTGGAGACAGCTTGTGTCAATTAAATACAATTTCCTTGGATTTTCTACCTGCAGCAAACCTAGTGGATAATGCTGGAAATTTACCGGTCAATAAAAATGTAAATAAACCAAAACAACTGGCCCTAAATATATTGGTCTCTCTCACCCTCTCGTCCCTCAGGCATTACTGAACCTGGCTGAGAGGCTAGGAGAGGCTAAACCACGAGGAATCACCAAGGCAGACATTGAGCAGCTTCCATCCTACAGGTTCAACCTCGACAACCATCAATCTGAACAAACGCTGTAAGATAAGCTTCCTCTATCTCTCTATCTATCTGGCTGGCTGGCTGGCTGGCTGGCTGGCTGGCTGTACAGTATTTTACTATATACCGGTATTTATGCACTGACCGGTTTGGGTTTTTACTTTAATTTCTATAACGGTATTTCAATATTTGGTTTGTTAAATGTGATCTGCATCTCCAGCGCGTGTAATGTCTGTTTTTTTAGTTTACTCTGTTTGCTACTGGAGTCGTCTTTCTCCCTCTCCTTCTGGTGCATGCTGCTAACCACAGCAAGCCCCGCCCCATGTCACACCAAGCCCCGCCCCATGTCACACCAAGCCCCGCCCCCTGTCAACCAAGCCCCACCCCCTGTCACACCAAGCCCACCCCCTGTCACACCAAAGCCCCGCCCCCTGTCACACCAAAGCCCCGCCCCCTGTCACACCAAAGCCCCGCCCCCTGTCACACCAGGCCCCACCCCCTGTCACACCAAGCCCCGCCCCCTGTCACACCAAGCCCCGCCCCCGGTCAACCAAGCCCCACCCCCTGTCACACCAAGCCCCACCCCCTTACACACCAAGCCCCGCCCCCTGTCACACCAAGCCCCACCCCCTGTCACACTGCTGCTAACAACAGCAAACCACAGAATTTACGCTTGGATCAGAATCGACTTTATAATCATTGGCCAGTACGGATAATTAAAAGTTAAGTCCAAAATCCCTATCTCCCTCCATGGCTAATTTAGGAAAGGGATGATTTTAACTAGCTAGCCACCGGAGGACAACACAACGAGATGCAACAATTCAAGTTTTTTCCTGTCAATAATTACGTTTGGCTTCTGATGTAATTGGTCTGAAGACAAATCAAAACTTGCTTCCCTTGACATATTTTCCCTTGACTTGAAGAAAATGTATATACATTTTTTTCTTGGTAAAATTTTTTGGGGAAGCCTGGCTTCCCTTGGCATCCATGAATACACACCACTGGTTATTATAAAAGTGTAAAGTCATCAAGCTGACTCTAAATCGATTGCTTGAATCAGATTAATATTATTAATTTGATACCGTTGATTTTGTCATACGCGCCTGTCCGTCGCAGGATTTATAACGCTGTTGTCGTTTTTCAAAGTCAAAAGACAATTAGCGGCGCACTCTGTATAAAAGTCGCTGGCCACAAACTAATACACAGATTTGACAGTCAAGCTATCACTCAAACGAAAGCCAACCCCCTGTCACTTTTTAGAACAACCTGTGGAGAGATGATTCGTTGAAATTATCCTGACAAAAAAGTGTATTGTTTCCTATTTCGTATTGGGCCATCTACCGTAAACATTGTACCACAAGGAGATTAGTTGATAAATGGCTACTACAGTGAATTCGGAAAGTATTCAGACCCCTTGACTTTTTGTTCTATTACAGCCTTATTCTAAAATTGACAATAACAGAACTTACAGTTGATCGGGGCAGCTCTAGCAGGGCAGAAATTTGATGAACTGACTGTCGGCATCCTATGACGGTACCACGTTGAAAGTCACTGAGCTCTTCAGTAAGGCCAATGTTTTGTCTATGGGGATTGCGTGGCTGCGTGCTCGAGCAACGCGTGTGGCTGAAATAGCAGAATCCACTAATTTGAAGGGGTGTCCACATACTTTTCTATATACAGTGTATTCGGAAAGTATTCAGACCCCTTCCTTTTTTCCAAATTTTGTTACGTTACAGCTTTATTCTAAAATAGATTAAATAAATAAATAAATCCTCATTAATCTAAACACAGTACCCCATAATGACACAGCGAAAACAGGTTTTTAATAATTTTTGCAAATGTATCATAAATAAACAGATACCTTATTTAAGTATTCAGACCCTTTAATATGAGACTCGAAATTGAGCTCAGGTGCATCCTGTTTCCATTGATCATCCTTGATTGGAGTCCACCTGTGGTAAATTCAATTGATTGGACATGATTTGGAAAGGCACACACCTGTCTATATAAAGTCCCACAGTTGACAGTGCATGTCAGAGCAAAAACCAAGCCATGAGGTCGAAGGAATTGTCCGTAGAGCTTCAAGACAGGATTGTGTCGAGGCACAGATCTGGGGAAGGGTACCAAAAAATGTCTGCAGCATTGAAGGTCCCCAAGAACACAGTGGCCTCCATCATTCTTAAATGGAAGAAGTTTAGAACCACCAAAACTCTTCCTTGAGCTGGCCGCCCGGCCAAACTGAGCAATCTGGGGAGAAGGGCCTTGGTCAGGGAGGTAACCAAGAACCCGATGGTCACTGTGACAGAGCTCCAGAGTTCCTCTGTGGAGATGGGAGAACTTTCCAGAAGAACAACCATCTCTGCAGCACTCCACCAATCAGGCCTTTATGTTAGAGTGGCCAGATGGAAGCCACTCCTCAGTAAAAAGGCACATGACAGCCGGCTTGGAGTTTGCCAAAAGGCACTTAAAGGATTCTCAGACCATGAGAAACAAGATTCTCTGGTCTGATGAAACCAAGATTGAACTCTTTGGCCTGAATGCCAAGCGTCACAACTGGAGGAAACAAGGCACCATCCCTACGGTGAAGCATGGTGGTGGCAGCATCATGCTCTGGGTACTGGGAGACTAGTCAGGATCGAGGGAAAGATGAACGGAGCAAAGTACAGAGAGATCCTTGATGAAAACCTGCTCCAGAGCACTCAGGACCTCAGACTGGGGTGAAGGTTAACCTTCCAACAGGACAACGAACCTAAGCACACAGCCAAGACAACGCAGGAGTGGCTTCGGGACAAGTCACTGAATGTCCTTGAGTGGCTCAGCCAGAGCCCGGACAGGATCTGCAGAGAAGAATGGGAGAAACTCCCCAAATACAGGCGTGCCAAGCTTGTAGCATCATACCCAAGAAGACTCGAGGCTGTAATCGCTGCCAAAGGTGCTTCAACAAAGTACTGATTAAAGGGTCTGAATACTTATGTAAATGTAATATTTCCGTGTTTAATTTTTTCTAAATTAGTTAAAATGTCTTAACCTGTTATTTCAGCATATTGATTATGAATTTGGACATTTTAAAACTGGTGTTTTGACACTCAGTTATATATAAATAATACATGACAACAGGATAGCAGCAACAGTTTTAGGAATATAAATGGTAGTTGTAGCAATTTTTCTACATAATCAGGTAAATGACTAAATGAACCCAAAAACATTCTATGATTTTATTGATTTTGATATTAGTGAAATTGTGAAAATGAGTTTGTCCTGGCTAGTCAGAGCACACGTAGCTAGCTAATACAGCCTAATGCCAGTGATGGTGTAGGACTAGCTAGCTAATACAGCCTAATGCCAGTGATGGTGTAGGACTAGCTAGCTAATACAGCCTAATGCCAGTGATGGTGTAGGACTAGCTAGCTAATACAGCCTAATGCCAGTGATGGTGTAGGACTAGCTAGCTAATACAGCCTAATGCCAGTGATGGTGTAGGACTAGCTAGCTAATACAGCCTAATGCCAGTGATGGTGTAGGACTAGCTAGCTAATACAGCCTAATGCCAGTGATGGTGTAGGACTAGGTCAGCGTGTTGTTGGTGCAACGGTATCTTCTAAATCCCAGAGGAATGGGCGAAGCGGAAATATGTTCGCTAGCTACATGAAAGTAAGAAAACAACATGTAATGTAACATCTAATGAGGGTCCCCTGGAAAAGACTAACCAACACTTTGGTTCCTACCCTGTCAATCATTCCTCCCTGGCTTATTCATTCGTTGTCATGTCAAACAACAACGTATTCAAGGTGCAGCCCACTATAATCCATGATTCCAACCGTTCACCAGTTAACTAGGCCTAGAGTTTTTGCTACCATGCTGCGTGGCACAGTGTGGACATGATAACAAAAGTGCAGGAAATGCAGACATTTTGTGAAAATGCTGAAGTTGTATTGAACGGTATAAAACAATAGGAAACCCTTATGTGTTGCCACCCCAGGGTCATGAACTACTCATGAAGCGTATTTACAACTTGTATTATTCAAAAACATCAAATAATGTCATACTTCTGTGTAATGCTCAGGTCTGTCTTCCAGGTGTGTCGTGTGCTTTAGTGACTTTGAGTGTAGGCAGCTACTGAGAGTATTACCCTGCAACCACGAGTTCCACGCTAAGTGTGTCGACAAATGGTTAAAGGTAAGCTGATGTCATCCGTCGTTAACTCTTAGAGTACGTCCCAAATGGCACCCTATTCCTTATATAGTGCACTACTTTAGACCAGAGCCCTATGGCCCTAAGTAGTGTTCTATATAGGGCGTAGGGTGCCATTTGGGACGCTGACTTCACCTTAATGCGATGGACAGGTTAACACCTCTTTTTGTTCCGTTTTGTCTTTCTCCCAGACCAATCGCACTTGTCCAATCTGCCGGGCGGACGCGTCAGAGGTGCACCGCGAGGTGGAGTGAGTGACACCCAGGCTTTTGAGGTCTTTGATTGGAAAGCAGCACAAAACTAAACCCACAGTCTGTCTGTCTTAGCGCCAGCCTCAGCCTGCCTGTGTCCTTCGCCCCCCCCCCCCCCCCCCCCCCCACCACTCCTACCCTGCTTGCGTCCTGCGGCCCCCCCACCACCACTCCTACCACCTACCCTGCTTGCGTCCTGCGGCCCCCCCACCACCACTCCTACCACCTACCCTGCTTGCGTCCTGCGGCCCCCCCACCACCACTCCTACCACCTACCCTGCTTGCGTCCTGCGGCCCCCCCACCACCACTCCTACCACCTACCCTGCTTGCGTCCTACGGCCCCCCCACCCCCACTCCTACCACCTACCCTGCTTGCGTCCCCCCCCCACCATTCCTGCTCCACCTCAACAACAATAAGCAATCTAATATTGTATGTTTGGAGCCCCTCCCTCGGTCGTACCTCTGCTGTTCTTCTACTGCTGTGTCTGATGAAAAGCTACAGCCTACTACAACCTCATAGTCCCGTCTGTCTGTCTGTCTGCCTGTCTGTCTGTCTGTCTGTCTGTCTGGGATATCCAATGATCCACCTCCTCGTTCTGCTCCTCTGCCTGCCCCAGTGTGGCAGATTCCAAAGATGTGACCTACCATATGTTGTTGTTGTTGTTGTTGTCGTTGGGCTTTTACGTTTACAAGGTTTTTACTTTTTGTTATCTTGTGGTTTTGGTTAGTTCTTTGTGACAGATGGGAGTTGGAGCTGCCTGCATGGGAGATGGTGATGACGGTGGGTGGGGGGGACGGGGGGGCCTGGTGGAGCGGAGAGAGGGAGAGAGGCGTCACACGTTGTTCAATCAGCAGACCAATAATAGGAATACTTCAACACGGTTAAAACTGTAGGAGACTAGATCATTCCGCTGGCTTGGAGGAGAAGCCTGGCTGACTGACCATCATAGATGCATGTTTGTGTAGGCGACTGATGGGCAAAGTGACCTGTTAATAATGTATGTTTCGCAATAATGTGTTGATGATTTCAATAGTTCTATCTCTTTTTGGTCGTTTTCTTGTTCAATCTGCTATTGTGAAAGTAAGACTTGCTGTGGTTAAAATAAGCCTGAGGTTATGGACTCATCTGGCACTGAGAATGATGGAAGTGATGCACCGTCACCGACCTGTCGGGTATATATTCCCTCCTCCTCCCTGCCCTGTTACTCCACACTGTGATACACAACTGACTGGATGGAGGAAGAGGAGGAGAGCTGTGGAGTTTACCTTGTTGTTCTGGTGAAGGGGAGGGTCCTCGGAGAGAGGAGAGGAGAGGAGGGGAGGGGACAAAGCACTGCCTCTCTGTGAAGCCATCTGCCCTTTCTGCAAATGACCACATCCATCCTCCTCGCCAGCCTTGGCCCTCTGGAAAACCAGTGCCGGCTGGATCCCAGGCAGTGCTGAGGGGTTTGCATAGACTGTTGATTCAGACTAGCAATATTTTAATCAAGCTTCGACATTTTAAAGGAAGTAACAACACGCAAACCAACAAAAACAAGGAATGTTGTCTCACCCAGAGAGAGAGAGAGAGGGGGGGGGGGGAGAGCCTTGTCTCACCCAGAGAGAGAGAGAGAGAGGGGGGAGCCTTGTCTCACCCAGAGAGGGAGGTGAGGTGTGTCTGCTGCATCGGTGAGGGGGACAGGAGGGGGCCTTCACTACCCCAGCATCACCCACACTGACTGACTGCTGCTGTGGAGCCTGCTGCAGAAAGCAATATGTGCAATGACTGATTGTTTTAAAGTGGACATTTGTCTTCCTTTTTTTTGGAAGAACCAGGCTTTTATCTGTTTGTGAGCCAAATATTCAATATTATATATACTCTATCAAGATTTCAGATCTGCCTTCTCAAGACCTTGACAAGCACAAACCTACTATTATTACTAATCTTTAAAAAGAAAAAAAAAATCCCTTTGTCATTTCCACTTGTTTTAAGAGTTTTTAGTTTTTAAATGGTTTTATTTATTGGTTTTAGCTATTTTGGAGAAAACGTGTTGAAGGACAAGGTCAGAGCACTAACATGGAAGTGTGTGGTCAACGGTATGTGTTCTATTCTAATGGTAACTTAACTTGGTCAGGTCTTCTTTTTAGGCCGTGCTAACTAATGGTGTTGTAAAAGATGAAGTGTTGTATGCTGCATAGCTTCAGTGTGAAAGCTTCTCGATAATCGTCTTGTTTTCGAAGACAAAAGAATGTTAACTCCCTGTTTCAAACATCTCTGGTGACGTGACAGACAGACGCTCTGGCGTTGTCCCAGCTGAGCTGACCGTACTTTCACAGTGATGATCAGGACAGGAAGGGGTTTGAGACAAAGATGGAGGGAGGAGTGGTGTTGGTAGAATGATACGCTTCTGGACATCTATAGGGTGTGTGTCCCAAATGGTACCCTATGTAGTGCACTACTTTCGACCAGGGCCCATAGGGCTAGTGCACTGTATAGGGAATAGGGTGCCATTTGGGACTCGATACTCACCTTCGTTCAGACTTCCAAAACGGAACGTCGTTGGGGTGTTAGAAAATAAATCAATGTTACTCCGGGTGTCTTTTTGTAAGTGTTGTGTGTTGTAGGGGGGGGATTCCTTTCTATTCCCACTACAATAAGCACTGCTAGGCAGATGTAACTTTTAGGATGGACACTTGCTTTCTTGTGTAAAGGGACCTTGCCATGTGTTCTATAGCGTCTCTCTGTGATGCGTGTACCACCTTTAAAGAGAAGAGAAAAAAAAAAGCCATCTTGATGAGTTTTTAAAGTAAACCCACAGCTTTGAGAGTTAATCTGTGTACATATCTGTTCACTGGCGTATATTGTGAGTTTGAAACAGACAAAAAAAAATCCCTCAGGGCCTCTCGGTATTTAAGAATAAAGGAAAACAGTCTGTTTTAATGGGACAGATGCCATGAAAAGATTGGTGGTGGATTTGAATTTTCTTGGTTGTTTTCCCTCAGGCCACTCAATTAAAATAATAATACTTGTTGATTTGTGCCAGAGTAGTGGATATTACATCATATAATTACAAATGTAGTTTGTGTTCTTGGAACAACCACACGACATACTTGCATAACGGGTTGTGATCCCATTTTTAAAAACGTGCCGTTGGTGCACACTATCCTACCTAAAAACCACTTTCAAAACTACTCAAGGTGTTTGCATGATTTAAATAAAAAAAAAACATATAATAATACTCAAAAATAATACCAAGTGTGTATTTTCAGTGAAAGATATCTAGACATGGGGACGGTGGACTATTTAACGGTGCACAATATGCATGCACGTCCTGCCAGGTCCCAACTGTTTTTTTTTTTTTAGCTAGCTCTAGTTGGCTTTGGGTCCGTTCTTCAGGTGGTGGGGGCTCCGTTACCGCTTTTAGTTGGCTTTGGGTCCGTTCTTCAGGTGGTGGGGGCTCCGTTACCGCTTTTAGTTGGCTTTGGGTCCGTTCTTCAGGTGGTGGGGGCTCCGTTACCGCTTTTAGTTGGCTTTGGGTCCGTTCTTCAGGTGGTGGGGGCTCCGTTACCGCTTTTAGTTGGCTTTGGGTCCGTTCTTCAGGTGGTGGGGGCTCCGTTACCGCTTTTAGTTGGCTTTGGGTCCGTTCTTCAGGTGGTGGGGGCTCCGTTACCGCTTTTAGTTGGCTTTGGGTCCGTTCTTCAGGTGGTGGGGGCTCCGTTACCGCTTTTAGTTGGCTTTGGGTCCGTTCTTCAGGTGGTGGGGGCTCCGTTACCGCTTTTAGTTGGCTTTGGGTCCGTTCTTCAGGTGGTGGGGGCTCCGTTACCGCTTTTAGTTGGCTTTGGGTCCGTTCTTCAGGTGGTGGGGGCTCCGTTACCGCTTTTAGTTGGCTTTGGGTCCGTTCTTCAGGTGGTGGGGGCTCCGTTACCGCTTTTAGTTGGCTTTGGGTCCGTTCTTCAGGTGGTGGGGGCTCCGTTACCGCTTTTAGTTGGCTTTGGGTCCGTTCTTCAGGTGGTGGGGGCTCCGTTACCGCTTTTAGTTGGCTTTGGGTCCGTTCTTCAGGTGGTGGGGGCTCCGTTACCGCTTTTAGTTGGCTTTGGGTCCGTTCTTCAGGTGGTGGGGGCTCCGTTACCGCTTTTAGTTGGCTTTGGGTCCGTTCTTCAGGTGGTGGGGGCTCCGTTACCGCTTTTAGTTGGCTTTGGGTCCGTTCTTCAGGTGGTGGGGGCTCCGTTACTGCTCAGCTGATAACTGCCATGCATTGTACTGCACACATTTGTAACACAACTGAATGAATACAAGATTTTATTGCGCTTTTATTAAAAAAAAAATAATAATAATAATAAGTTGCCTGGTTATAAAATGTGTGCTATGTTTATTGCCTCAGATAATGAACTAAACCCGGTTCACTGAAAAGCCATAAGATCTGCTTTAGGTGTGATGCTGTCACTTGTGGGAATGGGGATCGGATGGATTCCTAGAGCATGTTGCTATACTAATAGCCCTACAATGGTCAGTTACGTTCAACCCAGTTGAAGGACATTTTAAAGAAGACGTGTAACGGCTCATCATAATGTCTGGAATGGAGTGAATGGGTGCAATCCGGTTTTCCGAGCTGGTCATGGGTGCACCTCAGCCACGCTCAAGGTCCTAGACGATAATATAACCGTGATCGATAATAGATAGTACTGCACAGTCGTCTTCATCGACCTGGCCAAGGCTTTCGACTCTTGTCAATCACCGCATTCTTATTGGCAGACTAAATAGCCTTGGTTTCTCAAAATGACTGCCTCGCCTGGTTCACCGACTACTTCTCAGATAGAGTTCAATGTGTCAAATCGGAGGGCCTGTTGTCTGGACCTCTGGCAGTCTCTATGGGGGTGCCACAGGGTTCAATTCTCAGGCCGACTCTATTCTCTGTGTATATCAATGATGTCGCTCTTGCTGCTGGTGACTCTCAGATCCACCTCTACGCAGACGACACCATTTTGTATACATCTGGCCCTTCATTGGACACTGTGTTAACAAACCTCCAAACGAGCTTCAATGCCATACAGCACTCCTTCCGTAGCCTCCAACTGCTCTTAAACACTAGTAAAACTAAATGCATGCTCTTCAATCGAACGCTGCTTGCACCCGCCCGCCCGACTAGAATCACTACTCTCGGCGGGTCTGACCTAGAGTATGTGGACAACTACAAATACCTAGGTGTCTGGTTAGACTGTAAACTCTCCTTCCAGACTCACATTAAGCATCTCCAATCAAAAGTTAGATCTAGAATCGGCTTCCTATTTCGCAACAAAGCCTCCTTCACTCATGCTGCCAAACATGCCCTCGTAAAACGGACTATCCTACCGATCCTTGACTTCGGCGATGTCATTTACAAAATAGCTTCCAACACTCTACTCAGCGAATTGGATGTATCACAGTGCCATCCGTTTTGTCACCAAAGCCCCATATACTACCCACCATTGTGACCTGTACGCTCTCGTTGGCTGGCCCTCACTACATGTTCGTCGCCAAACCCACTGGCTCCAGGTCATCTATAAATCACTTCTAGGCAAATCCCCGCCTTATCTTAGCTCATTGGTCACCATAGCAACACCCACCCGTAGTCTGCGCTCCAGCAGGTATATCTCACTGGTCATCCCCAAAGCCAACACCTCCTTTGGCCGCCATTCCTTCCAGTTCTCTGCTGCCAATGACTGGAACGAACTGCAAAAATCTCTGAAGCTGGAGACTCTTATCTCCCTCACTAACTTTAAGCATCAGTTGTCAGAGCAGCTTACCGATCACTGCACCTGTACACAGCCCATCTGTAATTAGCCCATCCAACTACCTCATCCCCATATTGTTATTTACATTGTTATTTATTTTTGCTAATTTGCACCCCAGTATCTCTATTTGCACATCATCTTCTGCACATCTATCACTCCAGTGTTAATACTAAATTGTAATTATTTTGCACTATAGCCTATTTATTGCCTTACCTCCATAACTTACTACATTTGCACACACTGTATATATATTTTCTGTTGTATTTTTTGACTTTATGTTTTGTTTTACCCCATATGTAACTCTGTGTTGTTGTTGTTTTTAATCGCACTGCTTTGCTTTATCTTGGCCAGGTCGCAGTTGTAAATGAGAACTTGTTCTCAACTGGCTTACCTGGTTAAATAAAGGTGAAATAAAAATAAAATAAACATGGAATGGAATCAAACACATGGAAACCATGTTTGGTACCATTCCACTGACTCCGCTCCAGCCATTACAACGAGCCTGTCCTCCACCCTGCGCTAGATACCTTTTATTCACTTATTGAAACATTAGCACCATGGTTTGGTTTGGGGGGGGGGGGGGGGTAAACATATAATTGGCAGGTTTTAACCATATTGTGATTTTCTTCTGTCCCAAATACCAGAAAACCTCATGTAACTTCAAATCAAAACATGACAAATCTTGTAGTCTTTCTGTGATCCATTTAATCTCACAGCTTGTGGTGCACAAGGAACAAATAGAGACAGAGAATGGAGTTCCAATAATAAGCAGCTAAAATCATTTCTTTAGGATTAGATTTTTTTGTTGTTGCGCCGTAGATTTCCACTGTTTTTCCAATTATCTGTTGCTGTGGCGGGATAGTGGTCTGTTTACTGATTCTACTACTCACCTCCAGCCTCTAGGGGGCTCCACCCAACACGCGAGGGGCATGTTTGGCAATAGAAACAGGATGTTTGTTTTGGTACTTGCACATTTACGGTTACCTCATTTTTTCCATGTTTGGATTTGAAAAAATAAAAAAGCTAATATATATATATATATAAAAATGTTTCTTAATGCTATAATTTTTTCATTCCATTGGAATCATTGTTTGTAGCATTTAACTAGTTAAAGTGTATTATATATACACATCTGTATACTGATTGACATTTTTCAGATTTGTACTTTTTTTAAATGAAAGTTGCTAGTTCTGCTTTACCGAGTCGTGTGATCTTATTTTTTTTTTAAATAGTTGTGGCTGATTTGAGTTGTTCACTAATAAATGTATACCAATATTACCAAGCGCTTCTTTGCCTGTTTTCACTGTAATCACCAGAGTTGTCATGAATGCCAGGATTGTGTCCCAAATAGCACCCTATAAGTGCATTATATTTGACCAAAGCCCTAGGTTCTCATACTGTGCAGAGAAAAGGAACGTGATCTCGTGAGATCAGGATGACGGCCAAAATAAACTATATTTTCTTCACATTCAGCTCTGTAGCATTTTATGACTCATACACTACATTACCAAAAGTATGTGGACATCTGCTCATTAAACCTCTCATTCTGAAATCATGGGCATTACTATGGAGTTGGTCCCCCCCTTTGCTGCTATAACAGCCTCCACTCTTCTGGGAAGGCTTTCCACTAGATGTTGGAACATTGCTGCGGGGACTTGCTTCCCATTCAGCCACAAGAGCATTTGTGAGGTCGGGGCTCTGATGTTGGGTGATTAGGCCTGGCTCGCAGTCGGCGTTCCAATTCATCCCAAAAGTGTTTGATGGGGTTGAGGTCAGGGCTCTGTGCAGGCCAGTCAAGTTCTTCCACACTGACCTCTACAAATCATTTCTGTCTGGACCTCGCTTTGTGCACGGGGGCATTGTCATGCTGAAACAGGAAAGGGCCTTTCCCAAACTGTTGCCACAAAGTTGAAGCACAGAATCGTCCAGAATGTCATTGCATACTGTAGCGTTAAGATTTCCCTTCACTGGAACTTGAAAAACCGCCCCAGACCATTATTCCTCCTCCACCAAACTTTACGGTTAGCACTATGCATTCATGCAAGTAGCGTTCTCCTGGCATCCGCCAAACTCAGATTTGTCCGTCGGACTGCCAGATGGTGAAGCGTGATTAATCGCGGTGAGATGGTGAAGCGAGTCCAATGGCGGTGAGCTTTACACCACTCCAGCCGATGCTTGGCATTGTGCATGGTGATCTTAGGCTTGTGTGCGGCTGCTCGGCCATGGGAACCCATTTCAGAAAGCTCCCGACGAACAGTTCTTATGCTGACGTTGCTTCCAGAGGCAGTTTGGAACTCGGTAGTAAGTGTTTCAACCGAGGACAGACAATTTACGTGCTTCAGCACTCGGCAGTCCCGTTCTGTGAGCTTGCGTGGCATACCACTTTGCTGCTGAGCTGTTGTTGCTCCTAGACGTTTCCACTTCACAATAACAGCACTAACAGTTGACCGGGGCAGCTCTATCAGGACAGACATTTTGACAAACTGACTTGTTGGAAAGGTGGCATCCTATGACTGTGCCACGTTGAAAGTCACTGAGCTCTTCAGTAAGGCCATTCTACAGCCAATGTTTGTCTATGGAGATTGCATGGCTGTGTGCTTGATTTTATACACCTGTCAGCAACGGGTGTGGCTGAAATAGCCGAATCCACTAATTTGAAGGGGTGTCCACATACTTTTGGTCATGTGTTTTTACTCATGGGTTAGCATAATACGTTTGTTTTCTACATACCTAACAAAAATATTAAAACTGACATGGCTTCAAGGTTAGCAGAGTTTCTGTGGGCTGGTAGGAAGCCTGTGATTTATTAGACCAAGAGACCTGAGCACAGGAAAAGAGGACTGACTGACAGGAATATTATCAAAACCACCACAACATTTTAAAAATGTTTAATTTATAGTTGTTGGAAAATGACATCTTTACATGACCAGCCCAGACTATGGGCTGACTGTTTTACTATAGATGGGTAAAGCCACATGTCAAAGCTGTGGCTTCTTCTGGTTGTTGAACTGTGTTGTAGTTCTAAACTGAACTGTGTTGTAGTTCTAAACTGAACTGTGTTGTAGTTCTAAACTGAACTGTGTTGTAGTTCTAAACTGAACTCTGGTGGTACGGAACTCAAACCTCGCCTGTTTGGTCGTCTCATGACAATCACATTATAGCGTCAACTTTGATTGAAAAAAAAAATAATAATAATAATAAAAAGTCGTGCTTTTTCAGCCTTGTTCTTTAAATATGTAACGTATATGTAACGTTCACATTGCTCTCCTTTTAAACAGAACCAAATTGAACTGGAGAGAGGTGGTGGTATCAGCTCTGCCAGGGGTAAATTATTTTGGGTTAGAGTTTTTGTTTCATTCTTTCAGACAGTGATCCCTTGTGCACAACGGCCATAAAAATAAAATTGTGAAGATACAACAAAAAAAAACAAAAAACAGAACAGTTGTTTTCCCATGTTGGAGGTGGAGGAGAAGGTTAGCTAGGTGTCAATCGTCCGTGAGATCCTGAACAAAGAGGACCTCAGAACGGCTGAGGCCGGCCTCTTTCAGGCTGGGAGGATTGGGCTGCTCCTCCGTGGGAAGGCAGGGCAGAACCCGGCGAGGGAAGTTTGTTACTATCTGGAATTTCTCCGGGGTCTCCTTCAATGAGAACAGGAAGTCGTATATTACCTGGAAACACAGAGGGAGAAATGGGTGAGATGCATGCTTTTATTTTTTTTGTCAAAACCATAAGTTTCATTGGTATACGCCAGGGGAGTTAAATCAAAACGTTAAAATAACACATGTAAGAGTGACTAGGAGTTTGCTGTGTAGAATTGGGAGTCAAGCCCCCCACTGGTATGCACCGGGACAGTTAAAATGCCACCACCTGTAAGCTGACTTGAGCAGAGCTGTGTTCTTACCGTCAGAGACTGCTGGAAGAGGAAGCGCCTCTCTACTCTGGTGTCGTTAGGCAGTTTGAAAACTATCTTGACGCTGTCAGGGTCGTCTGCCGTGGGCTCGGGGGGAAGACATTCTGACTTGCGCTCCTTCTCTTCCTCCAGCGTCTAAAAACACAGAATTTGTGTCAAACTGGCAACAACAAAGTATTAAAAAACATAGGACCAAGACAAGAAACAGTTTTACTGTAGGCAAAGAGGAGTCAGAGCGTGAGAGAGTCCGTCCGAGAGCGAGCGAGGAGACAGAGAGAGTGAGCGAGGAGGCAGATAGTGTAAAAGACTCCTCACCCTCCTCCTCCTCTCCTCGGCCAGAACGGTCTGCCGGACCATCTCCTCCTCCGCCTGGACCTTCTCCTGCTCCTCCCTCTTCCTCCGGTCCTTCTCCTGGTCGGCTCTCAGCGACTCCAGGTAGGCATCGTCCTGCTGCGCCCGCAACACCTGCGTCTGGTTCCTCTCCTCCCTGGAACACACACACACACGCCGTCCCATAAGGCGGCGCACAATTGGCCCAGCGTCGTCCGGGTTTGGCCGGTGTAGGCCGTTGTTGTAAATAAGAATTTGTTCTTAACTGACTTGCCTAGTTACATAAAGGTTAAATAAATAAATAAACACACGAATGGACACGGACACACAAAGTGATACGCAGGCACACACACGTTCTATTAACATAGTTGCTGAGGTCTAATTCAAATTCCAGGCACACCACATCCCTCCAGGACCAGAGACCATCTCCACATTTGTATTTTTCATTATAGTAAAATAAGCAATCAATTCAGACCTGGGTTTCAAATACATTAAAAAAACTATTCACATACTTTTGTTTGAGTTTGTCTGGAGTGCCAGATGGCCTGGACTTGCTATTGGAATAAACCCAGCTCCGTTCCTTACCGCTCCATGCGTTCAGACATCAGGTTGGAATAAACCCAGCTCCGTTCCTTACCGCTCCATGCGTTCAGACATCAGGTTGGAATAAACCCAGCTCCGTTCCTTACCGCTCCATGCGTTCAGACATCAGGTTGGAATAAACCCAGCTCCGTTCCTTACCGCTCCATGCGTTCAGACATCAGGTGGGTCTGATTGGCCTCCATGATGAAGGTCAGCTGGTTGAGGAGGTCCTCTGATTGGATGAGCCCCTCCAGACGTCCCACCACGGTCATCTTACGGTCCTTCAGCATGATCACGGCCAGGAACGGGTAGGTGTTCTCACGCAGCGCCTGGGACACTGAGGCACAGACACACACAGAGACACACAGAGACACACACAGAGACACACAGAGACACACACAGAGACACACACACACACAGACACACAAACCCAGCCAGTCAAAAACACACCAAACACAGATTAAAACGCTGATATAAAGTGATGGATGAAGAGATCCTGGATGAAGAGATCCCCCCCCTCATATCTTAGAGATCCTGGATGAAGAGATCCCCCCCCCCCTCATATCTTAGAGATCCTGGATGAAGAGATTCCCCCCCCCCCCATATCTTAGAGATCCTGGATGAAGAGATCCCCCCCCCCCCCCATATCTTAGAGATCCTGGATGAAGAGATCCCCCCCCCCTCATATCTTAGAGATCCTGGATGAAGAGACCCCCCCCCCCCCCCCCCTTCATATCTTAGAGATCCTGGATGAAGAGATCCCCCCCTCATATCTTAGAGATCCTGGATGAAGAGATCCCCCCCTCATATCTTAGAGATCCTGGATGAAGAGATCCCCCCCCCCCCCTCATATCTTAGAGATCCTGGATGAAGAGATCCCCCCCCCCTCCCCTCATATCTTAGAGATCCTGGATGAAGAGATCCCCCCCTCCTCATATCTTAGAGATCCTGGATGAAGAGACCCCCCCCCCTCCTCATATCTTAGAGAGGACACTGACAAAAATCATCCAAAGTTCCAGCACAGATGATTGACTTTTATCTTTAACCCTTTTTGACCAGATGAAACTGACTGAGAACACGTCCTCAATTTACAGCAACAATAAAAGAGTATACAGGATGAGGCCTGTTCCTGTCCAGCTCCAGCAGACCCAGGTAGTGAAGACACGTGCAGGAGTAGACCATTACCTCTGTATCCCTCAGGCTTGCTGGTGGAGCAGGCCCAGAACAGCGTTCTGGTGTTGAGGAAGGTCTGGACCTCTTCTGTACATAACGTGGAGCTGGAAGGAAGATGGTAACAGAAAGAGGCACATCGTTAATATCAACTGTGAGAGGAAAGAAGTCCAAATCAACAAAATGTCTATAATCATTTATACTAATTATGAAGAATACCAAGCATGACACAAATAAGAAAACATGCAAGGAATACCTCCATTCAATCAACTGACTAAATATCCCAAACCACCAGAACCTAAATTATAACTAGACCTCATGTAAATGGATCATAAAGTGATCATAAAATGGGACCTACCGGCAGAACTGGTCTGTATCCTGGTGGTCCTCTCCATGGAGGTAAACTAACAAGTAGCGAAGCTCACGTTTGGCATCATTCAATGCCTTCAGGGGGAAAACAAACACAGATCACTGAATAACACTACCAGCTAATCACCCAAGTTACACACACTATACAGTACCAGTCAAAAGTTTGGACACACCTACTCATTCAAGGGTTTTTCTTTATTTTTACTATTTTCTACATTGTAGAATAATAGTGAAGATATCAAAACTATGAAATAAAACATATGGAATCATGTAGTAACCAAAAAAGTGTTAAACAAATCAAAATATATTTTATATGAGAGATTCTTCAAATAGCCACCATTTGCCTTGATGACAGCTTTGCACACTCTTGGCATTCTCTCAACCAGCTTCATGAGGAATGTTTTTCCAACAGTCTTGAAAGAGTTCCCACATATGCTGAGCACTTGTTGGCTGCTTTTCCTTCACTCTAAGGTCCAAACCATCTCAATTGAGTTGAAGTCGGGTGATTGTGGAGGCCAGGTCATCTGATGCAGCACTCCATCACTCTCCTTGGTCAAATAGCCCTTACACAGCCTGGAGGTGTGTTGGGTCATTGTCCTGTTGAAAAACAAATGATAGTCCCACTAAGCCCAAACCAGATGGGATGGCGTATCGCTGCAGAAAGCTGTGGTAGCCATGCTGGTTAAGTGTGCCTTGAATTCTAAATAAATCACAGACAGTGTCACCAGCAAAGCACCCCCACACCATCACACCCCCTTCTCCATGCTTCACGGTGGGAACCACACATGCAGAGATCATCTGTTCACCTACTCTGCGTCTCACAAAGACACGGCGGTTGGAACCAAAAATCTCAAATTTGGACTCCAGACCAAAGGACACATTTCCACCGGTCTAATGTCCATTGCTCGTGTTTCTTGGCCCAAGCAAGTCTCTTCTTCTTGTTGGTGTCCTTTAGTAGTGGTTTTTTTGCAGCAATTCGACCATGAAGGTCTGATTCACACAGTCCCCTCTGAACAGTTGATGTTGAGATGTGTCTGTTACTTGAACTCTGTGAAGCATTTATTTGGGCTGCAATTTCTGAGGCTGGTAACTCTAATAAACGTATCTTCTTCAGAAGAGGTAACTCTGGGTCTTCCATTCCTGTGGCGGTCCTCATGAGAGCCAGTTTCATCATAGCGCTTGATGGTTTTTGCAACTGCACTTGAAGAAACGTTCAAAGTTCTTGAAGTTTTCCATATTGACTGACCTTCATGTCTTAAAGTAATGATGGACTGTCGTTTCTCTTTGCTTATTTGAGCTGTTCTTGCCATAATATGGACTTGGTCTTTTACCAAATAGGGCTATCTTCTGTATACCCCCCCTACCTTGTCACAACACAACTGATTGGCTGAAACGCATTAAGAAGGAAAGAAATTCCACAAATGGACTTTTAACAAGGCACACCTATTAATTTAAATGCATTCCAGGTGACTACCTCATGAAGCTGGTTGAGAGAATGCCAAGTGTGTCCAAAGCTGTCATCAAGGCAAAGGGTGGCTACTTTGAAAAATATAAAATATATTTTGATTTGTTTAACACTTTTTGGGTTACTGTGTTCTTTCATAGTTTTGATGTCTTCACTATTATTATACAGTGTAGAAAATAGTAAAAATAAAGAAAAACCCTGCAATGAGTAGGTGTCCAAACTTTTGACTGGTAATGTATATACAAAAGTATGTGGACACCCCTTCAAATGAGTGGATTCGGTTATTTCAGCCACACCCCGTTGCTGACAGGTGTATAAAATCGAGCACACAGCCATGCAATCTCCATAGACAAACATTGGCAGTAGAATGTCCTTACTGAAGAGTTCAGTGACTTTCAACGTGGCACCGTCACAGGATGCCACCTTTCCAACAAGTCATTTCATCACATTTCTGCCCGGCTAGAGCTGCCCCGGTCAAGTGCTGTTATTGTGAAGTGGAAACGTCTAAGATCAACAATGGCTCAGCTGCGAAGTGGTAGGCCACACAAGCTCACAGAACGGGACCGCCAAGTGCTGAAGCGCGTAAAAATCATCTGTCCTCGGTTGCAACACTCACTACCGAGTTCCAAACTGCCTCTGGAAGCAACGTCAGCACAATAACTGTTCGTCGGGAGCTTCATTAAGTGGGTTTCCATGGCCGAGCAGCCGCACACAAGCCTACGATCACCATGTGCAATGCCAAGCGTCAGCTGGAGTGGTTTAAAGCTCGCCGCCATTGGACTCTGGAGCAGTGGAAACGCGTTCTCTGAAGTGATGAATCCAGCTTCACCATCTGGGATTGGCGGATGCCAGGAGAACGCTACCTGCCCAAATGCATAGTACTAACTGTAAAGTTTGGTGGAGGAGGAATAATGGTCTGGGGCTGTTTTTCATGGTTCGGGATAGGCCCCTTAGTTCCAGTGAAGGGAAATCTTAACGCTACAGCATACAATGACATTCTAGACGATTCTGTGCTTCCAACTTTGTGGCAACAGTTTGGGGATGGTCCTTTCCTGTTTCAGTATGACAATGTCCCCGTGCACAAAGCGAGGTCCAAACAGAAATGGTTTGTCGAGATCGGTGAGCCCTGACCTCAACCCCATCAAACACCTTTGGGATGAATTGGAACGCCGACTGCGAGCCAGGCCTAATCGCCCAACATCAGCGCCCGACCTCACTAATGCTCTTGTGGCTGAATGGAGGCCAGTCCCAGCAGCAATGTTCAAACATCTAGTGGAAAGCCTTCCCAGAAGAGTGGAGGCTGTTATAGCAGCAAAGGGGGGGGGGGGGGGGACCAACTCCATATTAATGTCCATGATTTCGGAATGAGATGTTCGACGAGCAGGTGTCCACATACTTTTGGTCATGTAGTGTAGGTTCTAAATGGATTGAATCAATCTGGATTCTGGAACATCTGCTTCCTTAAAACCATTTAGTCGGTTGTTCAATAAAATAAAACTTGGTGTCTCAACTTTTTGGGTAATGTTCTTATGCCTTCCAATATACTTCTTGTTTATGGTCAGATACTAGTAACCCAAATTGAGATTGAAACTGGACTGGGGAACCTGAGTAACACACCTGGCTATATGTTCCCTGGTAAAACACTGGATGCGATCGACCGTACTTCTCTTCAAAACTATGGATGAAAGAGACAACGTCACCCACAGGGTCTGTGACGCGTCCACGAGGGTCTGGCCTGACCCACCGCAGGGCAAACCTAGGAGAGGAGGAGGAACCAATCAGTCACCTTCATACAGAAACGTCAGGCAGCTCATGTTAATAACGGGAACTGATGGACAAATGCAGTTTCTTTGTATTACCTGAATATGTCCATAAGTGTGTAATATGTCAATCTGAAAGGTAGCATTATCATGTAGTAACTCCATCCTATTAATCCCTGAAAATGTAAGAAAAAGACCAGATGAGACATGATGGTGGGAACAGGGGAAAGATTCAATGAGAATACCACAGCTGGATGATTTCAGTTACAGAGTTGATTTCTGTAAGCAGAATGTTGCCCCACTGTGTATTTTAATGTCATATGGCAGAGTCTACCTTTTAAGTTGAGATGCAAGAACAATTTACCGCAGTTTCCCAGTGACACATGATCAAAAAGAAGAATATGAGAGAAAGAGAGAGAGAGAGAATCTGTGTACGTACTCTGGGTTGTGGCCTGGAGACGATATAGCTATACACTCTGTGGTCTGCTGTGTTGACCTGTAAGGGTCTGGAGGGCGGAGGGTTAAACACACTGGGAACTCCTTCCTGCTCGTTCAGTCTGTCCTGCACCGCAGCCTGGGAACGCACACATCACATTATCCATTTGATCTCACCCTGGACAGCACAGGAAGACTCAACCATGACCATTTCAAAGAGCAGAGATCATGAACATTGAAGGCAACATTTGTCACGAGGTACGTAATTCATTCATAACAGTGCAACCACTGAGAAATGATTGTATTCACTGGGTGCATCATGACTTGTGGATTATGTAGTCTTCAAAGGCCCACTTCAAAAAGTTGCATTCTGGGTTTTTTTTTGGGTGACAGTTCTTACCTCAATGTTCCAATTGTGTTGTTCTAATGTGTGACGACATTGGTCCATAGACTCCAAGCCTGTCAAGTCCTGGAAATCAAATGCAAAAATCATAATTCTCAGATCTAACACTGGTGTACACGAGACTGGACACATCTCCAATTGATAGGCGAGGATGTGAAGATAAAATAATAATATGCCATTTAGCAGACGCTTTTATCCAAAGCGACTTACAGTCGTTCGGGACAAACGAATTTATTCCAATAATTCCTACAAGCCATTTCCACATCTTGGGTCTGGATGAAACAGAGGGGGGCCTTACTAGGAACTAACCACCGTAACAGTTGTGTCTGATGATCACTCTCAAACCATCTTCCAACTAACAGTTAACAAACTAAGTAACGTTAGCGTTGCTGACCAAACAAACTGCTAGCTAGCCAACTGTCGTTAGCCTAGCTAGCTAGTTGTCGTAAGTAAACCAAGTCCTGCAGATAACTTAAGTTCAAAATATATTTTCTAATTCACCATACACTGATTGAAGTTTGCTGATGTGTTTCTTTGGGGGGAATTGTCGGGAACGGACAAGCAATTCAAGACAATAGTTTGTATTGAAAATAATTGGTGTGTTGCTAGAAATAACGTTAACGGTAGCTACCTGGCTTGTTAGCTAACGTTAACAGTGGCGCTAGGGGTATCAAAATTATCTTGTAAAAAAGCGTTTTTATAACCATAACGTGCTTTATTTTAAACTATTTCCTTCATATATCTAAACATACATTAATATGTAGTTATATATAAATTACTGTAAGCTGAAGAAAGGCTGACTACCTGAAATTGAAGGAGTTTTTCGGTCTGCGCCTGAGATAATTCCTGCACCTCTGGCGCCGCCATCTTACCTCGCTAACGATTCTTCTTCTTCTTCTTCAATGAGGTTTAACGGCGGTCGGCATCCAATTTGTTGCATTACCGCCACCTACTAGACTGGAGTACAACTCCCTTATATTTTGCTTGAAATATATAATAAAATAAAGAAATACCCTACCATCTAACACAACACTCACGAATTCAAAATTATTATTAATAATTAACACCACCCTTCTCCACTATTTAAATATATTAATTCCTACCTCATGCCCTCAACCTGAAATGATGGGACATCGCCACTTAACACTCCCTGTAACTCTTCTGATGTGAAGTCTAGCACACACAAATACCTCTCTCCAGCTGCCACCACAACCTCAATTTTCTTCGACGTACGTTCCATCCCTGCAGTACAATGAATAACCATTGCTATAAACGCTAAAAATCCAATCTTACTGAAATAAATATCACTTCTTGGCCTATCCCTCTGTACTGGTACATACAGTGAGGGAAAAAAAGTATTTGATTTTGTACGTTTGCCCACTGACAAAGAAATGATCAGTCTATAATTTTAATGGTAGGTTTATTTGAACAGTGAGAGACAGAATAACAACAACAAAACTCCATAAAAACGCATGTCAAAAATGTTATAAATTGATTTGCATTTTAATGAGGGAAATAAGTAGTATTTGACCCCCTCTCAATCAGAAAGATTTCTGGCTCCCAGGTGTCTTTTATACAGGTAACGAGCTGAGATTAGGAGCACACTCTTAAAAGGGAGTGCTCCTAATCTCAGTTTGTTACCTGTATAAAAGACACCTGTCCACAGAAGCAATCAATCAATCAGATTCCAAACTCTCCACCATGGCCAAGACCAAAGAGCTCTCCAAGGATGTCAGGGACAAGATTGTAGACCTACACAAGGCTGGAATGGGCTACAAGACCATCGTCAAGCAGCTTGGTGAGAAGGTGACAACAGTTGGTGCGATTATTCGCAAATGGAAGAAACACAAAAGTACTGTCAATCTCCCTCGGCCTGGGGCTCCATGCAAGATCTCACCTCGTGGAGTTGCAATGATCATGAGAACGGTGAGGAATCAGCCCAGAACTACACGGGAGGATCTTGTCAATGATCTCAAGACAGCTGGGACCATAGTCACCAAGAAAACAATTGGTAACACACCATGCCGTGAAGGACTGAAATCCTGCAGCGCCCGCAAGGTCCCCCTGCTCATGAAAGCACATATACAGGGCCGTCTGAAGTTTGCCAATGAACATCTGAATGATTCAGAGGTGTTGTGGTCAGATGAGACCAAAATCGAGCTCTTTGGCATCAACTCAACTCGCCGTGTTTGGAGGAGGAGGAATGCTGCCTATGACCCCAAGAACACCATCCCCACCCTCAAACATGGAGGTGGAAACATTATGCTTTGGGGGTGTTTTTCTGCTAAGGGGACAGGACAACTTCACTGCATCAAAGGGACGATTTGTACCGTCAAATCTTGGGTGAGAACCTCCTTCCCTCAGCCAGGGCATTGAAAATGGGTCGTGGTTGGGTACTCCAGCATGACAATGACCCAAAACACACGGCCAAGGCAACAAAGGAGTGGTTCAAGAAGAAGCACATTAAGGTCCTGGAGTGGCCTAGCCAGTCTCCAGACCTTAATCCCATAGAAAATCTGTGGAGGGAGCTGAAGGTTCGAGTTGCCAAACGTCAGGCTCGAAACCTTAATGACTTGGAGAATATCTGCAAAGAGGAGTGGGACAAAATGCCTCCTGAGATGTGTGCAAACCTGGTGGCCAGCTACAAGAAACGTCTGACCTCTGTTATTGCCAACAAGGGTTTTGCAACCAAGTACTAAGTCATGTTTTGCAGAGGGGTCAAATACTTATTTCCCTCATTAAAATGCAAATCAATTCATAACATTTTTGACATGCGTTTTTCTGGATTTTTTTGTTGTTATTCTGTCTCTCACTGTTCAAATAAACCTACCATTAAAATTATAGACTGATCATGTCTTTGTCAGTGGGCAAACGTACATGCTATGAGACTCGAAATTGAGCTTAGGTCAAATCAAATCAAATCACATTTTATTTGTCACATACACATGTTTAGCAGATGTTATTGTGGGTGTAGCGAAATGCTTGTGTTTCTAGCTCCAACAGTGCAGTAATATCTAACAATTCACAACAATACACACAACCAAAAAGTAAAATAATGGACTTAAGGAATATATAAATATTATAAATATTAGGATGAGCAATGTCGCGCCTTTCTTCTTCCCAGAGAGTTCTTTAGTCCTGTCTGTACTGAGAAACCAGCTGGCTGCATGGACGGGGACAGTATATCCCGAGAGACCCATGTTTCTGTGAAACAGAGTATGTTACAGTCCCTGATGTCTCTCTGGAAGGAGATCCTCGCCCTGAGCTCGTGTACTTTATTATCCAGAGACTGAACATTAGCGAGTAATATACTCGGAAAGCGGTGGATGGTGTGCATTCCAAGTCCACTCCGAATTCCTCTTCTCCCCCGGCGGTGTTTTGCATCAGCCTCTGGAATCAGTTCAATTGCCCTGCTGGTGAGTTACCGCCGCTCTGATATCCAAAAGTTATTTCCGGCTGTATGTAATAACACAAAACATTTCCTGGGCTAATAATGTAAGAAATAACACACACAAAAAAATAACAAATAATACTGCAACGTTGCTTAGGAGCTAGAAGCAGAGCTGCCATGTCTGTTGCTGAGGAGCTAGAAGCAGAGCTGCCATGTCTGTTGCTGAGGAGCTAGAAGCAGAGCTGCCATGTCTGTTGCTGAGGAGCTAGAAGCAGAGCTGCCATGTCTGTCTTCGCATCCTGTTTCCATTGATCATCCTTGGGATGTTTCTACAACTTCATTGGATTCCACCTGTGGTAAATTCAATTGATTGGACATGATTTGGAAAGGCACACACCTGTCTACATAAGGTCCCAAAGTTGACAGTGCATGTCAGAGCAAAAACCAAGTCATGATGTCGAAGGAATTGTCTGTAGAGCTCTGAGACAGGATTGTGTCGAGGCACAGATCTGGGGAACGGTACCAAAACATTTCTGCAACATTGAAGCTCAGTGGCCTCCATCTTTCTTAAATGGAAGAAGTTTGAAACCACCAAGACTCTTCCTAGAGCTGGCCGCTCGGCCAAACTGAGCAATCGGGGAGAAGGGCCTTGGTCAGGGAGGTGACCAAGAACCCAGAACCCAATGGTCACTCTGACAGAGCTCTAGAGTTCCTCTGTGGAGACAGGAGAACCTTCCAGAAGGACAACCATCTCTGCGGCACTCCACCAATCAGGCCTTTATGGTAGAGTGACCAGACGGAAGCCACTCCTCAGTAAAAGGCACATGACAGCCCGCTTGGAGTTCACCAAAAAGGCACCTAAAGACTCTCAGACCATGAGAAACAAGATTCTCTGGTCTGATGAAACCAAGATTGAACTCTTTGGCCTGAATGCCAAGTGTCACGTCTGGAGGAAACTTGGCACCATCCCTACGGTGAAGCATGGCGGTGGCAGCATCATGCTGTGGGAATGTTTTTCAGCGGCAGGGACTGGGAGACTAGTCAGGATCGAGGCAAAGATGAATGGAGCAAAGTACAGTGAGATCCTTGATGAAACCCTGCTCCAGAGCGCTCAGGACTTCAGACTGGGGCGAAGGTTCACCTTCCAACAGGACAACGACCCTAAGCACACAGCCAAGACAATGCAGCAGTGGCTTCTGGACAAGTCTCGGAATGTCCTTGAGTCGCCCAGCCAGAGCCCGGACTTGAACCCGATCTAACATCTCTGGAGAGACCTGAAAATAGCTGTGCAGCGACGCTCCCCATCTAACCTGAAAGAGCTTGAGAGGATCTGCAGAGTAGAATGGGAGAAACTCCCCAAATACAGGCGTGCCAAGCTTGTAGCATCATACCCAAGAAGACTCGAGGCTGTAATCGCTGCAAAAGGTGCTTCAACAAAGTACTGAGTAAAGGGTCTGAATACTTATGTAAATGTAATATTTCCGTTTTTTATTTTTTATAAATTAGCAAAACATTCTAAAAACCTGTTTTTGCTTTGTCATTATGGGGTATTGTGTGTGGATTGATGAGGGGGAAAAACAATTTAATCAATTTTAGAACAAGGCTGTAACGTAACAAAAAACGTGGAAAAAGTCAAGGGGTCTGAATTCTTTCCGAAGGCACTGTATCTCTGACTTCTGACCAATCTTTCCTTTTCTCTACCAAGGTTAGATCAACAACAGGATCTGGGAGTAACCACGGAGGAACATCCCCTATCACCACAGAAGGGCCAACCTTCAACTCCCTCAAACCACTCTCATCAGCAAGCTTTCCAACTGTCCAACCAAAACCACTGCCTTGTCTACTAGTATATTCCCAACAGTCATCTAGAATAGTAGGGTCTGAATACTTTCCGAATGCACTGTACCTAAATGTGAAGTAAACTCAACTGAGTAAAAGAGAATGGAGACTTTTAACTTGAAAACGTGCAGGATACCTCTTTCCGGTTTCCCTGACTTCCGGTTTTTATACTGTGTTGTGCTTGTTCTCGTAGCACTCCTCACAGGCCGTTTGGTGTACGTTTTTTTTTTTGATGGTGAGATGAAACTGCCAAAACTCTGAAAGGTATTATTGTAAGTCAGAATCAGTGGCGACCTGTCATTCAGGCTAAACACCGGTAACTTAGTGTGGTGAAGTTTTCTTTAGTTTAGGTATCATTCTGTTATCTGAAAAATGGCCAAGGGAGGCCTTGTCATAACTTATGATTAATAAGATCATGTTTTATTTTTATTTTACTACGCTTTTCAAGTTTCAAACACGTTTCAATCAAGTTTCAAA
Source organism: Coregonus lavaretus (assembly GCF_964263955.1). Lineage (NCBI taxonomy): Eukaryota > Metazoa > Chordata > Actinopteri > Salmoniformes > Salmonidae > Coregonus > Coregonus lavaretus. The sequence continues at coordinate 383,942 of NC_140016.1, read as the reverse complement.
CACCTTTCTTTGCATTGATAATTGTGGTCAAAGGTGGCCCAACGGAATCCTTTGCGTTATAGCATGTGATATTTACGGAAGCCCTCTAATTAGGTCATCTCTCATATTTTCAACATCTTTGTTCCAAACCATTCACCCTTCCTCTGTAGCTAGCAACCATAGCTTTGGGAACAGACCGTCTGCAAGCATGGCTGCTGCCGCTACCCCGGTTGTCCCTGAACAGTCGGCGACAACAACGACCCATTTACCAATGTTCGACATATCCAAACCCCCCGTTATAGAAGGATTTACACCGCTGTCGCGACCCAGAGAAGAGACGTTCCAGGAGAAGTTTATGAGGAAGTCGAAGGAGAACCCCTTCGTCCCTATAGGTGAGTTGCGTAATGAGTAACTCAAGTTAAAATTGTCCACAGCTGTACCTAGTCGGCTTCAATGTATACTATTAATACGTTAGATGATTCATTCGTTGAATAGACTGTCATTTGGTCATTCATGTGGCGGCTTACGACCAAGAGACAACCGTGTTGTAGCTAGTTAGCTAACTATGTTTAACTCGTTTGCTAGCTACAGCAGGGAACAGCATACCATCAACTTTAATTTGGTACAGCCAGCTACAGTTTTTAATAAGATGTGTCATGCGCAGTGACCTTGTGGACCTAATAAGGTACACTAAAAGGCCTCAGCATTGATTATTTTTATTGGAACATAGACTAGTGTTCCAAGTCCCATTATGAAACATTACAGGGGGCATAATGCCCTTGTCAAGGAGTTTCATAATAAACATGTATTATAATGGTAAACTAGTGCAATCAATGGGTCATACCCTGGGTGCTAGGCTACACTGGTAGACCAGCGGACAAACTGTCTGTATAACATAGTTAGGTATTGAACATTTATGTGAATATAACATCGGGAACTGCTCCACATTGGGCATGCTCTCTCTGTAGCTGTAATTTCCCCTGTGGTTACAGGATGAATTGCATACACAATCAGGCCTAAAATATCTTAAGATTTACAGTGGTCAGGGTGCTTGACCTTTTACAGTACTTTGATTGTACACCTTCATAGACCCTCCGTCCTCCAAAACAGAACAGAGAAGCATTGGGACCACTGTGAAACCAAATGGAAGCTACTGAATGCACCTCTTTTCACACCCGCTGTTTTCAGACTGGTTATGGAAAACCTAATTGTTTTGGTTTAAATAAAATCGATATTCTGCGTCTCTCCCCAGGTTGTCTCGGTACAGCTGGAGCGTTGATGTACGGTCTCCGAGCCTTCAAACAAGGCAAGACCCGTCAGTCCCAGCTCCTGATGAGAGGGCGTATCTTCGCACAAGGCTTCACCGTCGTCGCTATCATCTTCGGCGTGTTCGCCACGGCTCTGAAGAAAGACTGAGCAGCGTCAGGGTTGTATTCATTACTGCAAAACCGTAGCAAAACGTTTTGCAACGGAAAAAGAAAACAAGGTTTCTTATTAGACAAATTCTGCCAGTTTATCCATTCATTTGGAGAGAACTGTGGTGGTGAATGAAATGTTGTTTGAATGTGTATAAAGACTAACGGAACAGATATTTAAAACTTACTGCTTTTCTCTCTCCTGTTTCTGGCCTCCCTTAACTGTGCTTTGGGCTGGTCCAGTCAAATGAAATGTACACCCTGTCCTGCAGATGGCAAAGCAAGCAGGGCATTGACTGCCTTGAGTTTAAAACATAATTGTGTAACTGTATAATTGAAGTGCAATGCAGCCATCCACATAGGTTGAAAAACATCTCTGGGTTGGAGAAAATGGGCCAGCTGACCCACTACCGCTTGCCTCTCTGTTAGTGAGATCCACCTCTGTATAATACAGATCATTATTCCAAGACTCGGAACCACCTTTTTAGCACCGTGTATTGTCAGTTCCACAAACCATGTATTGGCCATGTGAAGTGAAACACAGAGCATTGTATCCTCACACACGCAGGGTACATGCCTGCCCCTTTATAAACATGTAAAAGTGAATTGTTTGTGTGTTGTAATACTTGAGAGAAAGATGGCGCATCGGTGGAGCATCTGGCTCTTAGGACCAATAAAGCGGTTAAGGGGTGTTAAAGGGACTGGGGAAAGATGACCTGCCACTGTGGGGCGCTGGTAAGAGAGGCAGAGGTTACAACTCAGGGATTGTCTAGTGCATTCTCCAGGAAGTCTATGGTCTCGAGTCTTCCCAAGTACCCCCTGTGTATCGTACACAGTCTTATTTAATCCTCACACAAACCCTTTGCTTGATAAAGACATTACCAAAAACAGGCAGATTTTAGAGATCGTTTTTATTGACGGACAAAGAGTTTCAGTTCCCATGTAACATTCTCTCACCTGTGTGAGGATGAATGATGACAAGGCCTAATTGGCTGATCACAGATTCAGAGGCAACGCAGTTGAAAATGAAGGGGGAAGTGTTTGAAAATATGACTCAACATCAGACTAGTGTTCATTCGACTGTGTACAACATGTTAATGCCATTCAAGATGTATATTATTGGCCATTATTATTATTCTTAAAAAACAACAGTGGCTGCGGATCCGACTTTCACTGGACCTTTCTTCCCCGGGTGCTGAAGGGGTTCCGGAAGATTCTGCACGCGTGGGTGTTCTCTACGTCCACAGTCTCAGCAGGCTACTCTGATGAATGGTTTATAAATCGTTTAATAACGTTAGATCAAAGCTGAATCAATGTCCGCAAGATCATAATGATAGTATTCTACAGAACCCAATAGCACAGTAAAACGTTACTGGAAGACAAACGCCCTAACTTCTTATGAGATTTTAGGACGATTGTGTGAAATGGTTGCATTTCTCTCACGCAGCCATAACTCAACAGACTGCCTTGTCTAGCCTGGTCACACATCGGTTTGCGCTGTCCTGCCAGCTCCTATGGTCATTGCGTAGACCGTATGTATAAAAAAAAGGGTCATTGTCACGTTTGGCAAGACCGCACAAAACAGATCAGAATGCCTGGCTATAAAAAAAATAGTTGAGCGTGGGAAGGAAATTAATCTTGCTAAAAGTATAAACAGTGACAGGAGTTCAGGAAGGCCACAAGCTCGTAGCGTCTCACATTTCAGGACAAATTACTAGCCAATGAATAGGTGAATCAATTCTTAATTAAAAACAAACAGGCATCGGTGGTTTCCAATCTCCTAATGTGGTGCCCGAACAGGACTGGCTAGGTTGGACCTCACACATTACATCAAAATTAAAATTACAGTCGAGATTAACGATGAAACCTAATCCGTTATTTTATCAAATACAAAACACTTCATCCAAAATATTGGGAGAGATGCATCATGCTTAAGAGATAGGGGGCATTGGGTCAAACCCCTAAGTTTGAGAGGGAAGGAGTTGAATAAAATATTTTCTTAACGTCAGTAATGTAGTGGTGAAACAGAAGCATTGCTGAGGGAAGGTAAAAGGACAGAGAGCGGTCAGTCAGTCCTTCATCTTAATAAGGTTAGTGAGGTATATTATATAAACTGGATACATTCAAATCAGAATAAGGAAATATGGCAGGAGAGTGTAAATACCTTTCCTCCAAAAGTTGGAGACATAGCAGAAAACAGGAGGGTCTGAACATAAAAGAAACCCTACACCAAGAGTAGATCTACAATATATGAGAAGAGCCTAGTACACATTCTGCCTTAATGCAAACAGGGTTCATAACTCATGAGCAGGCGTTTTAAAAGGAAGGGAAACAGGAACCATCATCACCACCCCTCCGTTCCATTGGCCCGACTAGCGGACCAGAGGTGTCTGTTTGAGGGCTATGAGGACAGAGCGCATCCGGGACACGTCCTTGGCTGTCTTGTTGGTCTTGGGGTTGAAGTCACAGAGATGGGCCACTCTCTCCCACTCCGTCCCTGGGCTGTCACCGTCAGCCTCAGACAGGAAGGCCTCTTCAGATGCCCTGGAGGAGGGGAAGGAAAATATGGATGAGGTGTTGGACAAGGTGTTTAAGGGCTGGTTTCCCGGACACAGATTAAGCCTGGTCCTGGACTAATAGACATTCAGTGGAGAATCTCCTTTGAGATAATTTTATTCCAGGACTTAATCTGTGTCAGGAAAATCTTCCCATAGAGTTTAGCACCACTGACATGACATTCTTTTGCAAACAGTACCTACTGCCTAAACACACTAACTTTTCAAAACACAGACTCACAGTGAGAGTACATTTGACTAAAACCTACACACAGTATTGGAAATAGGCTACATGCATTTATGGCAAATGATCACAACTGAAATGATAAGATGAAATACAATGAACACTGTTGTTGTGATTTACGGACCTAGTCAAATACACAAATACAGTCCCTCCAAGACCCAAAATGGAGCCTAACTTATGCGTTATTCACTGGTTTATTTCACAGTTGGGACATGCAGACAAAGTAACTACAGGTAAACAAACAGAGGTAGAATGCCAAGACAATACTACACCAAAAGCAGAAGAGTTCTAAAAACCTACAAAAAGTTTATCACTTCAGAGTTGGGCTGTTTGTAGAAAGTCTTATCAGCAATCCTAGTGTGCAGAGGAAAAGACAGCAGAAGAAGAAGAGAGATGAGTCAGCGTCACACAACAGGTAGAGTTATGAGTTGTTAGGACAGGAAGCCATAGTGACAGAAGAGAGGAAGTTCCATCAGACTGAGTACAAAACATTGTCGACTGACCAGGTGAATCCAGGTGAAAGCTATGGTCCCTTATTGGATGTCACTTGTTAAATCCACTTCAAATCAGTGTAGATGAAGGGGAGGAGACAGGTTAAAGAAGGATTTTTAAGCCTTGAGACATGGATTGTGTGAGTGTGTGTGTCATTCAGAGGGTGAACGGGCAAGACAAAAGATTTAAGTGTCTTTGAACGGGGTATGGTAGTAGGCGCCAGGCGCACCGGTTTGAGTCAGCTGGGTTTTTCACGCTCAACGGTTACCCGTGTGTATCAAGAATGGTCCACCACCCAAAGGACATCCAGCCAACGGCAGCCCAGTGGTTGAAAATGGGTCATTGATAAAAGAGGACAAAAGGAAGCTGACACGAGTTGCGCAGAGCAACAGACGGGCTACAGTTAGTTAACTGACAGACCCATAAAACTAATGCACAACTCGTTGTACCTTGAAAACGAATGGGGTATGGCAGCCGACCACCTTACAGAGTTCAATTTCTTTCAGCAAAAAACAAGAAACTGCTGTTACAGTGGGCTAAGGAACTAAAACACTGGAGAATTGGAAAAACATTGCCCCGTCTGATGAATCCTGGTTGCTGCTGTTTCACGCTGATGGGAGGACTAGGGTACGGAGAAAACCTCATGAGTGCATGCACCCATCATGCCGCGTGTCAACATTGCAGGCTGGTGGTGGTGTGGGGTGTGTTTTCATGGCACACATTGGGCCACTTGATAAAAGTGGAGCAACGTTTGAATGCCACAGGATATCTGAACATCATTGCCAATCAGGTGCTTCCCTTCATGGCAGCAGTGTATCCATCTGCAAATTGATTTTTTTCAGCAGGATAATGCCCCATGCCACAAGGCTAGGATTGTCCAGGAATGGTTCCACGGACACGACAGTGAATTCAGCTTACTGCAGTGGCCTGCCCAGTCACCAGATCCCAATCCAACTGAGCCTCTGTGGGATGAGATGGAACGAGCTATTCGGAGTAGAGATCCACTACCAGCCAACTTGACACAACCGTAGGAAGCATTGGAGTCAACATGGACCAGCATCCCTGTGGAACACTTTCGACACCTCGACGGGTCCGCGCCCCGACGAATTGAGGCTGTGCAACTCGACGTCAGGACGGTGTTCCTAATGTTTTGTACAGTCAGTGTATCGGACAATACTATTCCATTGTGTTACGAATAAAAACACAAAATAGTCTCAGTCATCGTAGTGCATTCAGCAGTCAGCAGTTTAGACTGGAGAATGGCCAGATACACTGCAATGTGTCAGCAGTTTAGACTGGAGAATGGCCAGATACACTGCAATGTGACAGCAGTTTAGACTGGAGAATGGCCAGATACACTGCAATGTGTCAGCAGTTTAGACTGGAGAATGGCCAGATACACTGCAATGTGTCAGCAGTTTAGACTGGAGAATGGCCAGATACACTGCAATGTGTCAGCAGTTTAGACTGGAGAATGGCCAGATACACTGCAATGTGTCAGCAGTTTAGACTGGAGAATGGCCAGATACACTGCAATGTGTCAGCAGTTTAGACTGGAGAATGGCCAGATACACTGCAATGTGTCAGCAGTTTAGACTGGAGAATGGCCAGATACACTGCAATGTGACAGCAGTTTAGACTGGAGAATGGCCAGATACACTGCAATGTGACAGCAGTTTAGACTGGAGAATGGCCAGATACACTGCAATGTGTCAGCAGTTTAGACTGGAGAATGGCCAGATACACTGCAATGTGTCAGCAGTTTAGACTGGAGAATGGCCAGATACACTGCAATGTGTCAGCAGTTTAGACTGGAGAATGGCCAGATACACTGCAATGTGTCAGCAGTTTAGACTGGAGAATGGCCAGATGCACTGCAATGTGTCAGCAGTTTAGACTGGAGAATGGCCAGATACACTGCAATGTGACAGCAGTTTAGACTGGAGAATGGCCAGATACACTGCAATGTGTCAGCAGTTTAGACTGGAGAATGGCCAGATACACTGCAATGTGTCAGCAGTTTAGACTGGAGAATGGCCAGATACACTGCAATGTGTCAGCAGTTTAGACTGGAGAATGGCCAGATACACTGCAATGTGACAGCAGTTTAGACTGGAGAATGGCCAGATACACTGCAATGTGTCAGCAGTTTAGACTGGAGAATGGCCAGATACACTGCAATGTGTCAGCAGTTTAGACTGGAGAATGGCCAGATACACTGCAATGTGACAGCAGTTTAGACTGGAGAATGGCCAGATACACTGCAATGTGTCAGCAGTTTAGACTGGAGAATGGCCAGATACACTGCAATGTGATAGCAGTTTAGACTGGAGAATGGCCAGATACACTGCAATGTGTCAGCAGTTTAGACTGGAGAATGGCCAGATACACTGCAATGTGTCAGCAGTTTAGACTGGAGAATGGCCAGATACACTGCAATGTTTTAGCAGTTTAGACTGGAGAATGGCCAGATACACTGCAATGTGACAGCAGTTTAGACTGGAGAATGGCCAGATACACTGCAATGTGACAGCAGTTTAGACTGGAGAATGGCCAGATACACTGCAATGTGTCAGCAGTTTAGACTGGAGAATGGCCAGATACACTGCAATGTGACACTTCTAAGTCAATGTAAGTTCTCTTTACTTGACATATGGGTACATCCCAAATGGCACCCTAATCCCTATATAGTGCACTACTTTTGACCAGAGCCCTATGGGACCTTGGAGTAGTACACTATATAGGGAACAAGGTGCAATTTGGGATGCAGCCTGTTTTGGTTTTCTATATCCCGGCTGCGTTGGCCCGGATGCAGTCCAGCGCTAGCCTCTCTCCAGGGGGTCATCGTTAGTGCTCACAGTCACAGGGGCATTACGGCAGGAAAGAGAGTTGTAGTTGCAAAACGTTACCTTGCCAGACTTAGACAAAGTCTGTTGGGAAGCATGAGAGAAGGTTGGTTTCAGTACAGGAAAGCAAAGGACCCCAGGGAATAAAATATGTTTACGACAGAGAAAGAAAAGCAAACTGGGAGAGAAATACTTTTGATAGTAATTGAAGTGTAGGATTACAGAGGGCATTCAAATAGTTAATTAATAGTTAGTTGAACATCAGTTAATAGTTAAATAAATTATGAAAATCAATACAAACGCAATGAGAAGTTACGTGTCATTTAGTTAGCTCAAAGAAATAAGGTTGAGATCCATCCACCTTCCTTAGTTTATATGACAGTTCAGATTTATTACATTTCAGCGTGGTGACATAGAAATAGGACACAAACTGATCTCTGCATTTCTTACCAATCCTAAATAAATGAGCAACATCTTTCTGTTACAAAAAGCCGGCCAACAAAACATTGGAGCCCTGGAGGGCAGCTCAGCTATCACAGTTCCACGTTTCCACTCAGTTTAGGCCATTTACCAAGAAATCCTGTTCACAGTATTATTATTATTATTATTATTATTATTATTATTATATATTAGGTACATGAATAAAGTCAACTTTCTGTGACAGTCTATAGAAAGTATTTAAGCCTAAGCTTAAATATCCTATTTCCTGATCTGATCTCACGGAATAACAAGGAAATAACCACAGAAACACACATTCTGATCACACCGTTGCTCTTAATTCTCATAGTGAACTATCACAGATACATTCAGATTCATTAGATGCATATTTTGTCTTATTTATTTTGTATATTGTTACACACGTCTGAACTTGCATTTCCTGTTATGTTAGTTTTGAGGGAACCATGTAGGAACTAAAAACAGAGCTATGTAGGAACTAACCTGTTGTTGGCCTTGTTCTTCTCCATCTGTTCAATCTGGTGCACATGCCAGTCCTCCAGCTCTAGCTTGGCCCTCTCTTTCCACTCAGCCTCCGCAGCCTTGGACGCAGAGTCTTCAGGGTTCACATGCACACAGGGAGATGGGTGATGGTATGATCAATACAGAATCAACAGAATGGGCACAATACCAGGGTTATATTCAGTAGGAACGAAGCGGAACGGAAACGGGCAGGACTACCTGAATTTGTCCAATAAGAATAGCTTGTTTTCGTTTTTTTGCTACGGGGTGTGCACTAATGAACACTACCCAGGATGAAAGGTTTCAGTCCGCAATGCATTGTATGATCTACAGAAGGCGGTGCTCTTTTCTCAAGAGATCAACTATAGAGTCAATACAGCGAGAACAAGACCAACTCATCCATACAGGCCATGCCAATACACTGAGTGGAACCCAAACGAAGGGTGGCAGACTAATCAACTAGATTTTTTTATATATTTTTTTGCAGGTCTTTTATTTTGCTTTTTTTTAGCAGGCAGGGGGAAATGTGACATTTAGGTGTCAACCTTCGTCAATGTGGACAAAATACTGACTGAAGTCAGTAGTAGATACTGTATGCATCGTAGTAGTAGTAGGTATAGTTGAAGTCGGAAGTTGACATGCACTTAGGTTGGAGTCATTAAAACTCGTTTTTCAACCACTCCACACATTTCTTGTTAACAAACTATAGTTTTGGCAAGTCGGTTAGGACATCTACTTTGTGCATGACACAAGTAATTTTTCCAACAATTGTTTACAGACAGATTATTTAACTTATAATTCACTGTATCACAATTCCAGTGAGTCAGAAGTTTACATACACTAAGTTGACTGTGCCTTTAAACAGCTTGGAAAATTACAGAAAATTATGTCATGGCTTTAGAAGCTTCTGATAGGCTAATTGACATCATTTGAGTCAATTGGAGGTGTACCTGTGGATGTATTTCAAGGCCTACCTTCAAACTCAGTGCCTCTTTGCTTGACATCATGGGAAAGTCAAAAGAAATCAGCCAAGACCTCAGAAAAATAATTGTAGACCTCCACAAGTCTGGTTCATCCCTGGGAGCAATTTCCAAATGCATGAAGGTACCACGTTCATCTGTACAAACAATAGTACGCAAGTATAAACACCATGGGACCACGCAGCCATCATACCGCTCAGGAAGGAGACTTGTTCTGTCTCCTAGAGATAAACGTACTTTGGTGCGAAAAGTGCAAATCGATCCCAGAACAACAGCAAAGGACCTTGTGAAGATGCTGGAGGAAACAGGTACAAAAGTATCTATATCCACAGTAAAACGAGTCCTATATCGACATAACCTGAAAGGCCGCTCAGCAAGGAAGAAGCCACTGCTCCAAAACCGCCATAAAAAAGCCAGACTACGGTTTGCAACTGCACATGGGGACAAAGATCGTACTTTTTTGAGAAATGTCCTCTGGTCTGATGAAACAAAAATAGAACTGTTTGGCCATAATGACCATCGTAATGTTTGGAAGAAAAAGGGGTAGGCTTGCAAGCCGAAGAACACTATCCCAACCGTGAAGCACGGGGGTGGCAGCACCATGCTGTGTGGGTGCTTTGCTGCAGGAGGGACTGGTGCACTTCACAAAATAGATGGCATCATGAGGAAGGAAAATTATGTGGATATATTGAAGCAACATCTCAAGACATCAGTCAGGAAGTTAAAGCTTGTTCGCAAATGGGTCTTCCAAATGGACAATGACCCCAAGCATACTTCCAAAGTTGTGGCAAAATGGCTTAAGGACAACAAAGTCAAGGTATTGGAGTGGCCATCACAAAGCCCTGACCTCAATCCTATAGAAAATGTGTGGGCAGAACTGAAAAAGCGTGTGCGAGCAAGGAGGCCTACAAACCTTACTCAGTTACACCAGCTCTGTCAGGAGGAATGGGCCAAAATTCACCCAACTTATTGTGGGAAGCTTGTGGAAGGCTACCCGAAACGTTTGACCCAAGTTAAACAATTTAAAGGCAATGCTACCAAATACTAATTGAGTGTATGTAAACTTCTGACCCACTGGGAATGTGATGAAAGAAATAAAAGCTGAAATAAATAATTCTCTCTACTATTATTCTGACATTTCACATTCTTAAAATAAAGTGGTGATCCTAACTGACCTAAAATAGGGAATTTTTACTAGGATTAAATGTCAGGAATTGTGAGAAACTGAGTTTAAATGTATTTGGCTAAGGTGTATGTAAACTTCCGACTTCAACTGTAAGTCTGAAGTAGCTGTGTGTCCAAAATGGCACCCTATTCTCTTTATAGTGCACTACTTTTGACCAGAGCCCTATGGACTCTAGCCAAAAGTAGTGCACTATATAGGGAACAGGGTGCCATTTGGGCTACACATCAGTCTCTGTTGTTTACTTACCTAGTTGCTCCAGCCGTGCCTTCTGCTCCTCCCTCCACTTACGCAGGCTCTCAGGCTCTGCTCTCAGAGAGTCCACCTGGGCGATGGCCGCATAGCTGTCCGATGGACCGTTGGACTCCTGGGGGGGGGGGAGAAGAACCAGGACCAGGCATGAGACATAAGGACCACCAGTCATAGACTGCGTTTACACAAGCAGCCCAATTCTTATCTGTTTAGCGCAGAAAACATGGTCATTAACTACATTAATCCATTGTGCGCCCGCTTAAACTAGTCCGGTCTGTGCGGAGCAGACACGGAAACAAAAAGAGAACGCGCGATCGAGAGGGTTAAAAAGCATTTGCTTCGTGAGCCTGAAAAAATACATGATCTAAGTGATTCGATAGCTGGTATTCAGCAGTCATAAAAGTATGCCTTATTTACTTTGAAGAACTACTAAGCAGCAGAGAGATAGAGATGAGAGATGATGACTTGGAATGAAATAAAGCCATCAAATAAAAACAACTGTAAATTAAATTATTAAAGTAAATTAATGTGAATAAATGATGGTTAATAAAAGTGATCAGCAGTAATGGACAGTCACTACCATCATGGGACTTGTATTAATTGTTGTATTCTGTGTTGTTACAACATTCAACCCACATAATGCATTTAATGTCAAATAAATAAATACAACGAAATCCGTGATAATTTTAAAAAATAATCTAACCGAAACAACCTCAAAAAGCACTAATCGCTCAGCACTAATAAGGCATGAGGACCACCAGTCCATGGGTCATTCAATAGTAGCAGCTGAACACTGAGGAGCAAATGCAGAAATCCTTAAAGGGCGGCTGAACTTCCTGATTTGGCTCATTAAGAAATACCAGTGGCCATGACAATTCAAAAGTGAGTTGGTTTTGGGTGTCTCTTGTGTGTGTGTGTGTGTGTGTGTGTGTTCGCAGGTGGGAAGAGTTAGCCAAATTCTTTCGCCAATTACAGTGGGGGAAATAAGTATTTAGTCAGCCACCAATTGTGCAAGTTCTCCCACTTAAAAAGATGAGAGAGGCCTGTAATTTTCATCATATGTACATGTCAACTATGACAGACAAATTTAGATTTTTTTTCTCCAGAAAATCACATTGTAGGATTTTTAATGAATTTCTTTGCAAATTATGGTGGAAAATAAGTATTTGGTCACCTACAAACAAGCAAGATTTCTGGCTCTCACAGACCTGTAACTTCTTCTTTAAGAGGCTCCTCTGTCCTCCACTCGTTACCTGTATTAATGGCACCTGTTTGAACTTGTTATTAGTATAAAAGACACCTGTCCACAACCTCAAACAGTCACACTCCAAACTCCACTATGGCCTAGACCAAAGAGCTGTCAAAGGACACCAGAAACAAAATTGTAGACCTGCACCAGGCTGGGAAGACTGAATCTGCAATAGGTAAGCAGCTTGGTTTGAAGAAATCAACTGTGGGAGCAATTATTAGGAAATGGAAGACATACAAGACCACTGATAATCTCCCTCGATCTGGGGCTCCACGCAAGATCTCACCCCGTGGGGTCAAAATGATCACAAGAACGGTGAGCAAAAATCCCAGAACCACACGGGGGGACCTAGTGAATGACCTGCAGAGAGCTGGGACCAAAGTAACAAAGCCTACCTTCAGTAACACACTACGCCGCCAGGGACTCAAATTCTGCAGTGCCAGACGTGTCCCCCTGCTTAAGCCAGTACATGTTCAGGCCCGTCTGAAGTTTGCTAGAGTGCATTTGGATGATCCAGAAGAGGATTGGGAGAATGTCATATGGTCAGATGAAACCAAAATATAACTTTTTGGTAAAAACTCAACTCGTCGTGTTTGGAGGACAAAGAATGCTGAGTTGCATCCAAAGAACACCATACCTACTGTGAAGCATGGGGGTGGAAACATCATGCTTTGGGGCTGTTTTTCTGCAAAGGGACCAGGACGACTGATCCGTGTAAAGGAAAGAATGAATGGGGCCATGTATCGTGAGATTTTGAGTGAAAACCTCCTTCCATCAGCAAAGGCATTGAAGATGAAACGTGGCTGGGTCTTTCAGCATGACAATGATCCCAAACACACCGCCCGGGCAACGAAGAAGTGGCTTCGTAAGAAGCATTTCAAGGTCCTGGAGTGGCCTAGCCAGTCTCCAGATCTCAACCCCATAGAAAGTCTGTGTTGCCCAGCGACAGCCCCAAAACATCACTGCCCTAGAGGAGATCTGCATGGAGGAATGGGCCAAAATACCAGCAACAGTGTGTGAAAACCTTGTGAAGACTTACAGAAAACGTTTGACCTGTGTCATTGCCAACAAAGGGTATATAACAAAGTATTGAGAAACTTTTGTTATTGACCAAATACTTATTTTCCACCATAATTTGCAAATAAATTCATTAAAAACCCTACAATGTGATTTTCTGGATTTTATTTTCTCATTTTGTCTGTCATAGTTGACGTGTACCTATGATGAAAATTACAGGCCTCTTTTTAAGTGGGAGAACTTGCACAATTGGTGGCTGACTAAATAATTTTTTCCCCCACTGTAGCTTCAGCCAGCTGGTTTGCAACTGTAGCAAAGTTGGTTTGACTTTGAATAGCCCATCTCTGGGGCTAGGTTAGGGACCGTCAATAAATTACACAGTGTAAATGAGACAATATTTTCATGTTACACACCTTTCATTTCTCATTAAATGCTTTCAACATCTGTATATTAATTTATACAATGTATAGTTGGTTTGAGGTTATTAAGTCATTGAAATTTGGAGGTATTGGAATTTAATATATTGTCCCATGTAGGCTTGTGTAATTTACTGATGGTCCCTAACTAGCCCCATTGGGATATTCAAAGTCAATGGGCATTATGATGGGGAAGCCTTGCAGCTGCACTCCGAAAAGATGATTACTTGTGGGCTGCCAGCTATGGGCTGGAATTAAACAAACCCAACCTTCATTTACGTTGTGACATACTCTGGTACAAAACTCTGTTTTGGAAGAGACTAACTTTATGACCAGAATTATCCTATTTACACTTTGTATTCAATATTGACATTATAATACATTTTTCAAACTAATATCGCTGCCACATAGGCTGTTCTCTAAAATATCAATTGTTTTTAGGGGCAGTAGCTAACATTATCCAAGCAAGTTGTGGTCCTCTGTAGCTCAGCTGGTAGAGCACGGCGCTTGTAACGCCAAGGTAGTGGGTTCGATCCCCGGGACCACCCATACACAAAAATGTATGCACGCATAACTGTAAGTCGCTTTGGATAAAAGCGTCTGCTAAATGGCATATTATTATTATTAAGTTTCTCTTGTCATGCTTCCTTTAACAACAATTTACTTGTTAACAATTCACTTACCATTGAGAAAGAGGTACCTATTTCAGGTGTGTCCTCATCTGCTACAGGTACATTCTCACTTAGTTAGCTGCCGCCTCACTTACAAAACTAACCTGCAATAAAACATGTCCAAGAACATTTGTATATAAATGTGTTCTTCTCTTACCAGCTCAAACATGTCTCCGTTTACAGTGGCTGCTGATGCTTCTGCAAACCCGGCATCTGGCAGATGAAACAACACAGAAACGGCTTTAAATAAACCTCATCTGACATGCTTTGCATTATGTGAACCTAGTGTCATCATTTGCTTTCGAGGGGTGGATAGATGGTGACAAGAATGCAGGAACACCTGTTTGGGCAGTAAGGTAAACTAGTTTCTCACCACCACCATATTGGCTAACCTTATTTGGCCTGAGGATAGTTTCAACACGTTTCACAATCACATTCAAACAAGTATATCATCATCGTTCAACTCAGGCTGCGTTGTGCTGCTCCAACTAACGTTACTGTTTACATTGACAGCTGTCAATTAACTAACTAGTTAGCTAGCTAGCTAACTAAAAGCCAGGCTAACTTAGCTAGCTAACTAACTAGTTGTCTGGTAAGAATTAACTACCTAGCTATGGTACTAATACAAGTGACTTTTGTTGTCTTCATTTATGTACTTTAAGCTTGGGAGTTAGTTTAGCTAACATGCTAACTTAGCATAGCTAGCAACTTACCGTATTCTACAGCAGCAGGTGAATCGGTTACCGGCGGTTGCTGGAGAAGCTCAACGGATCCGTCCAAAGCACCGAATCCTTCGTCGTTATTCTCTATCACCGCTATTTCGCTTTCTTGCTGGGCTAAGAAAGCTGCTGCTGGGTCCACCTCGGCAGGCAGCACTCCGTTGTCAGACGCGAACCCGAAATCTGCATCAGCCATCTTTCACAAAAAGTGAAAAATGTAGCTTGACACCGCTAGCTAACGTTATATTATTGCTTGTTATCTTGCTGGCTATCAATTAATTCAGCTGAGAGAGAAGAGTTATGATGATGGATATATCTGAATCAGGCAGAACATGCAACTAACTGAACTTTTCATGAACGGATGTCAGCTAATAGAAGAATGAATAAGGACTAACGTTAGCAAGCTTTGTGGCTGTGATGATTCATGATTGCTCATGTTGAACTCGCCTGGCCTGCCACACGGACATCCAACTGTTGGTTTATTAGGATGTGTCTCCATCTGCTGGTGAAACCTAGAAATGCACTCTCCTATTTCCTAACTGGTATCTGAAGTTAAACGTTTTCTTCTTGCCGATTAGGCTATTATGTATAAACATTTTCTATTTGTTAGTATAGAAGAGAATAGTATTGGAATAAAATAGAATAGAATTAGAATGCAATACAATAAAATATTTTTATATTTCCAAAAGTGTCCGTGGAAAATAAAACCTTTCTGGATAATCAAAGTGATCATTTTTTGGTCATGTGGTGGCAATTGATTGATTATTTTTAGTCGCCTTTACATATTTCAGAATAGATGGGAAATAGAGTATATAGGGAAAAAGCGATAGCTAGAGTCGCCGGTGTGCCACCTCTCTCATAGGAGAGCACAGACATATGGCGGGGATAGCCTACCCCAATGTGTATGGGGAGTGATTCAGGCCAGAATTCAGCCTAGGCAACATTACCACCGTGTGGCTGTCGCCTACCATTGAACGTATGACTGACATGACGAGATACCAACGCCTTACTAACATCTGCGTGATGCCTACTTGTTAATTAAAGTAATAAGGTGCATAGTTTATATTTATGTGAATTAAATCTCAACCATAAATGTTAGAAACGTACCGTTTTCCCCGTGCTAGCCGACATTTTGTTGTAGCCACATTGAGCTATAGTTTAGCCTACGGCTTGTGTATTTCCTGTTATCACGGCCTAGAAAAGATGATGTCCAATCAATAGGTAATCAGGCTTTCCCTCAACACCACATGGGATGGTATGTTATCTTATCTCGCTGTATAATATCTTTTTTAATAATGCGTTCAAAACATCCTTTGTTCGTACCCCCCTGGGCAATTGAACTTATCCCAGAGGCTGCTCCAAGACGCCGCCGGCGGAGAAGAGGTATTCGGAGTGGACTTCCAGTCCGACTCAGGAGGCGCGCACACCATCCATCACTTCAGAGTATATTACTCGCTAATGTTCAGTCTCTGGACAATTAAGTAGACGAGCTCAGGGCGAGGATCTTCTTCCAGAGAGACATCAGGGACTGTAACATACTCTGTTTCATGGAATCATGGCTCTCTCCGGATATACTGTCCCTGTCCATACAGCCAGCTGGGTTCTCAGTACATTGCGCAGACAGGAATAAAGAACTCTCTGGGAAGAAGAAAGGCGATGGTGTATGTTTCATGATTAACTACTCATGGTGTGATTGTGAAAACGTACAGGAACTTAAGTCCTTTTGTTCACCAGACCTAGAATACCTCACAATCAAATGCAGACCTCCCAAGAGAATTCTCTTCGGTTATAATCACAGCCGTGTATATTCCCCCTCAAGCCGATACCACGACGGTCCTCAAGGAACTACACTGGACTTTGTGCAAACTGGAAACCACATATCCTGAGGCCGCATTTATTGTAGCCGGGGATTTTAACAAAGCAAATTTGAGGAAAACGCTACTGAAGTTCTATCAACACATTGACTGTAGTACTTGCGCATCAAAAACCCGCGTCCTCAGAGCATGCGCAGACCAGCTGGCTGGAGTGTTTACGGACATATTCAATCTCTCCCTATCCCAGTCTGCTGTCCCCACTTGCTTCAAGAGGGCCACCATTGTTCCTGTACCCAAGAATGCAAAGGTAACTGAACTAAATGACTATCGCCCCGTAGCACTCACTTCTGTCATCATGAAGTGCTTTGAGAGTCTAGGATTATATCACCTCCACCTTACTTGACACCCTAGACCCAATTCAATTTCCATACCGCCCCAATAGGCCCACAGACGATGCAATCGCCATCGCACTGCACACTGCCCTATCCCATCTGGGCAAGAGGAATACCTACGTCAGAATGCTGTTCATTGACTATAGCTCAGCATTCAACACCATAGTACCCTCCAAGCTCATCATTAAGCTCGGGGCCCTGGGTCTGAACCCCGCCCTTCGCAACTGGGTCCTGGACTTCCTGACGGGCCGCCCCCAGGTGGTGAAGGTAGGAAACAACACCTCCACTACGCTGATCCTCAACACTGGGGCTCCACAAGGGTGCGTGCTCAGCACCTCTCCTGTAACTCCCTGTTCACCCATGATTGCGTGGCCAAGCACGCCTCCAACTCAATCATCAAGTTTGCAGACGTCACAACAGTAGTAGGCCTGATTACCAACAATGACGAGACCACCTACAGGGAGGAGGTGAGGGCTCTGGGAGTGTGGTGCCAGGAAAATAACCTCTCACTCAACGTCAACAAAACGAGGGAACACGCCTCTATCCACAATAACGGAACAGTGGTGCGTGCATATGTATTCACCCCCTTTGCTATTTTTATTTATTTATTTAACCTTTATTTAACCAGGAAGCCAGTTGAGAACAAGTTCTCATTTACAACTGCGACCTGGCCAAGATAAAGAAAAGCAGTGCGATAAAAACAACAACACAGAGTTACATATGGAATAAACAAAATGTACAGTCAAAAACACAATAGAAAATCTATATACAGTGTGTGCAAATTTAGTAAGTTATGGAGGTAGGGCAATAAATAGGCCATAGTGCAAAA
Organism: Coregonus lavaretus; assembly: GCF_964263955.1. Lineage (NCBI taxonomy): Eukaryota > Metazoa > Chordata > Actinopteri > Salmoniformes > Salmonidae > Coregonus > Coregonus lavaretus. Next base: position 365,932 of record NC_140016.1, on the reverse strand, counting down.
TAATTACAATTTAGTACTAACACTGGAGTGATAGATGTGCAGAAGAAGATGTGAATAGTCTGATTCAATTAGATTCTCCTGATAAAAAAAAAAAGTTGATCTGTTAAGCTGTTTGGTCGATGAATAGACCCTACTGCCTCTACACCAATTCTATCTTTTGGTCTTTGCTATAGTCATAGCCTACCACTAATATTATAAATGGCAGAGCATTTAATAATACAACCATATTTTCCGTGTGATAATGACACTTGTTTTCATTTAAAAGTGAATGTTTTCATAAGCCTATAGGCCTACCAAGAACCCATGTTGAGGCTGAGCAAGACCTTCGATAGGCTAGTAGACTATGCAGAAATAAACGTGGAGTTAATCATTGTTATAACCTAGATCACTTGATATAATCTGGACCGTTGTTTTTTCTAAGGCTAAGCAAACAAGGGGTAGCATATGCTTTTTGCCAGTCTCAATAACAAGGGTTAGGCCTATATTCTCACATACCCCCTCAATTCAAGCCCTACTTTTAACCATAAAGACATCTCCACAGAAATTGATAGGCTAACGATTGTATGGTGACAGTGATTGTGTCTGTTAAACCGGTAAACTTGTTGCAAACTGGGAACTCTGGGGGAAAAACGAGGTCAAATCATGACATCAGTGATTTTCAGGTCAGAAAGTCAGAGAAAGATGCCCAAGTTTCTGAATTGGAATTTCCGAGTTGGATGACCGTTCAAAACTATTTTTCCCAGTCGGAGCTCGAGTTCCTAGTTTTTTTTGAACGCGCTGAAGTCAGAAGTCAGAGATTGGCGAGTTCCCAGGTGTTTTGAACTAGAGACCTAGGCTACCTCTTATTTCTGACTTCAACAAAGAAGCCCTTGTGTCCATATTGATTTGAGAAATAGGCATATCTACATGGTAATGGTGGCTGGCTGCAAATCAACTACCCTAATACAGGTCCCGTGTAGCTCAGTTGGTAGAGCATGGCGCTTGCAACGCCAGGGTTGTGGGTTTGTTTCCCACGAGGGGCCAGTATGAAAAAAATGTATGCACTCACTAACTGTAAGTCGCTCTGGATAAGAGCGTCTGCTAAATGACTTAAATGTAAATGTTTTTATTGAGGTGATATGCCTATTTTAGCTAAATCGACAAATGAAATTAGATTAGATTACTCTGGCAATGAAAAATATATTTTTCAAAATCATGTAGATGTCATGTAGACGTTTGTAAGGTGTTCATGGTGAGGTCTTTCATGATAAACGTACAGGCAAACTGACAGGTGATATGACGACATGAACACTGCCACCTACATGATGTGTAGGTGTCACGTGACATGAACGTGTCGCCAGTTTGATGGCTTGAAAAAAAAATACTTGTCTCCCTTGACAGTCCTTGTTAATTCATGGCGGGGTCTTATGGCGCTAGGAAGACATTAGGTGACTTGGTGAGAGGAATCAGTAGCTTCACTGGGCTGAATTTTGGCCTGAATCACTCCCCATACATGTGACTTGCTGACGTTCCAGTAGAACGCTAGCAAGGGGAATGCATTGAATGAATGCTGGTTCAGAAGGGATCGACAGTGCTCCTAACGTCCAGGTTGAGGAAGTTTAGTTTAGTTTTCGGCTGGTTTACTTGTTTGATTTACACATTTCTTTCAGATCTCGACTACAGTAGGCCGACACGATGTCCGGCGATCATCATAATGACAAGGAGGTAGGATGATGGGGAAAAACTGTATTCTAACTTATAAACGCAACTAGCGATTTCTACATGGGATCCATGGAAGTTTGTTGTAGCCAAGTCTGTGAAACATACCCTTGTCTGACGCTAGACTGTATAACGTTACAATGAAAAAAAAAAGTATGCTATTGAAGTTGCTGTTTTCCGTTTACTTGAAAGTAAGATATTTTGCTGTTTTTCTTGGTGGAATAAAACGTTCGCTGCGGCCACATAGCGGTGTAGACCTCGAAGTGGGTCTAGTCTTGATCCTGCAGCCCTTCCTCTTTCTTATCACATTCCACAATATTAACGGGGGGGGGAGGGGGGGGGGGTACACAACTCAATATTAGGAAGGTGTTCCTAATGTTTAGTATACTCCGTGTGTTTCCAAGTGAATGCTGGTCTTTTTTCATGTATCAAAATGAAGATACCCCGTTTGCGCTCAGAACAGCCTCATTTCATCGGTTCTCATCGGGGAATGGACTCTACAAGGTGTCGAAAGCGTTCCACAGGGATGCTGGCCCATGTTGACTCCTATGCTTCCCACAGTTGTGAAGTTGGCTGGATGTCCTTCGGGTGGAACATTCATTCTCAAAGGCACTTAAATTTGTTCCCTCTGAATGGCACACATACACAATCCATGCCTCAATTGTCCGGAGGCTTAAACCTGTCTCCTCCCCTTCATCTTCACTGATTTTAAGTGGATTTAACAAGTGACATCAATAAGAGATTTTTTATTTTATTTTTTTATTTCACCTTTATTTAACCAGGTAAACCAGTTGAGAACAGGTTCTCATTTACAACTGTGACCTGGCCAAGACAAAGCAAAGTAGTGCAACAAAAAAAACAACACAGAGTTACATATGGGGTAAAAAAAAAAAACATAAAGTCAGAGATACAACAGAAAATATATATACAGTGTGTGCAAATGTAGCAAGTTATGGAGGTAAGGCAATAAATAGGCTATAGTGCAGAATAATTACAATAGTATTAACACTGGAATGCTAGATGTGCAAGAGATTATGTGCAAATAGAGATAATGGGGTGCAAAAGAGCAAATTAAATAACAATATAGGGATGAGGTAGTTGGGTGGGCTAATTTCAGATGGGCTGTGTACAGGTGCAGTGATCGGTAAGGTGCTCTGACAACTGATGCTTAAAGTTATTGAGGGAGATAAGAGTCTCCAGCTTCAGAGATTTTTGCAATTCGTTCCAGTCATTGGCAGCAGAGAACTGGAAGGAATGGCGGCCAAAGGAGGTGTTGGCTTTGGGAATGACCAGTGAGATATACCTGCTGGAGCGCAGACTACGGGTGGGTGCTGCTATGGTGACCAATGAGCTAAGATAAGGCGGGGATTTGCCTAGCAGTGATTTATAGATGGCCTGGAGCCAGTGGGTTTGACGACGAACATGTAGTGAGGACCAGCCAACAAGAGCGTACAGGTCACAGTGGTGGGTAGTGTATGGGGCTTTGGAGACAAAACGGATGGCACTGTGATAGACTACATCCAATTTGCTGAGTAGAGTGTTGGAGGCTATTTTATAAATGACATCGCCGAAGTCAAGGATCGGTAGGATAGTCAGTTTTACGAGGGCATGTTTGGCAGCATGAGTGAAGGAGGCTTTGTTGCGAAATAGGAAGCCGATCCTAGATTTAACTTTGGATTGGAGATTCTTTATGTGAGTCTGGAAGTTGAGTTTACAGTCTAACCAGACACCTAGGTATTTGTAGTTGTCCACATACTCTAGGTCAGACCCGTCGAGAGTGGTGATTCTAGTCGGGTGGGCGGGTGCTAGCAGCGTTCGATTGAAAAGCATGCATTTAGTTTTACTAGTGTTTAAGAGCAGTTGAAGGCTACTGAAGGATTGTTGTATGGCATTGAAGCTCGTTTGGAGGTTTGTTAACACAGTGTCCAATGAAGGGCCAGATGTATACAAAATGGTGTCGTCTGCGTAGAGGTGGATCTGAGAGTCACCAGCAGCAAGAGCGACATCATTGATATACACGGAGAAAAGTGTCGGCCCAAGAATTGAACCCTGTGGCACCCCCATAGAGACTGCCATAGGTCCAGACAACAGGCCCTCCGATTTGACACACTGAACTCTATCTGAGAAGTAGTTGGTGAACCAGGCGAGGCAGTCATTTGAGAAACCAAGGCTATTTAGTCTGCCAATAAGAATGCGGTGGTTGACAGAGTCGAAAGCCTTGGCCAGGTCGATGAAGACGGCTGCACAGTACTGTCTATTATCAATCGCGGTTATAATATCGTTTAGGACCTTGAGCGTGGCTGAAGTGCACCCGTGACCAGCTCGGAAACCAGATTGCATAGCGGAGAAGGTACGGTGGTATTCGAAATGGTCGATGATCTGTTTATTAACTTGGCTTTCGAATACTTTCGAAAGGCAGGGCAGGATGGATATAGGTCTGTAGCAGTTTGGATCTAGAGTGTCACCCCCTTTGAAGAGGGGGATGACCGCGGCAGCTTTCCAATCTCTGGGGATCTCAGACGTTATGAAAGAGAGGTTGAACAGACTAGTAATAGCGGTTGCGACAATTTCGGCTTTCACCTGGTCAATCTATGGCAATGTTTTGTAATTTGCAATTGAAGCTTTGTTTTAATTCTGTTTTAACTCGAACTTTTCATTTTGATTCACGGGTGTAGGCTACATAAATATTATTTGGTGTATTGCATTATATGAACAATTCTTATTTAGCTAAAGATGGTATTGCAGTATTTATTGACAGGACCTCCTGAACCTGCTATTCTGGGCGTTGACGTCTGGCTTCTCTTCTAGACTTTCATTTAAGTGTGTCTATGGTCATGGAGGCAACTACTGGAGAGGCCTAGTGACAGGATTCTCTAATTGTTACCATCCCTTTTTAGTTTTTATTGTTTTGTTTGTGTGACTTTTCACACATTACCTCAGTCTAGATTGAACACCTATTTTAGATATGTAGGATACTAGGCTGCGGAGAGCCAAGCTTGCTGAGGTCTATATGAACACACTACCAGGAGATATTTCAGACAGGGTAGATAGCATTTTCTAATAGCAGCAGCTCATTGGGTTTGACTTGGTTTACGGTAGCGATAAGTACATCATTATTATTATTATTATTTTTTTGCCATTTAGCAGACGCTTTTATCCAAAGCGACTTACAGTCAGGTGTGCATAAATGTTGACGTATGGGTGGTCCCGGGGATCGAACCCACTACCCTGGCGTTACAAGCGCCATGCTCTACCAATTGAGCTACAGAGGACCACACTTAAGTACATGTAGCCTACACATTCTCAATTCTTTGGATTTACTTTGAAACATAAATCAAAGTAACTTTTTCACTGCATAAAGGAAAAGTCCAACCAGATCTGTCTTTGATGTCCTATATCCTAATTGCTGGTTTGGTTGAGGTTATAATGTACTGAGCCGTACTTCATGCCCTCTGGAAGGAATGTGGTCCTCAGTGGTTTTCACTTCACCTTCTTCTTCGTCACTTAGGTTCTTCTCTACTCTTCCTCTGTGATTCCTCCCGTTCGAAATATCTTTTTGGCTTTTATGTGCGAAGCGGGTTGCCAGATAAAGTGTAGTTGATGTTCCCTCTCTCTCCTGCTCCTTCTCTGTTGTTCCCTCCCCTCCCCTCCTCCCCTCCTCCCCTCCCCTCCCCTCCCCTCCCCTCCTCCCCTCCCCTCCCCTCCTCCCCTCCCCTCTCCCCTCCCCTCCCCTCTCCTCTCTGTGACTCATGTGGGTGTAGGGCTGAAATAGTTTGGTGTAGTTTTACATTCCTTATATAGGTCTCTGAGGAGAGGAGGGGGGGGGAGGAGTGTGGTGTGGTGGAGAGGGCTTGCCTAGCCGTGTCACCAGGAGGGAGGAGGGCCTTGCTCTGCCAACAGGGAGGGAGAAGAGTCAGCCCAGCCTGCGTCAGTACTGTAGCACCCAGCACTCCTGTAGTTTTCTGACAGCTTTGGGTTACCAGGAGGGCCTCAGGACAAGGTACGTTTGCATTGCAGGTAGCTCTGTGTCATGGTGAGGTTTTTGGATACCTTGGAGGAGGGAGGGAGGGGGGGGTGGGGTAGGAGGGGGGGCGGAGGTTAGCAGTAGGCTTGTAACTCATTCGGCGAGAGCAGCAAGTGTCATGGCCTAAGGTCTCAGGTTGTCCTTGGTTCTTAAAATGACTTGGGTTGTTATGTGTTGTGCTGTACCAATGTAATCAGGCCTATATTACTTTGCCAGGTGTGTTTTAGTCTGGCTTTAAACGTACTCTTGAAAGTTTTAATAGGAAAATGCACAAGGTGCAATTTTTGAAATTGGGTGTAGTTCCTCTTGTCATGTTAGTCATTGCGTACCTTTTAGAGAGCTATTTATAACTTGTCAGAAATGTCCAGATCAACTGGCCCACTTTTTTTATTTAGATTTTTGATCCTATAGATATTGTTGTCCCCCTGTGGAAAAAGTTTGGGAACCGAACAGTGTGTTGGAACCCACTGGTGGGTCGTGGCGGATTCGGAACCCACTGGTGGGTCGTGGCGGATTCGGAACCCACTGGTGGGTCGTGGCGGATTCGGAACCCACTGGTGGGTCGTGGCGGATTCGGAACCCACTGGTGGGTCGTGGCGGATTCCCTCCTTTTTTGTCCCTGTTAAAAGTCCCGACTAAGGGTGGATTTACATTAGTAAAATATGTCTAGTGAGATATATATCTCTCTCTTCAACATCAGATTTGCAACTGTTCTGTTTACACTATCCTTGGATGTGGTGTGGTCAAAGTCACATTCCTCCTTTTATGTGGGTTCGTAGCCCCCCCTGTAGCTCAGTTGGTAGAGCATGGCGCTTGCAACGCCAGGGTTGTGGGTTCGTTTCCCACTGGGGGGGGGCCAGTATGAAAATGTATGCGCTCACTAACTCTGGATAAGAGCGTCTGCTAAATGACAAAAAATGTCAAATGTAAATGTGAGTGCAGCTATTATCCTATTGTAAATATGGTATATAGACAAACAAAATAAGAATAGAAATTCAAACTATAGAGGAGCTTCTCATCTAAACCGTGTTGCACACTTGATTTAATGCAATGATTCACAAATGTATGGATATTTTATACACCTTTTAAATTTTCAATTTGGCTAGCAGAGCAAAAATGCTGTCTACTGGTGTTAAGGCAATTCTTACAGGGACGTGTGGTGTGGTGTGGGAGAGAGGTTGTCTTTACGCCGCGGGGGGGGGGGGGGGGGGGTGGTGTAGACCTCTGTCTACCTCAGTAGGTGGTGTGGGAGACATCTCTTTTTAAAGGGGTGGGGGTATGTGGTGTAGACCTCTGTCTACCTCAGTAGGTGGTGTGGGAGACATCTCTTTTTAAAGGGGGGGGGGGGTATGTGGTGTAGACCTCTGTCTACCTCAGTAGGTGGTGTGGGAGACATCTCTTTTTAAAGGGGGGGGGGGGGGTATGTGGTGTAGACCTCTGTCTACCTCAGTAGGTGGTGTGGGAGACATCTCTTTTTAAAGGGGGGGGGGGGGGGGTATGTGGTGTAGACCTCTGTCTACCTCAGTAGGTGGTGTGGGAGACATCTCTTTTTAAAGGGGTGGGGGTATGTGGTGTAGACCTCTGTCTACCTCAGTAGGTGGTGTGGGAGACATCTCTTTTTAAAGGGGGGGGGGGGGGGTATGTGGTGTAGACCTCTGTCTACCTCAGTAGGTGGTGTGGGAGACATCTCTTTTTAAAGAGAGATTTGAATCTAGATCTGTCTCTTTACACTACATAAGGATCTCTCCTGGACCTCGTTCGTGTGATCAAAGTAGTGTAAAGAGGCGCTAACTGGCTACTGGCTCGGTTACTTTCTGGGTGACATGCAAACTGTCAACCTGAGAATGTGTTAAATGGGTCCCAGTGATTTAAAAACATCTGATTCAACTAATCAGCAAGGGTTTATTGTTGGTGTTCATAGATGCTGTGTGTGAACCTGCTGCGTGTCCCGAAGGAGGGCTGGTTTTGGGGAAACACTGTTTGTGTCCTAAATAGTATCCTATTCTCTACATAGTGCGCTACCTTTCACATAGGGCGCTGGTCAAAAGTAGTGCACTATAAAGGAAATGGGGTGCCATTTGGGAAGCATCCTGTGTGGATGAGGGAACTCTCTGTGGAGGTGGTCTGCTGCCAAGCCCATCCATACTAACTCTGCTCAGAGAAACTGGCCTTGCTTCTAGGGTCTACGCAAGGGTTCTGCTGCATTTTTTAAATGCCGTTTTTAAATCCTGAGAGCATGTAGCTGAAACGTTCACTCAAACTTTTGGGCACTTTATGACTTTTTGTAAACTATTTTCATGGCGTTTTGAGTCTAAGCAGCTTTCCCGCTCAGGGCTCTAACAGTGCGACCAATTTTAAACCAGGGGATGTGTGATGTGATTGGGTAATGAAAACCAGAAACAGGTGGACCAATCAGGTGGTGCAATCAGGAGGAGTGTCCACTGATTGGTCCACCTCAGCAATCAGCAGATGAACTGACGACTGACAGGTGGGACACACCAACGACCACCAATCAGGAACACGAGGGACACCTGTGAAATAGGGCAGAAGGAGAGGGAAAAACACAAATACACATACAGGATACCCGATATCCGTAACACACATCAATTAACTCATGCCAGCAGTAAAATAAGATTTAACAAAAACAGATAAAAATACCTTATGGAACAGCGGGGACTGTGAAGCAACACAAACAGACACATGCATACACACACACAATAACATTCGCACTATACACACACGTACACATGGATTTTTTGTTATAGATATGTGGTAGTAGAGTAGAGGCCTGAGGGAACACACTTAATATGTTGTGAATGTATTGTAATTGCCTTCATTTTGTTGGACTCCAGGAAGACCAGCTGCTGCCCTGGCAGGAACTAAAGGGGATCCAAAACAAAATACAAATACAGTGCGGCTACAAAAATTGTTGCAATGATTACTTCACTGTACCGCAGCCCCGGAGTGGGAGACACTGAGCGCAGATTCATGCACCGTTACCTCAAATATTTTTCATTTGTGCTCTTACATTTTATTTTCTACACACTATAACCCTCTCTCCTCTTTGCTCCTTGTAAAACAAAATTAAATAAAAGTATATTTTCTTTTTTGAAAAGTTCTAGAATCCTGTCCAGGAGATCTCCTCTATAGCGGTGGTTGTCAAACCTCTCCTCGGGGACCCTCAGACGTTTTCACCGTTTTTGTTGTAGCGCTGAACTAGCTATTCAAGAGCTCGATGATTAGTTGACAAGTTGAATGAGGTGTGCTAGTTCTGGAATAGATCAGTTACATGGTTTGACAACCTCTGCTCTGTAGGCCATGAATGTGATGACTGTGTAACCCTCAACCACCCGCCACCATGGGGCTTCAGACTGCTCTATATCAGATAACTAACCCAGTGTATAACACTCTCTCCTCTCCTCTATAGAACGTGTGTGTGTGTGTGTGTGTGGTGTGTGTGTGGTGTGTGGTGTGTGGTGTGTGTGTGTGTGGTGTGTGTGGTGTGTGTGGTGTGTGTGGTGTGTGTGTGTGTGTGTGTGTGTGCGTATGTAACCCTCTCTCTGCTATAGGCCATGAAAATACACTACCGTTCAAAAGTCTGGGGTCATTTAGAAATGTCCTTGTTTTCCATGAAATGAGTTTGAATAGGAAATATAGCAAGATGCATAGGAAATGTAGTCATTGACAAGGTTAGAAATAATGATTTTTAATAGAAATAATAATTGTGGCCTTTCGTCAAAGAATCCTCCATTTGCAGCAATTACAGCCTTGCAGACCTTTGGCATTCTAGTTGTCAATTTTTCACCCCATGCTTCCTGAAGCACCTCCCATAAATTGGATTGGCCTGATGGGCACTCTTTACGTACCATACGATCAAGCTGTGTCACGTATTCTACCGAGGCTGCCCCTCCTCCTTGCTCGGGCAGGCTTCGGCGTTCGTCGTCACCGGAATACTAGCTACTGCCGATCTATGTTCTACCTGTTGTGGTCTGATTGTCTCACACCTGTTTCCCATCATGTGATTACTCCTTCCCTATTTAACCCGGTGGCTCCCATTTTGTGTTTTGTGAGTGTTTGTTTTTCGTTTCGTGTGTCGTTTGGTGAGCGGGTTTGTTCCTCCCTGTGTGGAGGTATTTTGTATTGGTTTCTTTACTTATTCAGTAAAGTACGTTTTCATTGAGTTCTGTGTCCTGCGCCTGACTTCGATCCACCGCATTACACTGACACTCGTGACAAGCTGCTCCCACAACAGCTCAATAGGGTTGAGATCTGGTGACTGTGCTGGCCAATCCATTATAGACAGAATACCAGCTGACTGCTTCTTCCGTAAATAGTTCTTGCATAGTTTGGAGCTGTGCTTTGGGTCATTGTCCTGTTGTAGGAGGAAATTGGCTCCAATCAAGCGCCGTCCACAGGATATGGCATGGCGTTGCAAAATGGAGTGATAGCCTTCCTTCTTCCTTCTTCCCTTTTACCCTGTACAAATCTCCCACTTTACCACCACCAAAGCACCCCCAGACCATCACATTGCCTCCACCATGCTTGACAGATGGCATCAAGCACTCCTCCAGCATCTTTTCATTTGGTCTGCGTCTCACAAATGTTCTTCTTTGTGATCCGAACACCTCAAACTTCGATTCGTCTGTCCATAACACTTTTTCCAATCTTCCTCTGTCCAGTGTCTGTGTTCTTTTGCCCATCTTAATCTTTTCTTTTTATTGGCCAGTCTGAGATATGGCTTTTTCTTTACAACTCTGCCTAGGTCAGCATCCCAGAGTCGCCTCTTCACTGTTGACGTTGAGACTGGTGTTTTGCGGGTACTATTTAATGAAGCTGCCAGTTGAGGACCTGTGAGGCGTCTGTTTCTCAAACTAGACACTCTAATGGATTTGTCCTCTTTCTCAGTTGTGCACCGGGGCCTCCCACTCCTCTTTCTATTCTGGTTAGAGCCAGTTTGCGCTGTTCTGTGAAGGGAGTAGTACACAGCGTTGTACGAGATCTTCAGTTTCTTGGCAATTTCTCGCATGGAATAGCCTTCATTTCTCAGAACAAGAATAGACTGACGAGTTTCAGATGAAAGTTCTTTGTTTCTGGACATTTTGATTCTGTAATCGAACCCACAATTGCTGATGCTCCAGATACTCAACTAGTCTCAAGAAGGCCAGTTTAATTGCTTCTTTAATCAGCACAACAGTTTTCAGCTGTGCTAACATAATTGCAAAAGGGTTTTCTAAATATCAATTAGCCTTTTTAAAATGATAAACTTGGATTAGCAAACACAACGTGCCATTGGAACACTGGACTGATGGTTGCTGATAATGGGCCTCTGTACACCTATGTAGATATCCCATTAAAAAGCAGCCGTTTCCAGCTACAATAGCCATTTTACAACATTAACAATGTCTACACTGTATTTCTGATCAATTTGATGTTATTTTAATGGACCAAAAAATTGCTTTTCTTTTGAAAACAAGGACATTTCTAAGTGACCCCAAACTTTTGATAGGTAGTGTATATGACCCTCTCTCCTCTATAGGCCATGAATATATACATGTACAGTGCATTCGGAAAGTATTCAGACCCCTTTACTTTTTCCACATTTTGTTGCTTTACAGCCTTATTCTACAATTTATTAAATAAAAATTTTCCCTCATCAATCTACACACAATACCCCATAATGACAAAGTGAAAACAGGTTTTTAGATTTTTTTGTTGTTGCAAATTTAGAATACAAAAACAACAGATACCTTATTTACATAAGTATTCAGACCCTTTGCTATGAGAATCGAAATTGAGCTCAGGTGCATGCTGTTTCCATTGATCATCCTTGAGATGTTTCTACAACTTGATTGGAGTCCACTTGTGGTAAATTCAATTGATTGGACATGATTTGGAAAGGCACACACCTGTCTATATAAGGTCCCACAGTTGACAGTGCATGTCAGAGCAAAAACCAAGCCATGACGTCGAAGGAATTGACAGTAGAGCTCCGAGACAGGATTGTGTCGAGGCACAGATCTGGGGAAGGGTACCAAAACATTTCTGCAGCAGTCTTAAATGGAAGAAGTTTGGAACCACCAAGACTCTTCCTAGAGCTGGCCGCCCGGCCAAACTGAGCAATCGGAGGAGAATGGCCTTGGTCAGGGAGGTGACTAAGAACCCGATGGTCACTCTGACAGAGTTCCAGAGTTCCTCTGTGGAGATGGGAGAAACTTCCAGAAGGACAACCATCTCTGCAGCACTCCACCAATCAGGCCTTTATGGTAGAGTGGCCAGACAGAAGCCACTCCTCAGTAAAAGGCACATGACAGGCCGCTTGGAGTTTGCCAAAAGGCACCTAAAGGACTCTCAGACCATGAGAAACAAGATTCTCTGGTCTGATGAAACCAAGATTGAACTCTTTGGCCTGAATGCCAAGCGTCACGTCTGGAGGAAACCTGGCACCATCCCTACGGTGAAGCATGGTGGTGGCTAGGGCTGTTGCGTTGACCGTATTACCACCAGACCGGCGGTCATTAGTCATGAAGGCAGTCAAACTCCATGTAACCGTTTAGTCACGGTAATTAGGCTTCTCCGAGGTCTGATGCTGCTGATGGTCATTAGTAGCCTACCAAACTTGCTAACTGCCTGGTACTCAGCACTCTATTGTCCCTCTAATCACTCTGATATCAATGCAAATGTAGTCGAAAATCGAATCAAACACTTCATGAGAGCCCATGAGCTCATGTTGCGCAACATTTCTATAGGCTATGGAATTGCGTGAGAAAACAGAGTGATGGCCTCTATTAAAAAGAGGAGGATCCCATCAGCTTTCTAAAGGCTAGGACTACTATATTTATTTCTCAACTTTCCTAATATTAAGCACATTGCTTATCTTTACAACAGGAGTATAGCCTACCTGGCTGGCATGAAAATGAACCACGGGGAAAACGTCCTCCATTCACTATTTAAGTGCAGAGATGACATATATTTTTTCCCGCTGCCCCTGTTTCGAGACAGCTGCATGATAATGGTCCATTGAAAATCAAAACAGATTTCACACACATTATTTAGTAAATGTAAAGACAAGATTAAATCAAGAATAGTCTGATGGGTGACAATATTAGCCTATCACTTGTGAATTATATATTATCACTTGTGAATGATGCCCAGCATAAGAAACAGCATTATTTTTCTCGACTTTTTGGAATCATAGTCGCACACCTCATGTAGCCTAGCCCATAGGCCTATATGTTTTGATAAGGTTTGTATCACAACTAAAGTGGCCAAATAACTTCTTAAAATGAAGCACATTAATCCGCTTTACAAGGGGTTTAGAACCTAACTGGCATACATAAGCAGCGGGTGAGTTTCAAGTTTGGGGAAGATAACTTTCACCATAAAAATGCACCTTTTATAATAAAAGCATTACATGCATAATCGCATTTGCGGTCACTTTTGATAATGGTGTTTTCCTGCTAATGGAACATTCTCGCTTATAGCCTACTGCCATGTGTGAGCATTGTAGAAATAGCCTAATAGTTTATCAACATTTTAAGCTAAACGTTGTGTCAGCCACATTGCGTAAAACATGTTTTTTTTATGCTAGTGTTTGTATTAATTTGGGATCTATCGCGTCCCACAGCTGTCCCAAACTATGTTTGGAATATTTATTTCTTGCACAGAATAGAACAGGTCAACTGTTGTACTATGGGGGATAGTAGATTGACATAGGCTAGTGCTTTGGCTGTTCGTTAGGCCTACTCATCTTGTTGGCTGACGAAAAGTACATGTGGACAGTTCTTCCAACATCTTCAAATGCACCTCGGAATTGGATAAGAACGCGCGCAGTTGCGACAAATGTCCACCGGTCTAATGTCCATTGCTCGTGTTTCTTGGCCCAAGCAAGTCTCTTCTTCTTGTTGGTGTCCTTTAGTAGTGGTTTCTTTGCAGCAATTCGACCATTAAGGCCTGATTCACACAGTCCCCTCTGAACAGTTGATGTTGAGATGTGTCTGTGACTTGAACTCTGTGAAGCATTTATATGGGCTGCAATTTCTGAGGCTGGTAACTCTAATGAACTTATCCTCTGCAGCAGAGGTAACTCTGGGTCTTCCTTTCCTGTGGTGGTCCTCATGAGAGCCAGTTTCATCATAGCGCTTGATGTTTTTTGCGACTGCACTTTAAGAAACTTTCAAAGTTCTTGAAATGTTCCAGATTGACTCACCTTCATGTCTTAAAGTAATGATGGACTGTCGTTTCTTTTTGCTTATTTGCTCTGTTCTTGCCATAATATGGACTTGGTCTTTTACCAAAAGGGCTTTCTTCTGTATACCCACCCCTACCTTGTCACAGCACAACTGATTGGCTCAAACGCATTAAGAAGGAAAATATTCCTCAAATTAACATTTAAGAATGCACACCTGTTAATTTAAATGCATTCCAGGTGACTACCTCATGAAGCTGGTTGAGAGAATGCCAATAGTGTGCAAAGCTGTCATCAAGGCAAAGGGTGGCTATTTGAAGAATCTCAAATATAAAATATATTTTGATTTGTTTAACACTTTTTTGGTTACTACATGATTCCATATGTGTTATTTCATAGTTTTGATGTCTTCACTATTATTCTACAATGTATAAAATAGTAAAAATAAAGACAAACCCTTGAATGAGTAGGTGTGTCCAAACTAATCTATATATATATATATACAGTGGGGAGAACAAGTATTTGATACACTGCCGATTTTGCAGGTTTTCCTACTTACGAAGCATGTAGAGGGCTGTAATTTTTATCATAGGTACACTTCAACTGTGAGAGACAGAATCTAAAACAAAAATCCAGAATCACATTGTATGATTTTTAAGTAATTAATTTGCATTTTATTGCATGACATAAGTATTTGATACATCAGAAAAGCAGAACTTAATATTTGGTACAGAAACCTTTTGTTTGCAATTACAGAGATCATACATTTCCTGTAGGTCTTGACTAGGTTTGCACACACTGCAGCAGGGATTTTGGCCCACTCCTCCATACAGACCTTCTCCAGATCCTTCAGGTTGGTGGGCAATACGGACTTTCAGCTCCCTCCAAAGATGTTCTATTGGGTTCAGGTCTGGAGACTTGCTAGGCCACTCCAGGACCTTGAGATGCTTCTTACGGAGCCACTCCTTAGTTTCCCTAGCTGTGTGTTTGGGGTCGTTGTCATGCTGGAAGACCCAGCCACGACCCATCTTCAATGCTCTTACTGAGGGAAGGAGGTTGTTGGCCAAGATCTCGCGATACATGGCCCCATCCATCCTCCCCTCAATACGGTGCAGTCGTCCTGTCCCCGTTGCAGAAAAGCATCCCCAAAGAATTATGTTTCCACCTCCATGCTTCACGGTTGGGATGGTGTTCTTGGGGTTGTACTCATCCTTCTTCTTCCTCCTAAACACGGCGAGTGGAGTTTAGACCAAAAAGCTCTATTTTTGTCTCATCAGACCACATGACCTTCTCCCATTCCTCCTCTGGATCATCCAGAAGGTCATTGGCAAACTTCAGACGGGCCTGGACATGTGCTGGCTTGAGCAGGGGGACCTTGCGTGCGCTGCAGGATTTTAATCCATGACGGCTTAGTGTGTTACTAATGGTTTTCTTTGAGACTGTGGTCCCAGCTCTCTTCAGGTCATTGACCAGGTCCTGCCATGTAGTTCTGGGCTGATCCCTTACCTTCCTCATGATCATTGATGCCCCACGAGGTGAGATCTTGCATGGAGCCCCAGACCGAGGGTGATTGACAGTCATCTTGAACTTCTTCCATTTTCTAATAATTGCGCCAACAGTTGTTGCCTTCTCACCAAGCTGCTTGCCTATTGTCCTGTAGCCCATCCCAGCCTTGTGCAGGTCTACAATTTTATCCCTGATGTCCTTACACAACTCTCTGGTCTTGGCCATTGTGGAGAGGTTGGAGTCTGTTTGATTGAGTGTGTGGACAGGTGTCTTTTATACAGGTAACGAGTTCAAACAGGTGCAGTTAATACAGGTAATGAGTGGAGAACAGGAGGGCTTCTTAAAGAAAAACTAACAGGTCTGTGAGAGCCGGAATTCTTACTGGTTGGTAGGTGATCAAATACTTATGTCATGCAATAAAATGCAAATTAATTACTTAAAAATCATACAATGTGATTTTCTGGATTTTTATTTTAGATTCCGTCTCTCACAGTTGAAGTGTACCTATGATAAAAATTACAGACCTCTACATGCTTTGTAAGTAGGAAAACCTGCAAAATCGGCAGTGTATCAAATATTGGTCTCCCCACTGTATGTATGTATGTATGTATGTATGTATGTATGTATGTATGTATGTATGTATGTATGTATGTATGTATGTATGTATGTATGTATGTATGTATGTGTGTGTATATATATATATATATATATATATATATAACCCTCTCTCTCCTCTATAGGCTATGAATATATATAACTCTGTCTCCTCTCTCTCCTCTATAGGCTATGAATATATACTGTATAACCCTCAACGGACCAGCACCATGGGGCTTCAGACTTCAGGGGGGGAAGGACTTCAGCATGCCCCTCACTGTGTCCAGGGTGAGCTTCATCTGTGTACCGTATTTTACTATATACCGGTTTGGGTCTTTACCTTCTATAACGGTATTTCGTTTTTCTAGTTTGAGTCGGCCCTCTCACTAAGCCCCACCCCCTGTCACCTAAGGAGGCGGTGGTTGTTGCTCGACCACGAGAGATCCTCTGCCGTCCGTTCACTCTTCGGTCTGCATGGTCAATGCAGCAGATGCAACAATATGTTGTTGATTGATGACAACGATGCAGCTTTCCACTTTGCTTCTTAATGTAAATCCACTAGCGTTCTGTAATTAATTACGCTGTTAGTTTGTATCTTACTCTTTGCAAAAAGCAAATTTGTATTTTCTAAGCAAGTCGCTAAAATAAGTTGTTAGCCGCTAATGCTAATCGCTAGTTAGCTGGCTAGCTAATAAATGTACTGAGTCAGAGCAAACGTAGCTAGCTAATACAGCTGGTGTCACCATGTTATCTGTGTAACAGTATCTTCTAAATCGGCAAAGCATGAATATTAGCTACATGAAGTAAGAGAAAACAAAGAATATAGGATCCCGCTCCCCTGGGAAACACTGAACAACACTTTGGTTGATAGCCTGTCACAATAACACTTCTATAAGGATCCTATTAGTATTCTAAGTTTATGAACGCCTTCCTGGCTTTTTCATTCATTGTCATGTCAACCAACACTGTGTTCAAGATGTCCACTATAACATTCTAACTAGTATACTGTATAGGGAATAGGGTGCCATTTTGGGATGTACACAATGTGTATGATATCAGGAGTGTCTTGAGTTGCTCCACTTCTCTCTCTCCTCACAAGGACATCTTGTGGGTTGTTTATCTTATGAACAACTTGTCACTGTATTAGATCACTGTGTCTTAGCTAAATACATTGTTCTTAGCTGAATGGTTTCTCTGGTTGTTCAATAGCCAGTCGTTCATGAACTTAGTGACTCATGGTTTCCAGCCCTTATGACTTTGCCTAACGGTCAGTCTGCCTGTATATAAACAAACACAAACGCACGCACACACGCACGCACACACGCACGCACGCACACACGCACGCACACACGCACACACACACACACGCACACACACTCAAAGGTCTGTGTGTGTATTCCTGTGATGGAGGGAGCAGTTAAACCAGCCTGTCAGTACGCCTGTCACTCTGTGGCTCTTTCTCTCTCTCTCTCTCTCTCGCCCTCTCTCTCTCGCTCGCCCTCGCGCCCTCGCTCGCCCTCTTCCTCTCGCTCCCTCGCTCGCCCTCTCTCTCTCGCTCGCCCTCGCTCGCCCTCTCTCTCTCTCTCGCCCTCTCTCTCTCTCGCTTGCCATCTCTCGCTCGCCCTCTCTCTCGCTCGCCCTCTCTCTCGCTCGCCCTCTCTGTCGCTCGCCCTCTCTCTCGCTCGCCCTCTCTCTCTCTCTCGCTTGCCATCTCTCGCTCGCCCTCTCTGTCGCTCGCCCTCTCTGTCGCTCGCCCTCTCTCTCGCTCGCCCTCGCTCGCCCTCGCTCGCCCTCGCTCGCCCTCTCTCTCTCTCGCTCGCCCTCTATCTCGCCCTCCCTCTCTCTCTCGCTCGCCCTCTCTCTCTCGCTCGCCCTCCCTCTCTCTCGCTCGCCCTCCCTCTCTCTCGCTCGCCCTCTATCTCACCCTCCCTCTCTCTCGCTCGCCCTCTCTCGCTCGCCCTCTCTCTCACTCGCACTCTGCCTCTCTCGATTCGCCCTCTCACTCGCCCTCTCGCTGGCCCTCACTCCGTACCATCCATATCATAACAGATCTGTGACAGGACAGAATTGTTTCATCCTTACAAACAGACAAGACCAAACGGAGACTTTATCTGACCCCATTTAGTCCATTGTTTGGTCGATAGGCTGTTGGTCAACCAAGATTCATTTTTTTTGTCAAGCAGTCGCAAGTAGATTTGTTTCTGTTAATGTATTCAATGTATTATTATTATTATTATTATTACAACAGTCGTTTACTGTTCTCATTGTCGGAGAGGACACAGAGCTCACAACCTGCTACACTTGAGCAACAAGGGTTTTCCTTTATTTTTACTATTTTCTACATTGTAGAATAATAGTGAAGACATCAAAACTATGAAATAAAACATATGGAATCATGTAGTAACCAAAAAAGTGTTCAACAAATCAAAATATATTTTATATTTTGAGATTCTTCAAATAGCCACCCTTTGCCTTGATGGCAGTTTTGCACACTCTTGGCATTCTCTCAACCAGCTTCACCTGGAATGCTTTTCCAACAGTCTTGAAGGAGTTTCCACATATGCTGAGCACTTGTTTGCTGCTTTTCCTTCACTCTGCTGTCCCGACTCATCCCAAACCATCTCAATTGGGTTGAGGTCGGGGGATTGTGGAGGCCAGGTCATCTGATGCAGCACTCCATCACTCTCCTTCTTGGTAAAATATCCCTTACACAGCCTGGAGGTGTGTTGGGTCATTGTCCTGTTGAAAAACAAATGATAGTCCCACTAAGCCCAAACCAGATGGGATGGCGTATTGCTACAGAATGCTGTGGTAGCCATGCTGGTTAAGTGTGCCTTGAATTCTAAATAAATCACAGACAGTGTTATCAGCAAAGCAGCTCCACACCATAACACCTCCTCCTCCATGCTTTACGGTGGGAAATACACATGCGGAGATCATCCGTTCACCCACACCGCAGCTCACAAAGACACGGCGGTTGGAACCAAAAATCTCAAATTTGGACTCCAGACCAAAGGACATATTTCCACCGGTCTAATGTCCATTGCTCGTGTTTCTTGGCAAAAGCAAGTCTCTTCTTCTTATTGGTGTCCTTTAGTAGTGGTTTCTTTGCAGCAATTCGACCATGAAGGCCTGATTCACACAGTCCCCTCTAAACAGTTGATGTTGAGATGTGTCTGTGACTTCAACTCTAAAGCATTTATTTGGGCTGCAATTTCTGAGGCTGGTAACTCTAATAAACGTATCCTCTGCAGCAGAGGTAACTCTGGGTCTTCCATTCCTGTGGCGGTCCTCATGAGAGCCAGTTTCATCATAGCGCTTGATGGTTTTTGCAACTGCACTTGAAGAAACGTTCAAAGTTCTTGAAGTTTTCCATATTGACTGACCTTCATGTCTTAAAGTAATGATGGACTGTCGTTTCTCTTTGCTTATTTGAGCTGTTCTTGCCATAATATGGACTTGGTCTTTTACCAAATAGGGCTATCTTCTGTATACCCCCCCTACCTTGTCACAACACAACTTATTGGCTCAAACGCATTAAGAAGGAAATAAATTCCACAAATTAACTTTTAAGAAGGCCATCTGTTAATTGTAATGCATTCCAGGTGACTACCTCATGAAGCTGGTTGAGAGAATGCCAAGAGTGTGCAAAGCTGTCATCAAGGCAATAGTACAAATAAAGAAAAACCCAGTGCACAAAGCGAGGTCCATACAGAAATGGTTTGTTGAGATCGGTGTGGAAGAACATGATTGGCCTACACAGAGCCCTGACCTCAACCCAATCGAACACCTTTGGGATGAATTGGGACGAGCCAGGCCTAATCACCCAACATCAGTGCTCTACCTCACTAATGCTCTTGTGGCTGAATGGAAGCAAGTCCCCTGCAGCAATGTTCCAACATCTAGTGGAAAGCCTTCCCAGAAGAGTGGAGGCTGTTATAGCAGCAAAGGGGGACCAACTCCATATTAATGCCCATGATTTTGGAATGAGATGTTCGACGAGCAGGTGTCCACATACTTCTGGTCATGTAGTGTAGTCTAGTGGATGTGTGTGAATTTGATTAGAATAAATTGGTTACAGCTCACTCTAAACAAACACATTTGACCTCTATCTTACTATAAAAGCCTGTATATTAGAATGGAAACTTAAGAACTGCTTAGAGGTTGGTGTATGGATGACTAATGGTTGGGTTGGTAATGGTATACCTAGCATGTTTGTGACAGTATAGTGAATCAGATATGTTATACTGCAGGTATTCTCAGCCTGAGTTCCCACAGGTATCTGATCTGTATCATACATGACTGGTCTCTGAATTAATTAATGACACAGGTGTCCATATCCAGACATACCTGTTTCAGTAGGTTTACGTCACCTTGATGGGCTGTTTGCAGACATGGAGACTGACATACAGGAGTACGGTCATACTAACAGGACTGACATACAGGAGTACGGTCATACTAACAGGACTGACATACAGGAGTACGGTCATACTAACAGGACTGACATACAGGAGTACAGTCATACTAACAGGACTGACATACAGGAGTACGGTCATACTAACAGGACTGACATAAAGGGGTACGGTCATACTAACAGGACTGACATACAGGAGTACAGTCATACTAACAGGACTTACATACAGGAGTACGGTCATACTAACAGGACTGACATACAGGAGTACGGTCATACTAACAGGACTGACATACAGGAGTACGGTCATACTAACAGGACTGACATACAGGAGTACAGTCATACTAACAGGACTGACTTACAGGAGTACGGTCATACTAACAGGACTGACATACAGGGGTACGGTCATACTAACAGGACTGACATACAGGAGTACGGTCATACTAACAGGACTGACATACAGGGGTACGGTCATACTAACAGGACTGACATACAGGAGTACAGTCATACTAACAGGACTGACATACAGGAGTACGGTCATACTAACAGGACTGACATACAGGAGTACGGTCATACTAACAGGACTGACATACAGGAGTACGGTCATACTAACAGGACTGACATACAGGAGTACAGTCATACTAACAGGACTGACTTACAGGAGTACGGTCATACTAACAGGACTGACATACAGGGGTACGGTCATACTAACAGGACTGACATACAGCGGTACGGTCATACTAACAGGACTGACATACAGCGGTACGGTCATACTAACAGGACTGACATACAGGAGTACAGTCATACTAACAGGACTGACATACAGGAGTACGGTCATACTAACAGGACTGACATACAGGAGTACGGTCATACTAACAGGACTGACATACAGGAGTACGGTCATACTAACAGGACTGACATACAGGAGTACGGTCATACTAACAGGACTGACATACAGGAGTACGGTCATACTAACAGGACTGACATACAGGGGTACGGTCATACTAACAGGACTGACATACAGGAGTACGGTCATACTAACAGAACTGACATACAGGAGTACGGTCATACTAACAGGACTGACATACAGGGGTACGGTCATACTAACAGGACTGACATACAGGGGTACGGTCATACTAACAGGACTGACATACAGGAGTACGGTCATACTAACAGGACTGACATACAGGAGTACGGTCATACTAACAGGACTGACATACAGGAGTACGGTCATACTAACAGGACTGACATACAGGAGTACGGTCATACTAACAGGACTGACATACAGGGGTACGGTCATACTAACAGGACTGACAT
>NC_140016.1:231697-341697 GCF_964263955.1 Coregonus lavaretus | reverse complement strand
CTCGGCATCCATTGCCTGTGTCCCAAATTACACCCTATTCCCTAGTGCACCAGAGCCCTATGGGCCTGGTCAAAAGTAGTACACTATGTAGGGAATAGGGTTCCATATGGGATGCAGCCCTGGTGTCCTGACACAGCAGACAGAGCATGACTACCTTCTCACATCTCAAAGGAATGCTTTACCGCTGACATCACTGGGAAAAAAATAAAACACAACTCCGCCATTGAGGTCCAGCCCTATAACCTAGACCCCAGCCCTATAACCAATGTTCCCTCAAAAATAATTCAGCACTGAGCAAATTTCAGGTCTGCTGAGCGCTGACTTGAATGTTGTGAAGATTCTGTGCAACTTCCAGCGCGCGTTTACTGTGAGCACTGAGACTGTACCCGCTTTAAGTTACAGTTTTAACAGCGGCCAAGTAGGCTACTGTGGCTATTTGATCATAATGTAGGCCTACTAGAGTGGCCTACCATCAAAAACAATAGAGAAAATGCATCCCATAACATTTTAACATGGAAATAGCTGTTCAACCATTCAGCCTACAGTAGCAGCCAATGTGTGGTGTTCAATGTAGGCCTATATTCCTTGAGACTCCTTCAGACAAGGAGGTGACTGAAAATATTGTTGTTGTTGGATGCAAGAAACCACTTTACCAAATAAAATTCATTATTATTCCTATACCATTATTACAGACAATCAGACAAATTATGATACCCTCTGCCTATTGGCTACTTAGCTTATTCAAGCCTGTCTCAAAATACAACACTGCCCCTTTAAGAAAAAAAAAAAAAAAAAAGTTATTTACCTGACTCACCTTTTCAAAGATGTCTAGAAATGCACACGTTTTGTGCTCTTGTAGGAAGCAACCACTCCCCCATTGTTGACTACAAATTAAGTATAACTGGGCTACAGTGTTTCCTCAGGAAAAATGTACCCCAAGTCACCCTACATTTGACAGGTGTTACATTTATCCCCAATCTCCCCCTATGCACTCACTGAGTTGCTGAGCGGTAACGTGCTTAACCATGCTTCTGCTAAAAACCCCGGGTTTAAAATGGCGCAGTTCACACATATATTTAGGAGTCGAGAAATAAATAAAGTAGGAATGGAAAGCTGGGATCCCCCTCTGTTTAACGAAAGCCATTACAACTGCTGTTTTTCCCCGCGATTGCAAGGATTGTTGTGCATTGACTGCTTGTCAGAATGCATGTTTCTCTCCACTTATAACATGAATGCACCACGAGAGGAATATTTATCTCGCATAGAACACAACAACAAGCCGACTAGGTAAATAGATCAACTATTCTACTATGGGGTTGTTCGATTTTTCTAGTAATTATTTGTATTTTTTTGCAGAGGAAAAGTACATGTGGAATATTCTAGCGCCTTTTTTTTTTCTTTTTTCTTTTTTCGTGACTGCAATGATTTTGCCGTGGCATAGCACCACAGCAAAATGAGTGCAGCGGAAACACTGCTGGGCTAATAACTCACTAACTAGCAAAGGGATATGAACGAAATGTGCACACGTGGCTACTAAGGCACTGCATCGCAGTGCTAACTGTGCCACTAGAGATCCTGGTTCGAATCCAGACTCTGTCGCAGCCGGCCGTGACCGGGAAACTCATGGGCGGCGCACAATTGGCCCAGCGTCGTCCAGGGTAGGGGAGGGAATGGCCGGCAGGGATGTAGCTCAGTTGATAGAGCATGGCGTTTGCAACGCCAGGGTTGTGGTTTCGTTTCCCACGGGGGGCCAGTATAAAAAAATATGTATTCACTAACTGTAAGTCGCTCTGGATAAGAGCGTCTGCTAAATGACTAAAATGTAAATGTAAATGTACATGCAGCTCTCGCTTTGATCTCAAAACAAACGCATCTACTCACAACCGCTCATGCTGTAAACACAGTCCAGTTCAAAGTAAATGGTACAGATCCATATATGGCAATGGTCTATTTGCATATACTGTGGGCCTATGGCAGCTCTGATTTGTTTATGCCACACAGGTCTGTGTAGAGTACGGGCTGAGTCGTGCCTGTCAATGCAATAGAATCCTACTCCGATGGATTCTGCCTACAACAAAATCTCTTGGATAGTTTGTTTTGTTTCGGTATGTTGCATTGAAAGTGGCTAATATTGCGTTGATTCGATCACAGTTGCCACAGTAAAGGGAAACGTTGGTAGTGTTAACAGGGAAAACTCTAGAACAGTGGCCACCAACATTTTCTGAGGCAAGATCACTTTCTGAGTCAAAAAGCAAGCAGAGATCTACCACTCAGATTTAAATAAATAAATAATAATAATAATAATAATAATAATAATAATAATAAAAACATTACTTAAACGTAAGCCTAGGCAACATGAACCTATTAAAAACAGTACTGTAGCAATGAGGTTTGTGCAGTAAGCTATAGGCCAAATACATTAGCACTGCATATTGTCTTTGCTTGAATTGCCCTGCCAATGCATTGTTGTTCGGGCCATTAAAAAAAAAAATATATATTTCTAAATTTGAGGTAGGCTATACGATCACACCAGTAATAGATCCATTGCTGTGTTACTTGTGAAAAACAGCTGAGCATTTTAAATAATTTGCTTTTTATTTTTATTTTACTGGGCTGACGGTGGCTGCATCTGATGGTCAGTCTTAGAGGAGGGAGGGAGCAGCAGACTGGGTGGTTCACCTCTCAACAGCCCTCCGCCCTCCCTTTCCTTCGCCTCTCAGCATCCCTCCGCCCTCCCTTTCCTTCGCCTCTCAGCATCCCTCCGCCCTCCCTTTCCTTCGCCTCTCACCCTCCGCCCTCCCTTTCCTCCACTGCCTCTCACCCTCCGCCCTCCCTTTCCTTCGCCTCTCACCCTCCGCCCTCCCTTTCCTTCGCCTCTCACCCTCCGCCCTCCCTTTCCTTCGCCTCTCACCCTCCGCCCTCCCTTTCCTTCGCCTCTCAGCATCCCTCCGCCCTCCCTTTCCTTCGCCTCTCAGCATCCCTCCGCCCTCCCTTTCCTTCGCCTCTCACCCTCCGCCCTCCCTTTCCTCCACTGCCTCTCACCCTCCGCCCTCCCTTTCCTTCGCCTCTCACCCTCCGCCCTCCCTTTCCTTCGCCTCTCACCCTCCGCCCTCCCTTTCCTTCGCCTCTCACCCTCCGCCCTCCCTTTCCTTCGCCTCAACATCCCTCCGCCCTCCCTTTCCTTCGCCTCAACATCCCTCCGCCCTCCCTTTCCTTCGCCTCTCACCCTCCGCCCTCCCTTTCCTTCGCCTCTCACCCTCCGCCCTCCCTTTCCTTCGCCTCTCACCCTCCGCCCTCCCTTTCCTTCGCCTCAACATCCCTCCGCCCTCCCTTTCCTTCGCCTCTCAGCATCCCTCCGCCCTCCCTTTCCTTCGCCTCTCAGCATCCCTCCGCCCTCCCTTTCCTTCGCCTCTCACCCTCCGCCCTCCCTTTCCTTCGCCTCTCACCCTCCGCCCTCCCTTTCCTTCGCCTCTCACCCTCCGCCCTCCCTTTCCTTCGCCTCTCACCCTCCGCCCTCCCTTTCCTTCGCCTCTCACCCTCCGCCCTCCCTTTCCTTCGCCTCTCACCCTCCGCCCTCCCTTTCCTTCGCCTCTCAGCAGCCCTCCGCCCTCCCTTTCCTTCGCCTCTCACCAGCCCTCCGCCCTCCCTTTCCTTCGCCTCTCAGCAGCCCTCCGCTCTCCCTTTCCTTCGCCTCTCAGCAGCCCTCCGCTCTCCCTTTCCTTCGCCTCTCACCCTCCGCCCTCCCTTTCCTTCGCCTCTCACCCTCCGCCCTCCCTTTCCTTCGCCTCTCACCCTCCGCCCTCCCTTTCCTTCGCCTCTCAGCAGCCCTCCGCCCTCCCTTTCCTTCGCCTCTCACCAGCCCTCCGCCCTCCCTTTCCTTCGCCTCTCAGCAGCCCTCCGCTCTCCCTTTCCTTCGCCTCTCACCCTCCGCCCTCCCTTTCCTTCGCCTCTCAACATCACTCCGCTCTCCCTTTCCTTCGCCTCTCAGCAGCCCTCCGCCCTCCCTTTCCTTCGCCTCTCAGCATCCCTCCGCCCTCCCTTTCCTTCGCCTCTCAGCAGCCCTCCGCTCTCCCTTTCCTTCCACTGACACTGACCACAAAGGGACACCGTCTTCCAGCTGATGGGGGAAACTCCAGTCACATCGCATTATTTCTGCCTCATGCACAAATTCATGTTGTTACTCCTATGAACAGAGAAAGTGAAATATTCCTCGATATAAAAAAAAAAAGACCCAAGCAGCTAATAATAAAAACAACTCAAGCAATAGATCCACTTTCCTACTCATTCATTACTGCTGCAGTGGAAATAAGAAGAACACTCATTTAATGGCTTATAAAAGTGTTGAATACAAAGTGTTGACAGTGCTGAGTAAGAACTTTAACATGAACTCACTCATAAAAACAGCAACTCTTTGCTGTATTCATTGACAGTCAAATCAAATCAAATTTGATTTGTCACGTGCCGAATACAACAGTTTAGACCTTACCGTGAAATGCTTACTTACAAGCCCTTAACCAACAATGCAGTTCAAGAAATAGAGTTAAGAAACTATTTACTAAATTAACTAAAGTAAAAAATTGAATAAAAAGTAACGCAATAAAATAACAGTAACGAGGCTATATACAGGGGGTACCGGTACTGAGTCAATGTGCGGGGGTAGAGGTTAGTCGAGGTAATTTGTACATGTAGGTAGGGGTAAAGTGACTATGCATAGATAATAAACAGTGAGTAGCAGCAGTGTAAAAACAAGGGGATGGGGGGGGGGGGGGTCAATGTAAATAGTCCGGGTGGCCATTTTGATTAATTGTTCAGCGGTCTTATGGCTTGGGGGTAGAAGCTGTTAAGGAGCCTTTTGGTCCTAGACTTGGTGCTCTGGTAACGCTTGCTGTGTGGTAGCAGAGAGAACAGTCTATGACTAGGGTGGCTGGAGTCTTTGACAATTTTTTGGGCCTTCCTCTGACACCGCCTGGTATAGAGGTCCTGGATGGCAGGAAGCTTGGCCCCAGTGATGTACTGGGCCGTACGCACTACCCTCTGTAGCGCCTTACGGTCAGATGCCGAGCAGTTGCCATACCAGGCGGTGATGCAACCAGTCAGGATGCTCTCGATGGTGCAGCTGGATAACATTTTGAGGATCTGGGGACCCATGCCACATCTTTTCAGTCTCCTGAGGGGGAAAAAGCGTTGTCGTGCCCTCGTCACGACTTTCTTTGTGTGTTTGGACCGTGATAGTTTGTTGGTGATGTGGACACCAAGGAACTTGAAACTCTCAACCCACTCCACTACAGCCCCGTCGATGTGAATGGGGGCATGTTCGGCCCTCCTTTTCCTGTAGTCCACGATCAGCTCCTTTGTCTTGGTCACGTTGATGTAGAGGTTGTTATCCTGGCACCACACGGCCAGGTCTCTGACCTCCTCCCTATAGGCTGTCTCATCGTTGTCGGTGATCAGGCCTACCACTGTTGTGTCGTCAGCAAACTTAATGATGGTGTTGGAGTCGTGCCTGGCCATGCAGTCATGGGTGAACAGGGAGTACAGGAGGGGACTAAGCACGCACCCCTGAGGGGCCCCAGTGTTGAGGATCAGCGTGGCGGATGTGTTGTTGCCTACCCTTACCACCTGGGGGCGGCCCGTCAGGAAGTCCAGGATCCAGTTGCAGAGGGAGGTGTTTAGTCCCAGGGTCCTTAGCTTAGTTATGAGCTTTGTGGGCACTATGGTGTTGAACACTGAGCTGTAGTCAATGAACAGCATTCTCACATAGGTGTTCCTTTTGTCCAGGTGGGAAAGTGCAGTGTGGAGTGCGATTTGAGATTGCATCATCTGTGGATCCGTTGGGGTGGTATGCGAATTGGAGTTGGTCTAGGGTTTCCGGGATGATTGTGTTGTGAGCCATGATCAGCCTTTCAAAGCACTTCATGACTACCAACGTGAATGATACAGGGCGGTAATCATTTAGGCAGGTTACCTTCGCTTTCTTGGGCACAGGGACTATGGTGGTTTGCTTGAAACATGTAGGTATTACAGACTCTGTCAGGGAGAGGTTGAAAATGTCAGTGAAGACCCTTGCCAGTTGGTCCGCACCTGCTCTGAGTACACGTCCTGGTAATCCGTCTGGCCCCGCGGCCTTGTGAATGTTGACCTGTTTTAAAGGTCTTGCTCACATTGACAACGGAGAGCGTGATCACACAGTCGTCCCGAACAGCTGGTGCTCTCATGCATGCTTCAGTGTTGCTTGCCTCGAAGCGAGCATAAAAGGCATTTAGCCCGTCTGGTAGGCTCGCGTCACTGGGCAGCTCGCGGCTGGGCTTCCCTTTGTAGTCCGTAATAGTTTGCAATCCCTGCAACATCCGACGAGTGTCAGAGCCGTTGTCTCTGACTAGTCAAGGTTTTGAAATCTCACAGTATCAACTTTGCTGTAGCTTTCTTTTATTCCTGCTACGTTACTGCAGACACGGTCATCTGAGCCATCCGATTGGCCAGCGGTAGGCCCATTGTGCACTTGATTTGCTTTCTGGGCCCGCCGGGAAGGCAGAGTTTGTACCTTCAGACAGATGAAATGGTTCAAAATGGCAACAGTTCACCTATCCGGTGTATTTTGTACTACAATTGTACCTATCGGGTGCATCGACCGCCAATAAAACAAAATAGGAACACAAGTCTTTATCGTTGGGTTTTTTACAGAAATGTTTGGCGATCGACTAGGAATGTCTTGGAGATCGACCAGTCGATCGTGATCGACCGGTTGATGACCACTGCTCTAGAAAGTTGAGTGAAATTCTATCTCGTGCTTCTCCCTGTGGGCTGATATTTCTGCACTGTGCGGCAGTCTCGGGTTACTGCTTAGATTGAACAGCCCCATACCCACGCCCAGTCCCACACTCAGCCCTATACTCAAGCCCCAGTCTCATTTTTAAGGCTACATATATTAATATGGGCTATTTTCAGCCATTTCCTGGGTAGCTTCTCAGGGATACAGCACGTCTTGTTCTTCATTGTAATCAGAGGGCTGATATAAATACTATGCATGTCAGTCTCTCTTGGCTAAGAGTTGAGGAGAGACTGACTGCATCACTTCTTCTTTTTATAAGAAACATTAATGTGTTGAATCCCAAATGGTTTGCATAGTCAACTTACACACAGCTCTGACACACACACACACACACACACACACTCTTACCCCACCAGATATGCCACCAGGGGTCTTTTCACAGTCCCCAAATCCAGAACAAATTTAAGAAAACGTAAAGTATTATATACAGCCATTATTGCATGGAACTCCGTTCCATCTCATATTGCTCAAATGAACAGCAAACCTGGTTTTAAAAAACAGATAAAGCAACACATCACGGCAAAATGCCTCTCCCCCTTTTTACCTAGATATTTTGTGTGTATGTATTGATATGTAGGCTATGTGTGCCGTTTTTAGTTCTATCCTTGAGCTATTCTTGTCTATTAATGTTCTGTATTATGTCATGTTTTGTGTGGACCCCAGGAAGAGTAGCTGCTGTTTCGCTACAGCTAATGGGCACCCTATACCCCAGGCCCCAGCCCTATACCCCAGGCCCCAGCCCTATACCCCAGAGCCCAGCCCTATACCCCAGGGCCCAGCCCTATACCCCAGGGCCCAGCCGTATACCCCAGAGCCCAGCCCTATACCCCAGGGCCCAGCCCCAGCCCTATGCCCCAGGGCCCAGCCCTATACCCCAGGGCCCAGCCCCAGCCCTATACCCCAGGGCCCAGCCCCAGCCCTATGCCCCAGGGCCCATCCCTATGCCCCAGGGCCCAGCCCTATACCCCAGAGCCCAGCCCTATACCCCAGGGCCCAGCCCTATGCCCCAGGGCCCAGCCCTATGCCCCAGGGCCCAGCCCTATACCCCAGAGCCCAGCCCTATACCCCAGGGCCCAGCCCTATGCCCCAGCCCTATGCCCTATACCACAGCACTATACCCCAGGGCCCAGCCCCAGCCCTATACCCCAGGGCCCAGTTTTATACCCCAGGGCCCAGCCCTATACCCCAGGGCCCAGCCCTATACCCCAGGGCCCAGCCCTATACCCCAGCCCTATGCCCTATACCACAGCCCTATGCCCCATGGCCCAGCCCTATACCCCAGCCCTGCCATCAGAAGCCTCTATCTTGTCTTTTAAATCTGGGGGTTTTGTGGAGCCGTAAACATAGTGATTGCTTAGCTTTGGGCCCCGCGGAGCCACAGAGGGCGAGACGTCTGGTTGCTATCTCAGTGCACATTTCACAGTGCTGAAATCAAACGCGTATGGAATCAGGAAATTACACGTCACGCTAATAAGCAGGCGGGGAGATTTGGCGACCGGTTCCAGAGCTGGATGTGTTGTCATCAGGGGTGTGTCAGTATTGCAGCTGGATGTGTTATCATCAGGGGTGTGTCAGTATTGCAGCTAGATGTGTTATCATCAGGGGTGTGTCAGTATTGCAGCTGGATGTGTTATCATCAGGGTGTGTCAGTATTGCAGCTAGATGTGTTATCATCAGGGGTGTGTCAGTATTGCAGCTAGATGTGTTATCATCAGGGGTGTGTCAGTATTGCAGCTGGATGTGTTATCATCAGGGGTGTGTCAGTATTGCAGCTAGATGTGTTATCATCAGGGGTGTGTCAGTATTGCAGCTAGATGTGTTATCATCAGGGGTGTGTCAGTATTGCAGCTGGATGTGTTATCATCAGGGGTGTGTCAGTATTGCAGCTAGATGTGTTATCATCAGGAGTGTGTCAGTATTGCAGCTGGATGTGTTATCATCAGGGGTGTGTCAGTATTGCAGCTAGATGTGTTATCATCAGGGGTGTGTCAGTATTGCAGCTGGATGTGTTATCATCAGGGGTGTGTCAGTATTGCAGCTAGATGTGTTATCATCAGGGGTGTGTCAGTATTGCAGCTGGATCTGTTATCATCAGGGGTGTGTCAGTATTGCAGCTAGATGTGTTATCATCAGGGGTGTGTCAGTATTGCAGCTAGATGTGTTATCATCAGGGGTGTGTCAGTATTGCAGCTGGATGTGTTATCATCAGGGGTGTGTCAGTATTGCAGCTAGATGTGTTATCAGGGGTGTGTCAGTATTGCAGCTAGATGTGTTATCATCAGGGGTGTGTCAGTATTGCAGCTAGATGTGTTATCATCAGGAGTGTGTCAGTATTGCAGCTAGATGTGTTATCAGGGGTGTGTCAGTATTGCAGCTAGATGTGTTATCAGGGGTGTGTCAGTATTGCAGCTAGATGTGTTATCAGGGGTGTGTCAGTATTGCAGCTAGATGTGTTATCAGGGGTGTGTCAGTATTGCAGCTAGATGTGTTATCAGGGGTGTGTCAGTATTGCAGCTAGATGTGTTATCAGGGGTGTGTCAGTATTGCAGCTAGATGTGTTATCAGGGGTGTGTCAGTATTGCAGCTAGATGTGTTATCAGGGGTGTGTCAGTATTGCAGCTAGATGTGTTATCAGGGGTGTGTCAGTATTGCAGCTAGATGTGTTATCAGGGGTGTGTCAGTATTGCAGCTAGATGTGTTATCAGGGGTGTGTCAGTATTGCAGCTAGATGTGTTATCATCAGGGGTGTGTCAGTATTGCAGCTGGATGTGTTATCATCAGGGGTGTGTCAGTATTGCAGCTAGATGTGTTATCATCAGGGGTGTGTCAGTATTGCAGCTAGATGTGTTATCAGGGGTGTGTCAGTATTGCAGCTGGATGTGTTATCATCAGGGGTGTGTCAGTATTGCAGCTAGATGTGTTATCATCAGGGGTGTGTCAGTATTGCAGCTGGATGTGTTATCATCAGGGGTGTGTCAGTATTGCAGCTAGATGTGTTATCATCAGGGGTGTGTCAGTATTGCAGCTAGATGTGTTATCATCAGGGTGTGTCAGTATTGCAGCTAGATGTGTTATCATCAGGGTGTGTCAGTATTGCAGCTAGATGTGTTATCATCAGGGTGTGTCAGTATTGCAGCTAGATGTGTTATCATCAGGGGTGTGTCAGTATTGCAGCTGGATGTGTTATCATCAGGGGTGTGTCAGTATTGCAGCTAGATGTG
Organism: Coregonus lavaretus; assembly: GCF_964263955.1. NCBI lineage: Eukaryota > Metazoa > Chordata > Actinopteri > Salmoniformes > Salmonidae > Coregonus > Coregonus lavaretus. The sequence goes on along the minus strand of NC_140016.1, from coordinate 331,647 downwards.
TTATCAGGGGTGTGTCAGTATTGCAGCTGGATGTGTTATCATCAGGGGTGTGTCAGTATTGCAGCTAGATGTGTTATCAGGGGTGTGTCAGTATTGCAGCTGGATGTGTTATCATCAGGGGTGTGTCAGTATTGCAGCTAGATGTGTTATCATCAGGGTGTGTCAGTATTGCAGCTAGATGTGTTATCATCAGGGTGTGTCAGTATTGCAGCTAGATGTGTTATCAGGGGTGTGTCAGTATTGCAGCTAGATGTGTTATCATCAGGGGTGTGTCAGTATTGCAGCTAGATGTGTTATCATCAGGGGTGTGTCAGTATTGCAGCTAGATGTGTTATCATCAGGGTGTGTCAGTATTGCAGCTAGATGTGTTATCATCAGGGTGTGTCAGTATTGCAGCTAGATGTGTTATCAGGGGTGTGTCAGTATTGCAGCTAGATGTGTTATCATCAGGGGTGTGTCAGTATTGCAGCTAGATGTGTTATCATCAGGGTGTGTCAGTATTGCAGCTAGATGTGTTATCATCAGGGTGTGTCAGTATTGCAGCTAGATGTGTTATCAGGGGTGTGTCAGTATTGCAGCTTGATGTGTTATCATCAGGGGTGTGTCAGTATTGCAGCTAGATGTGTTATCATCAGGGTGTGTCAGTATTGCAGCTAGATGTGTTATCATCAGGGTGTGTCAGTATTGCAGCTAGATGTGTTATCATCAGGGGTGTGTCAGTATTGCAGCTAGATGTGTTATCATCAGGGTGTGTCAGTATTGCAGCTAGATGTGTTATCATCAGGGTGTGTCAGTATTGCAGCTAGATGTGTTATCATCAGGGGTGTGTCAGTATTGCAGCTAGATGTGTTATCATCAGGGGTGTGTCAGTATTGCAGCTAGATGTGTTATCATCAGGGGTGTGTCAGTATTGCAGCTAGATGTGTTATCATCAGGGGTGTGTCAGTATTGCAGCTAGATGTGTTACCATCAGGGGTGTGTCAGTATTGCAGCTAGATGTGTTATCAGGGGTGTGTCAGTATTGCAGCTGGATGTCATCATCATGGAGGCTGTTCTCTGCCAGGGTACAGTTTTGCTGTGGGTGTGTTCTGTTCACTGCTCGTCTAGACACACTCTCTCTCTCACACACACACACACACACACACACACACACACACACACACACACACACACACACACACACACACACACAAAGGACTTGTCATGTGGGTGGATTAATAATTCAAGGCTGACTGATACATTGCCTGAGGAAGGAAGGATAAACTACTATACTAGTTTTAGCTGGTTAAATGTGAATGGCTTGTGTCATCACTAACACTCGTAACAGGGCTGGTTAACCTTCAGTTACCTTGACTTACTGCTAGGCGTTCTTAATGTGATTGATACTGGACCATACAAAAGCAGGCTCTGTTATAAAGGAAAGCTGTTTTAGCTGGTTAATGAATAGGTTAAAGGCTGTTTTAGCTGGTTAATGAATAGGTTAAAGGCTGTTTTAGCTGGTTAATGAATAGGTTAAAGGCTGTTAGCTGGTTAATGAATAGGTTAAAGGCTGTTTTAGCTGGTTAATGAATAGGTTAAAGGCTGTTTTAGCTGGTTAATGAATAGGTTAAAGGCTCTTTTAGCTGGTTAATGAATAGGTTAAAGGCTGTTTTAGCTGGTTAATGAATAGGTTAAAGGCTCTGTTATAGCTGGTTAATGAATAGGTTAAAGGCTGTTTTAGCTGGTTAATGAATAGGTTAAAGGCTGTTTTAGCTGGTTAATGAATAGGTTAAAGGCTCTTTTAGCTGGTTAATGAATAGCTTAAAGGCTTTTTTAGCTGTTTTAATGTGAATGACTTGTGTTCAGAGTTACTATCAAAACTCACATCACATTTGATTTGTCACATAATTCGTAAACAAACAAGTGTAAATTAACAGTGAAGTGCTTACATACGGGTCCTTCCCAACAACGCAGAGAGAAAAAATGACAATAAGAAGAACTGTTTTACTTTGAGTTAATGCTGGGTGTTCTCAGTGATCGGTACTGGCCAAGGAAAGGTTCTAAATAAAAGGCAACGTCAGCTGGTTAAACCTTGAATGCGTCATGTTGTTATGATCACTTAACATGGCTGTTTTTTTTTTTACCTTGACTTACTGCTAGGAGCCGACACTGTGGTGAGTTACGTCTAGCAGCAGGCTTTGTTATAAAGGAGTGGTTCATGTGAATGACTTGTGTAGTGAATCACTTATCAGAACTATATTTACCTTGAGTTAGTGCTACAGTAAGTATCTGTTGGTGGATACTGCAGCTCTGTAGCTGGCCAGCGGGTTCTACTTTCCATTTCTCAGAGGGATATTTATGGTCTTCCATCAGCTGTGCTCTGAGTGATGTAAGGAGAAGCTGGCTAGCTGTGTGTCTTCCAGTTCAGCCCTGAACAACCTGGACTCGGGGATAGACGTGACATCGTAAACGTAAATCCTGGGGTCACTCTATTTCGTATGATGTGTTACGAATTACAATTCGTATGATCCGCTATATAGAAAGTACACTACAAAGGCGACTAGTATGTGGACACCCCTTCAACTTAGTGGATTCGGTTATTTCAGCCACACCCCGTTGCTGACAGGTGTATAAAATAGAAAACACAGCCATGCAATCTCCATAGACAAACACTGGCAGTAGAATGGCCTTACTGAAGAGGTCAGTGACTTTCAACGTGGAACCGTCACAGGATGCCACCTTTCCAACAAGTCAGTTCGTCTCATTTTTGCCCGGCTAGAGCTGCCCCGGTCAATTGTTATTGTGAAGTGGAAACGTCTAGGAGCAACGACGGCTCAGCCGTGAAGTGATAGGCCACAAGCTCACATAATGGGACCGGCAAGTGTGTAGCACGTAAAAATCGTCTGTTCTCAGTTGCAACACTCACTATAGAGTTCCAAACTGCCTCTGGAAGCAACGTCAGCACAATAACTGTTTGTCGGGAGCTTCATGAAATGGGTTTCCATGGCCGAGCAGCCACACACAAGCCTAAGATCACCCTGCGCAATGCCAATCGTCGGCTGGAGTGGTGTAAAGCTCGCCGCCATTGGACGCGTTCTCTGGAGTGATGAATCACACTTCACCATCTGGCAGTCCGACTAACTAATCTGGGTTTGTCGGATGCCAGGAGAACGCTACCTTCCCCAATGTATAGTGCCAACTGTAAAGTTTGGTGGAGGAGGAATAATGGTCTGGGGCTGTTTTTCATGGTTCGGGCTAGCCCCTTAGTTCCAGTGAAGGGAAATCTTAATGCTATAGCATACAATGACATTCTAGACGATTCTGTGCTTCCAACTTTGTGGCAATACAGTTTGGGGAAGGCTCTTTCCTGTTTAAGCATGACAATGCCCCCGTGCACAAAGCCAGGTCCATACAGAAATGGTTTGTCGAGATCGGTGTGGAAGAACCTGACTGGCCTGCACAGAGCCCTGACCTCAACCCCATCGAACACCTTTTGGGAGGAATTGGAACGCCGACTGCGAGCCAGGCCTAATCTCCCAACATCAGTGCCTGACCTCACTAGTAACTCTTGTGGCTGAATGGAAGCAAGTTCCCGCAGCAATGTTCCAACATCTAGTGGAAAGCCTTCCCAGAAGAGTGGAGGCTGTTATAGCAGCAATTGCAATTCGTACAATATGTTCGGAATTTGCAAAACATATATGTTGCGAGTTCTAATTGTTTTGTGGCTAACATTAGCTAGGCTAGGGGTTAAGGTTAGGAGTTAGTTTTTGGGTTAGGGGAAGGGTTAGCTAACATGCTAAGTAGTTGCAAAGTAGCTAAAAAGTAGAAAGTAGTTGCAAAGTTGTCCTTGATGAGATTCGAACCTTTGTGTTGCATAAAGTTCGCATTATACACCCACCCATCCTACCACCCTATGTTCGTTTTTGCCTGCGTTATGTAACTGTACCAAACGTAACATATCATACTAATCCCCGGGCGCCGATGACTTGGATGTCGATTTAAGGCAGCCCCCCCCACACCTCTCTGATTCAGAGGGGTTGGGTTAAATGCGGAATACACATTTCAGTTGAATGCATTCAGTTGTACAACTGACTAGGTATCTCCCTTTTCCCTAATTGGAATGTCGCGACTTTACGTTTACAATATTACGTCTAGTCTATGAGACCAGGCTGCCCTGATAAGGTGAAATAGGAAAAGGTAACGTTTGCAGCGAGGTAACAGGGAGGTAACCATCAGTATAGGGCTGGGCTATGGGGCTCATTGTCAGTTTAATGAAATGTGTATAGAGAGGAAGGCCCCCGGTAGGGACAGGTGAGAGGTGTGTTCAGAACACTGGTAGGCCTCTCCTTTAAAATACTATAGTTCATACCAACACCTCACAGAGCAAGCCGTTTAACTTCATATCATTTATATAGCTGTCTACTGTAATTTCTCAGAAACAGATGACACTAAAGAGAAATCAGAAATGATCTAGGTTGACTTTTGTTGATCAGAATGAATCATGTATTTTATAAATGGTTTCACTGAGATCAGAATGAATCATGTATTTTCTAAATGGTTTCACTGAGAACAGAATGAATAATGTATTTTATAAATGGTTTCACTGAGATCAGAATGAATCATGTATTTTATAAATGGTTTCACTGAGAACAGAATGAATCATGTATTTTATAAATGGTTTCACTGAGATCAGAATTAATCATGTATTTTATAAATGGCTTCACTGAGATCAGAATGAATCATGTATTTTCTAAATGGTTTCACTGAGAACAGAATGAATAATGTATTTTATAAATTGTTTCACTGATGTACAATGTTTTAATAGAAAACGTAACGATACACCATCATTCTCTTGCTGATAATATGCAGCTGTTTCTAACCCCTTTGTGCACGTAACGAAAGTGCCCAAAAAGTTTAAAGCCGTTTTTATTATATATGAGACCATGTGATCTCATTCGTGTGTGTGTGTGTGTGTGTGTGTGTGTGTGTGTGTGTGTGTGGTATGATTTAATGTGTACTGGGGTATGTTGTCTACACTCCTAGTCTCATTCCTTCCCAGTATTGACTAACTGTGTAGGGGTGTAGTGTTTCCTCCCCCCCCCTCCCTTCTCTCATCAAAAGGCCTGAGCACAGCACTGTCCTACGGCAGAGTCCCAAACGGCACCCTATTACCTATACCGTGCACTAGTTTTGACCAGGACCCGTAGGGAATTTGGAACGCAGACGTGTACCGCCTTCCTTCTCAAGTAGAGGAACAGCTGTGATCTAAACCTGAGACACCGACACAGGTGCCTGTGTCCATCACTGGCCTGGCCACACACACACGCACACACACACACACACACACACACACACACACACACGCACACACACATGCACCTACTCTGCTGCCTCTACCTCACTCTCTGCTTGACTCATTCTTACTAATCCTGCTGTATCTCTCTCTCCATCTCACCTTCCCTCTGTTTTAACCTGTCACTGCTGGTTTCTATTATAATCTGCTCTGCTAGGCCTTACTGTCTCACTTTGTGCGTCTCAAACGGCACCTTATTCACTATATAGTGCACTTTGTTTGACCAGAGCCCTATGTGGATAGGGTGCCATTTGGGAAACACCCACTTACACTGCTGTAGCAGGCCTGGCAGGGTAGGGACTGAGTGCGCGTGTGGTACGAGGTTCCCATATGCAGCCTGTTCCCTACTGAGTGTGATGATGCGGCTGTAGCTCATGTCTGATGTCATCTACGGTAACAGATGAGTCGTGCTGCTAGCTGATGTCATCTACGGTAACAGATGAGTCGTGCTGCTAGCTAATGTCATCTACGGTAACAGATGAGTCGTGCTGCTAGCTAATGTCATCTACGGTAACAGATGAGTCGTGCTGCTAGCTAATGTCATCTACGGTAACAGATGAGTCGTGCTGCTAGCTAATGTCATCTACGGTAACAGATGAGTCGTGCTGCTAGCTAATGTCATCTACGGTAACAGATGAGTCGTGCTGCTAGCTAATGTCATCTACGGTAAATGATACAGCCTCAGCATGGAACACATCTGGTTTAGTGTATAGATGGTCACCCAGCCTCTCTCTGCATCCCAAATGGCACCCTATTCGGGCCCATAGAACTCTGGTCAAAAGTAGTGCACTATGTAGGGAATAGGGTGACATTTGGGGCGAAGCCGCTCTCTGTAGTGTCCTGTCGTGAGTTAACTTCACTTCAAAGTTTTGGTCCACATCTGTAGTGGATCACAAGAAGTGATGTCATAGTGCTAATCAGAAACTCTTACCCCTGCCCTCATTGTGGTGGGGTGAACTGACTGACTGGCTGCACACACACACACACACACACACACACACACACACACACACACACACACACACACACACACACACACACACACACACACACACACACACACACACACACACACAGAACTTGTCAGACAAAGAGCCCTTAGGTTTCCTCTACAGGTCATTAGCCGGTGATAACAGACCCAAACATGAATGTTGACTTTGTATGTATATTTAGTCAATACACTAGTTGACAGTGTTAAAAGGCACTCTGGGGTTCGCTAGCTAGTGGTAAGAGCAAGACGGGACACATCTCTGTTTACCTGTTGATTGATGTGCACATACTAGGCCCTAGAATGTTTCACTGTGCACTTTCATCTCTCTGATCCAAGTCATATTCTTAACCAATATGTTCCCTTTGACTAGATATCCTCCTGTTCTTCCCTTTAGAGCAGCCCTGCTACTGACTAGATATCCTCCTGTTCTTCCCTTTAGATCAGCCCTGCTACTGACTAGATATCCTCCTGTTCTTCCCTTTAGATCAGCCCTGCTACTGACTAGATATCCTCCTGTTCTTCCCTTTAGATCAGCCCTGCTGCTGACTAGATATCCTCCTGTTCTTCCCTTTAGAGCAGCCCTGCTACTGACTAGATATCCTCCTGTTCTTCCCTTTAGATCAGCCCTGCTACTGACTAGATATCCTCCTGTTCTTCCCTTTAGATCAGCTACTGACTAGATATCCTCCTGTTCTTCCCTTTAGATCAGCCCTGCTACTGACTAGATATCCTCCTGTTCTTCCCTTTAGATCAGCCCTGCTGCTGACTAGATGTCCTCCTGTTCTTCCCTTTAGAGCAGCCCTGCTACTGACTAGATATCCTCCTGTTCTTCCCTTTAGATCAGCCCTGCTACTGACTAGATATCCTCCTGTTCTTCCCTTTAGACCTGCTACTGACTAGATATCCTCCTGTTCTTCCCTTTAGATCAGCCCTGCTACTGACTAGATATCCTCCTGTTCTTCCCTTTAGATCAGCCCTGCTACTGACTAGATATCCTCCTGTTCTTCCCTTTAGATCAGCCCTGCTACTGACTAGATGTCCTCCTGTTCTTCCCTTTAGATCAGCCCTGCTACTGACTAGATATCCTCCTGTTCTTCCCTTTAGATCAGCCCTGCTACTGACTAGATATCCTCCTGTTCTTCCCTTTAGATCAGCCCTGCTACTGACTAGATATCCTCCTGTTCTTCCCTTTAGATCAGCCCTGCTACTGACTAGATATCCTCCTGTTCTTCCCTTTAGATCAGCCCTGCTACTGACTAGATATCCTCCTGTTCTTCCCTTTAGATCAGCCCTGCTACTGACTAGATATCCTCCTGTTCTTCCCTTTAGATCAGCCCTGCTACTGACTAGATACCCTCCTGTTCTTCCCTTTAGATCAGCCCTGCTACTGACTAGATATCCTCCTGTTCTTCCCTTTAGAGCAGCCCTGCTACTGACTAGATATCCTCCTGTTCTTCCCTTTAGATCAGCCCTGCTACTGACTAGATATCCTCCTGTTCTTCCCTTTAGATCAGCCCTGCTACTGACTAGATATCCTCCTGTTCTTCCCTTTAGATCAGCCCTGCTACTGACTAGATATCCTCCTGTTCTTCCCTTTAGATCAGCCCTGCTACTGACTAGATATCCTCCTGTTCTTCCCTTTAGAGCAGCCCTGCTACTGACTAGATATCCTCCTGTTCTTCCCTTTAGATCAGCCCTGCTACTGACTAGATATCCTCCTGTTCTTCCCTTTAGACCTGCTACTGACTAGATATCCTCCTGTTCTTCCCTTTAGATCAGCCCTGCTACTGACTAGATATCCTCCTGTTCTTCCCTTTAGATCAGCCCTGCTACTGACTAGATATCCTCCTGTTCTTCCCTTTAGATCAGCCCTGCTACTGACTAGATATCCTCCTGTTCTTCCCTTTAGATCAGCCCTGCTACTGACTAGATATCCTCCTGTTCTTCCCTTTAGATCAGCCCTGCTACTGACTAGATATCCTCCTGTTCTTCCCTTTAGATCAGCCCTGCTACTGACTAGATATCCTCCTGTTCTTCCCTTTAGATCATCTACTGACTAGATATCCTCCTGTTCTTCCCTACTGACTAGATATCCTCCTGTTCTTCCCTTTAGATCATCTACTGACTAGATATCCTCCTGTTCTTCCCTACTGACTAGATATCCTCCTGTTCTTCCCTTTAGATAAGCCCTGCTACTGACTAGATGTCCTCCTGTTCTTCCCTTTAGATCAGCCCTGCTACTGACTAGATATCCTCCTGTTCTTCCCTTTAGACCTGCTACTGACTAGATATCCTCCTGTTCTTCCCTTTAGATCAGCCCTGCTACTGACTAGATGTCCTCCTGTTCTTCCCTTTAGATCAGCCCTGCTACTGACTAGATGTCCTCCTGTTCTTCCCTTTAGATCAGCCCTGCTACTGACTAGATGTCCTCCTGTTCTTCCCTTTAGATCAGCCCTGCTACTGACTAGATGTCCTCCTGTTCTTCCCTTTAGATCAGCCCTGCTACTGACTAGATATCCTCCTGTTCTTCCCTTTAGATCAGCCCTGCTACTGACTAGATGTCCTCCTGTTCTTCCCTTTAGATCAGCCCTGCTACTGACTAGATATCCTCCTGTTCTTCCCTTTAGATCAGCCCTGCTACTGACTAGATATCCTCCTGTTCTTCCCTTTAGATCAGCCCTGCTACTGACTAGATATCCTCCTGTTCTTCCCTTTAGATCAGCCCTGCTACTGACTAGATATCCTCCTGTTCTTCCCTTTAGATCAGCCCTGCTACTGACTAGATGTCCTCCTGTTCTTCCCTTTAGATCAGCCCTGCTACTGACTAGATATCCTCCTGTTCTTCCCTTTAGATCAGCCCTGCTACTGACTAGATGTCCTCCTGTTCTTCCCTTTAGATCAGCCCTGCTACTGACTAGATGTCCTCCTGTTCTTCCCTTTAGATCAGCCCTGCTACTGACTAGATATCCTCCTGTTCTTCCCTTTAGAGCAGCCCTGCTACTGACTAGATGTCCTCCTGTTCTTCCCTTTAGATCAGCCCTGCTACTGACTAGATATCCTCCTGTTCTTCCCTTTAGATCAGCCCTGCTACTGACTAGATGTCCTCCTGTTCTTCCCTTTAGAGCAGCCCTGCTACTGACTAGATGTCCTCCTGTTCTTCCCTTTAGATCAGCCCTGCTACTGACTAGATATCCTCCTGTTCTTCCCTTTAGATCAGCCCTGCTACTGACTAGATATCCTCCTGTTCTTCCCTTTAGATCAGCCCTGCTACTGACTAGATATCCTCCTGTTCTTCCCTTTAGATCAGCCCTGCTACTGACTAGATATCCTCCTGTTCTTCCCTTTAGATCAGCCCTGCTACTGACTAGATATCCTCCTGTTCTTCCCTTTAGATCAGCCCTGCTACTGACTAGATATCCTCCTGTTCTTCCCTTTAGATCAGCTACTGACTAGATATCCTCCTGTTCTTCCCTTTAGATCAGCCCTGCTACTGACTAGATATCCTCCTGTTCTTCCCTTTAGATCAGCTACTGACTAGATATCCTCCTGTTCTTCCCTTTAGATCAGCCCTGCTACTGACTAGATATCCTCCTGTTCTTCCCTTTAGATCAGCTACTGACTAGATATCCTCCTGTTCTTCCCTTTAGATCAGCCCTGCTACTGACTAGATATCCTCCTGTTCTTCCCTTTAGATCAGCTACTGACTAGATATCCTCCTGTTCTTCCCTTTAGATCAGCCCTGCTACTGACTAGATATCCTCCTGTTCTTCCCTTTAGATCAGCTACTGACTAGATATCCTCCTGTTCTTCCCTTTAGATCAGCCCTGCTACTGACTAGATATCCTCCTGTTCTTCCCTTTAGATCAGCCCTGCTACTGACTAGATATCCTCCTGTTCTTCCCTTTAGATCAGCCCTGCTACTGACTAGATATCCTCCTGTTCTTCCCTTTAGATCAGCCCTGCTACTGACTAGATATCCTCCTGTTCTTCCCTTTAGATCAGCCCTGCTACTGACTAGATATCCTCCTGTTCTTCCCTTTAGATCAGCCCTGCTACTGACTAGATATCCTCCTGTTCTTCCCTTTAGATCAGCCCTGCTACTGACTAGATATCCTCCTGTTCTTCCCTTTAGATCAGCCCTGCTACTGACTAGATATCCTCCTGTTCTTCCCTTTAGATCAGCCCTGCTACTGACTAGATATCCTCCTGTTCTTCCCTTTAGATCAGCCCTGCTACTGACTAGATATCCTCCTGTTCTTCCCTTTAGATCAGCCCTGCTACTGACTAGATATCCTCCTGTTCTTCCCTTTAGATCAGCTACTGACTAGATATCCTCCTGTTCTTCCCTTTAGATCAGCCCTGCTACTGACTAGATATCCTCCTGTTCTTCCCTTTAGATCAGCTACTGACTAGATATCCTCCTGTTCTTCCCTTTAGATCAGCCCTGCTACTGACTAGATATCCTCCTGTTCTTCCCTTTAGATCAGCTACTGACTAGATATCCTCCTGTTCTTCCCTTTAGATCAGCCCTGCTACTGACTAGATATCCTCCTGTTCTTCCCTTTAGATCAGCCCTGCTACTGACTAGATATCCTCCTGTTCTTCCCTTTAGATCAGCCCTGCTACTGACTAGATATCCTCCTGTTCTTCCCTTTAGATCAGCCCTGCTACTGACTAGATATCCTCCTGTTCTTCCCTTTAGATCAGCCCTGCTACTGACTAGATATCCTCCTGTTCTTCCCTTTAGATCAGCCCTGCTACTGACTAGATATCCTCCTGTTCTTCCCTTTAGATCAGCCCTGCTACTGACTAGATATCCTCCTGTTCTTCCCTTTAGATCAGCCCTGCTACTGACTAGATATCCTCCTGTTCTTCCCTTTAGATCAGCCCTGCTACTGACTAGATATCCTCCTGTTCTTCCCTTTAGATCAGCCCTGCTACTGACTAGATATCCTCCTGTTCTTCCCTTTAGATCAGCTACTGACTAGATATCCTCCTGTTCTTCCCTTTAGATCAGCCTACTGACTAGATATCCTCCTGTTCTTCCCTTTAGATCAGCCCTGCTACTGACTAGATATCCTCCTGTTCTTCCCTTTAGATCAGCTACTGACTAGATATCCTCCTGTTCTTCCCTTTAGATCAGCCCTGCTACTGACTAGATATCCTCCTGTTCTTCCCTTTAGATCAGCCCTGCTACTGACTAGATATCCTCCTGTTCTTCCCTTTAGATCAGCCCTGCTACTGACTAGATATCCTCCTGTTCTTCCCTTTAGATCAGCCCTGCTACTGACTAGATATCCTCCTGTTCTTCCCTTTAGATCAGCCCTGCTACTGACTAGATATCCTCCTGTTCTTCCCTTTAGATCAGCCCTGCTACTGACTAGATATCCTCCTGTTCTTCCCTTTAGATCAGCCCTGCTACTGACTAGATATCCTCCTGTTCTTCCCTTTAGATCAGCCCTGCTACTGACTAGATATCCTCCTGTTCTTCCCTTTAGATCAGCCCTGCTACTGACTAGATATCCTCCTGTTCTTCCCTTTAGATCAGCCCTGCTACTGACTAGATATCCTCCTGTTCTTCCCTTTAGATCAGCTACTGACTAGATATCCTCCTGTTCTTCCCTTTAGATCAGCCCTGCTACTGACTAGATATCCTCCTGTTCTTCCCTTTAGATCAGCTACTGACTAGATATCCTCCTGTTCTTCCCTTTAGATCAGCCCTGCTACTGACTAGATATCCTCCTGTTCTTCCCTTTAGATCAGCTACTGACTAGATATCCTCCTGTTCTTCCCTTTAGATCAGCCCTGCTACTGACTAGATATCCTCCTGTTCTTCCCTTTAGATCAGCTACTGACTAGATATCCTCCTGTTCTTCCCTTTAGATCAGCCCTGCTACTGACTAGATATCCTCCTGTTCTTCCCTTTAGATCAGCTACTGACTAGATATCCTCCTGTTCTTCCCTTTAGATCAGCCCTGCTACTGACTAGATATCCTCCTGTTCTTCCCTTTAGATCAGCCCTGCTACTGACTAGATATCCTCCTGTTCTTCCCTTTAGATCAGCCCTGCTACTGACTAGATATCCTCCTGTTCTTCCCTTTAGATCAGCCCTGCTACTGACTAGATATCCTCCTGTTCTTCCCTTTAGATCAGCCCTGCTACTGACTAGATATCCTCCTGTTCTTCCCTTTAGATCAGCCCTGCTACTGACTAGATATCCTCCTGTTCTTCCCTTTAGATCAGCCCTGCTACTGACTAGATATCCTCCTGTTCTTCCCTTTAGATCAGCCCTGCTACTGACTAGATATCCTCCTGTTCTTCCCTTTAGATCAGCCCTGCTACTGACTAGATATCCTCCTGTTCTTCCCTTTAGATCAGCCCTGCTACTGACTAGATATCCTCCTGTTCTTCCCTTTAGATCAGCCCTGCTACTGACTAGATATCCTCCTGTTCTTCCCTTTAGATCAGCCCTGCTACTGACTAGATATCCTCCTGTTCTTCCCTTTAGATCAGCCCTGCTACTGACTAGATATCCTCCTGTTCTTCCCTTTAGATCAGCCCTGCTACTGACTAGATATCCTCCTGTTCTTCCCTTTAGATCAGCCCTGCTACTGACTAGATATCCTCCTGTTCTTCCCTTTAGATCAGCCCTGCTACTGACTAGATATCCTCCTGTTCTTCCCTTTAGATCAGCCCTGCTACTGACTAGATATCCTCCTGTTCTTCCCTTTAGATCAGCCCTGCTACTGACTAGATATCCTCCTGTTCTTCCCTTTAGAGCAGCCCTGCTACTGACTAGATATCCTCCTGTTCTTCCCTTTAGATCAGCCCTGCTACTGACTAGATATCCTCCTGTTCTTCCCTTTAGATCAGCCCTGCTACTGACTAGATATCCTCCTGTTCTTCCCTTTAGATCAGCCCTGCTACTGACTAGATATCCTCCTGTTCTTCCCTTTAGATCAGCCCTGCTACTGACTAGATATCCTCCTGTTCTTCCCTTTAGATCAGCCCTGCTACTGACTAGATATCCTCCTGTTCTTCCCTTTAGATCAGCCCTGCTACTGACTAGATATCCTCCTGTTCTTCCCTTTAGAGCAGCCCTGCTACTGACTAGATATCCTCCTGTTCTTCCCTTTAGATCAGCCCTGCTACTGACTAGATATCCTCCTGTTCTTCCCTTTAGACCAGCCCTGCTACTGACTAGATATCCTCCTGTTCTTCCCTTTAGATCAGCCCTGCTACTGACTAGATATCCTCCTGTTCTTCCCTTTAGATCAGCCCTGCTACTGACTAGATATCCTCCTGTTCTTCCCTTTAGAGCAGCCCTGCTACTGACTAGATATCCTCCTGTTCTTCCCTTTAGATCAGCCCTGCTACTGACTAGATATCCTCCTGTTCTTCCTTTTAGATCAGCCCTGCTACTGACTAGATATCCTCCTGTTCTTCCCTTTAGATCAGCCCTGCTACTGATTAGATATCCTCCTGTTCTTCCCTTTAGATCAGCCCTGCTACTGACTAGATATCCTCCTGTTCTTCCCTTTAGAGCAGCCCTGCTACTGACTAGATATCCTCCTGTTCTTCCCTTTAGATCATCTACTGACTAGATATCCTCCTGTTCTTCCCTTTAGATCAGCCCTGCTACTGACTAGATATCCTCCTGTTCTTCCCTTTAGAGCAGCCCTGCTACTGACTAGATATCCTCCTGTTCTTCCCTTTAGATCATCTACTGACTAGATATCCTCCTGTTCTTCCCTTTAGATCAGCCCTGCTACTGACTAGATATCCTCCTGTTCTTCCCTTTAGATCATCTACTGACTAGATATCCTCCTGTTCTTCCCTTTAGATCAGCCCTGCTACTGACTAGATATCCTCCTGTTCTTCCCTTTAGATCAGCCCTGCTACTGACTCAATAACATGTATTCCTTTGTTATGTATCAGTTATAGTAGTTTAGCCTCAGAAAAATACCATTTACATGCATGTCTTGGAACCATATTTGAATAAGCACAGTATCGTTTATAGCAGATTTAGATTTTTGTTCCTTTTAACCCTGAAAATATTCAGAGACTCAGAGAGGAAATAGTAGATGATTATTGTATTTCACACGTACTCATGCAGGTAAATTGTTGGGTGAAACTGAAAGGCTGAAGAATGTTCAGTGGGATTTCACGGGTAATGGTCACGTGTGTTTGTGTCGGGTGACCGGCATTAATAGACCAAGGTCATATTTCTGTATGAGTGAACCTGTCCTGTGCTGCTGCTGTAAGAAAATAAAGTGGAATCTGAAGGTTGAGAACAACAACCCCCCCCCCCCCTCTCTCTCTCTCTCTACAGCTGACCCCCGGGGGTAAGGCCGTGCAGGCCGGTGTGGGCGTGGGAGATTGGGTGGTGTCCATCGGGGAGACCAACGCAGAAGACATGACCCATGTGGAGGCACAGAACAAGATCAGAGCAGCAGAGGAGTCGCTCACCCTCACCCTCAGCAAGTAAGATATTATTACCATACTATACTCACCCTCAGCAAGTAAGATACTATAACCATACTATACTCACCCTCAGCAAGTAAGATATTATAACCATACTATACTCACCCTCAGCAAGTAATATACTATAACCATACTATACTCACCCTCAGCAAGTAAGATATTATAACCATACTATACTCACCCTCAGCAAGTAATATACTACAACCATACTATACTCACCCTCAGCAAGTAAGATATTATAACCATACTATACTCACCCTCAGCAAGTAAGATATTATAACCATACTATACTCACCCTCAGCAAGTAATATACTATAACCATACTATACTCACCCTCAGCAAGTAAGATATTATAACCATACTATACTCACCCTCAGCAAGTAAGATATTATAACCATACTATACTCACCCTCAGCAAGTAAGATATTATAACCATACTATACTCACCCTCAGCAAGTAAGATATTATAACCATACTATACTCACCTTCAGCAAGTAAGATACTATAACCATACTATACTCACCCTCAGCAAGTAAGATATTATAACCATACTATACTCACCCTCAGCAAGTAAGATATTATAACCATACTATACTCACCCTCAGCAAGTAAGATACTATAACCATACTATACTCACCCTCAGCAAGTAAGATATTATAACCATACTATACTCACCCTCAGCAAGTAAGATATTATAACCATACTATACTCACCCTCAGCAAGTAAGATACTATAACCATACTATACTCACCCTCAGCAAGTAAGATACTATAACCATACTATACTCACCCTCAGCAAGTAAGATACTATAACCATACTATACTCACCCTCAGCAAGTAAGATACTATAACCATACTATACTCACCCTCAGCAAGTAAGATATTATAACCATACTATACTCACCCTCAGCAAGTAAGATACAGTGGGGAAAAAAGTATTTAGGCAGCCACCAATTGTGCAAGTTCTCCCACTTAAAAAGATGAGAGAGGCCTGTAATTTTCATCATAGGTACACGTCAACTATGACAGACAAATTCAGAAAATAAATTCCAGAAAATCACATTGTAGGATTTTTAATGAATTTATTTGCAAATTATGGTGGAAAATAAGTATTTGGTCAATAACAAAAGTTTCTCAATACTTTGTTATATACCCTTTGTTGGCAATGACGTCACGTCTGGCACTGCAGGATTTGAGTCCCTAGCGGCGTAGTGTGTTACTGATGGTAGGCTTTGTTACTTTGGTCCCAGCTCTCTGCAGGTCATTCACTAGGTCCCCCCGTGTGGTTCTGGGATTTTTGCTCACCGTTCTTGTGATCATTTTGACCCCACGGGGTGAGATCTTGCGTGGAGCCCCAGATCGAGGGAGATTATCAGTGAACTATCCAGAGAACACACCTGATAGCTACAGAGGCATATGGTAGTTACTCCTCCTAGAAACTCCCTACTGAATAAACATCTTACGTCAAGCCAACAGCTAATTTATAAAATAAAAAATTAAAGACGTGGTCATTTATTTAAATTTTTTTATAGATCTATAACTCCTATGATATATAGATATCGTAATATATAGATATATGGATAGGTAGGTAGGTAGGTAGGTAGGTAGGTAGTACTGTTAGTGAGGGTGTCTGAACTGTAGATAGTCCACTTAGTTATTGCATGTCAACAGGCTAGCAGTTGACGTCTAATACATCCAATGAACAAGCTGTTGATGAGTCTGAACACAGTCCTGAGTCCCTACTACAGCCAGTATCTAAATAAAGTCAGTTAGTTAGTTAGCACACAGTCTGACTGGCCTAAAGTAGGGTACTATATAGGGAAAGGGTGCCATTTTGGACGCAGTCAAAACAAACTGAGTTATATAATGTGAGGTGTGTGACCTTAGAAATATGGCTAACTGATACGATGCCCTGGCTGAGACCGTCAAGAAGGTTTAGAGTGACATTAAACTATTTAGCTTTCCATTCTGACCCCCCACCCCCCCACCCCCCCCCCCCCCACCCCATTCCATGACACACATGGAAATATCTGGAGTGCTGCTTTGACCGTTTTCCTTCTGGAAGGGATCCCATAGCAGCCTGAACCAAAATACCAGAAAAGGACTGTGAGGAGAGGAGAGACAGTAATGACCTCATCAGGGGATGAAATGAGTGAGGAGAGGAGAGACAGTAATGACCTCATCAGGGGATGAAAGGAGTGAGGAGAGGAGAGACAGTAATGACCTCATCAGGGGATGAAATGAGTGAGGAGAGGAGAGGCAGTAATGACCTCATCAGGGGATGAAATGAGTGAGGAGAGGAGAGGCAGTAATGACCTCATCAGGGGATGAAATGAGTGAGGAGAGGAGAGACAGTAATGACCTCATCAGGGGATGAAATGAGTGAGGAGAGGAGAGACAGTAATGACCTCATCAGGGGATGAAATGAGTGAGGAGAGGAGAGACAGTAATGACCTCATCAGGGGATGAAATGAGTGAGGAGAGGAGAGGCAGTAATGACCTCATCAGGGGATGAAATGAGTGAGGAGAGGAGAGGCAGTAATGACCTCATCAGGGGATGAAATGAGTGAGGAGAGGAGAGGCAGTAATGACCTCATCAGGGGATGAAATGAGTGAGGAGAGGAGAGGCAGTAATGACCTCATCAGGGGATGAAATGAGTGAGGAGAGGAGAGGCAGTAATGACCTCATCAGGGGATGAAATGATGTGTGTGAGGGAGAGAGACAGTAATGACCTCATCAGGGGATGAAATGAGTGAGGAGAGGAGAGACAGTAATGACCTCATCAGGGGATGAAATGAGTGAGGAGAGGAGAGACAGTAATGACCTCATCAGGGGATGAAATGATGTGTGTGAGGGAGAGAGACAGTAATGACCTCATCAGGGGATGAAATGAGTGAGGAGAGGAGAGACAGTAATGACCTCATCAGGGGATGAAATGATGTGTGTGAGGGAGAGAGACAGTAATGACCTCATCAGGGGATGAAATGAGTGAGGAGAGGAGAGACAGTAATGACCTCATCAGGGGATGAAATGATGTGTGTGAGGGAGAGAGACAGTAATGACCTCATCAGGGGATGAAATGAGTGAGGAGAGGAGAGACAGTAATGACCTCATCAGGGGATGAAATGAGTGAGGAGAGGAGAGGCAGTAATGACCTCATCAGGGGATGAAATGAGTGAGGAGAGGAGAGGCAGTAATGACCTCATCAGGGGATGAAATGAGTGAGGAGAGGAGAGGCAGTAATGACCTCATCAGGGGATGAAATGAGTGAGGAGAGGAGAGGCAGTAATGACCTTATCAGGGGATGAAATGAGTGAGGAGAGGAGAGGCAGTAATGACCTCATCAGGGGATGAAATGATGTGTGTGAGGGAGAGAGACAGTAATGACCTCATCAGGGGATGAAATGAGTGAGGAGAGGAGAGACAGTAATGACCTCATCAGGGGATGAAATGAGTGAGGAGAGGAGAGACAGTAATGACCTCATCAGGGGATGAAATGATGTGTGTGAGGGAGAGAGACAGTAATGACCTCATCAGGGGATGAAATGAGTGAGGAGAGGAGAGACAGTAATGACCTCATCAGGGGATGAAATGATGTGTGTGAGGGAGAGAGACAGTAATGACCTCATCAGGGGATGAAATGAGTGAGGAGAGGAGAGACAGTAATGACCTCATCAGGGGATGAAATGATGTGTGTGAGGGAGAGAGACAGTAATGACCTCATCAGGGGATGAAATGATGTGTGTGAGGGAGAGAGAACGTCAGTGTATAATAGATGAGTGATGAAAACAGACATGTAGGATGCATCCCAAATAGCACCTTATTCCCTTCATAGTGCATTATGGGCCCTAAAAGATAGAAGGGTTAGAGTTAGTATCTTCTCTAAAAGACAGAAGGGTTAGAGTTAGTCTCTAAAAGATAGAAGGGTTAGAGTTAGTCTCTTCTCTAAAAGATGGAAGGGTTAGAGTTAGTCTCTTCTCTAAAAGATAGAAGGGTTAGAGTTAGTCTCTTCTCTAAAAGATAGAAGGGTTAGAGTTAGTCTCTTCTCTAAAAGATGGAAGGGTTAGAGTTAGTCTCTTCTCTAAAAGATAGAAGGGTTAGAGTTAGTCTCTTCTCTAAAAGATAGAAGGGTTAGAGTTAGTCTCTTCTCTAAAAGATGGAAGGGTTAGAGTTAGTCTCTTCTCTAAAAGATAGAAGGGTTAGAGTTAGTCTCTTCTCTAAAAGATAGAAGGGTTAGAGTTAGTCTCCTCTTCTCTAAAAGATAGAAGGGTTAGAGTTAGTCTCCTCTTCTCTAAAAGATAGAAGGGTTAGAGTTAGTCTCTTCTCTAAAAGATAGAAGGGTTAGAGTTAGTCTCCTCTTCTCTAAAAGATAGAAGGGTTAGAGTTAGTCTCTTCTCTAAAAGATAGAAGGGTTAGAGTTAGTCTCCTCTTCTCTAAAAGATAGAAGGGTTAGAGTTAGTCTCCTCTTCTCTAAAAGATAGAAGGGTTAGAGTTAGTCTCCTCTTCTCTAAAAGATAGAAGGGTTAGAGTTAGTCGCCTCTTCTCTAAAAGATAGAAGGGTTACAGTTAGTCTCCTCTTCTCTAAAAGATAGAAGGGTTAGAGTTAGTCTCTTCTCTAAAAGATAGAAGGGTTAGAGTTCGTCTCCTCTTCTCTAAAAGATAGAAGAGTTAGAGTTAGTCTCTAAAAGATAGAAGGGTTAGAGTTAGTCTCCTCTTCTCTAAAAGATAGAAGGGTTAGAGTTCGTCTCCTCTTCTCTAAAAGATAGAAGGGTTAGAGTTCGTCTCTTCTTCTCTAAAAGATAGAAGGGTTAGAGTTAGTCTCTTCTCTAAAAGATAGAAGGGTTAGAGTTAGTCTCTTCTCTAAAAGATAGAAGGGTTAGAGTTAGTCTCTTCTCTAAAAGATAGAAGGTTTAGAGTTAGTCTCTTCTCTAAAAGATAGAAGGGTTAGAGTTATTCTCTTCTCTAAAAGATAGAAGGGTTAGAGTTAGTATTCTCTAAAAGATAGAAGGGTTAGAGTTAGTCTCCTCTAAACCAGATGTGCTCTGTCATTAGTTATTCCTTTAACCTCCGTCCTTCAACCTCCTCTCTGATGCTGTAGAGGAATATGGCTGTGTGGCTGTGTCCCAAATGGCACCCTATTCCCTATATAGTGCACTACTTTAGACCAGAGAATGGCACCCTATTCCCTATATAGTGCACTACTTTTTGGGTGAAGCCTATGTCTTCAGTCAGACCAGACCAGACTTTGGTGAAAGACCAGAGTGTTTAGATTCAGGGTCATGTTCATGTTTGTTTTCAAATTTGGCAGTACTATTTGTAAACTGACGGACTGGCCAAAAACGGGACATAATCTAACACGTTTCAAGAAGTTACTGGAAAGTAATGAAGCAACCGTGTACCAACACCTCTTTAAACTAACATTGTGCTTGGCCTTTATTCTCTGTAGCTGAAACTGACATTGTGTGTGGTCGGTGCTTTGTGGCTCAGGTGGTAGAGCATGGCGCTTGCAAGGCCAGGGTTGTGGGTTCGATTCCCACGGCGGATCGGTACGAAAATGTATGCACTCACTTCTGTAAGTCTCTCTGGATAAGAGTCGCTACTAAAAATGTAATGCGTGTCTGTTAATATGTGGGTCACCACTGTGCATTCTCCGTTTGATGTTTGATTGTGTGTTAGTTTTCTCAGTCTTAGGCGATGCTGATGATTTTGATTTGGCAGGTCTGTACTAGTCGGAGTGAATCTGTTTGTCACACTAGACAGACAACTCTCTCTCTCTCTCTCTCTCTCTCTCTCGCCGCAGTTTCCTCCCCGCGTTCCTCCGCGCCTTCTAAAAGAAGAACGGTTGTAAATAACACTCCTTCCCGTGACACTCCTTCTCTTCCTAGTCCTCCGTCACAACAGACAATACGTTGAGTGGCGTTAGGCTGGAGCACGTTTCGTAATGCTGGAGCTGTTGTTCCTTATTGTCTTATTGTCTCAGGGTTTGGACAGTTTTTAGTTTTCAGATGAGTTAGGAGGACAGTTTTTTTATATATGAATGAGGGTATATTGTTATTGGCTTTGGTTTGGGGCCTAGTTTTATGTATGAATGATGGTATATTGTTATTGGCTTTGGTTTGGGGCCTAGTTTTATGTATGAATGATGGTGTATTGTTATTGGCTTTGGTTTGGGGCCTAGTCTGATAAAGTATTGTACTAGTTTTAGGATGTGGTCCTTTGTAGCTCAGTCGGTAGATTATGGCGCTTGTAACGCCAGGGTAGTGGGTTCGATTCCCAGGACCACCCATACGTAAAAATGTATGCACACATGACTGTAAGTCGCTTTGGATTAAAGCATCTGCTATTATTATTATTATTATTATTATTATTATTATTATTATTATTATTATTATTATTATGTACACTGAACACAAATATAAACACAACAAGATTGTACTGAGTTTAAGTTCATATAAGGACATCAGTCAATTGAAATAAATTCATCAGGCCCTAACCTATGGATTTCACATGACTGGGAATACAGATATGCATCTGTTGGTCACAGATACCTTAAAAAAAAGGTAAAAGCGTGGATCAGTAAACCAGTCCGTATCTGGTGTGACCACCATTTGCAGCACGACACATCTCCTTCGCATAGAGTTGATCGGGCTGTTTATTGTGGCCTGTGGAATGTTGTACAACTCCTCTTCAATGGCTGTGCGAAGTTGCTGGATATTGGTAGGAACTGGAACACGCTGCCATACACATCGATCCAGAGCATCCCAAACATGCTCAATGGGTGACATTTCTGGTGAGTAGGCCTCTAAAATGACATTGGAGGCGGCTTATAGTAGAGAAATGAATATTCAATTCTCTGGCAACAGTTCTGGTGGACATTCCTGCAGTCTGCATGCCAAATGCACACTCCCTCAAAACTTGAGACATCTGTGGCATTGTGTTGTGTGAAAAAAACAATAATAACTTACATCTTACAATAACTTACATCGGGGCGGCAGGTAGCTTAGTGGTTAAGAGCGTTGTGCCAGAAACCGAAAGGTCGCTGGTTCTAATCCCCGAGCTGACTAGGTGAAAAATCTGTCGACGTGCCCTTGAGCAAGGCACTTAACCCTAATTGCTCCTGTAAGTTGCTCTGGATAAGAGCGTCTGCTGAATGACCAAAAAATATATATATATAATCTAAATTTGCACATTTTAGTACCTTTTATTGTCCCCAGCACAAAGTGCACCTGTGTAATGATCATGCGGTTTAATCAGCTTCTTGATATGCCACACCTGTCAGGTGAATGGGTTATCTTGGCAAAGGAGAATAAGGCTGTAACGTAACAAAATGTGTAAAAAAGGAAGGGGTCTGAATACTTTCCGATTGCACTGTATGCATGCATGCATGCATGCAGGTATGTAGTACACTTTTTTTTTTTTTTTTTTTTCTTTCACCTTTATTTATCCAGCTAAGCCAGTTGAGAACAAGTTCTCATTTACAACTGCGACTTGGCCAAGATAAAGCAAGAGATTATGTGCAAATAGAGATACTGGGGTGCAAAAGAGCAAAATAAATAACAATATAGGGATGAGGTAGTTGGGTGGGCTAATTTCAGATGGGCTGTGTACAGGTGCAGTGATCGGTAAGGTGCTCTGACAACTGATGCTTAAAGTTAGTGAGGGAGATAAGAGTCTCCAGCTTCAGAGATTTTTGCAATTCGTTCCAGTCATTGGCAGCAGAGAACTGGAAGGAATGGCGGCCAAAGGAGGTGTTGGCTTTGGGAATGACCAGTGAGATATACCTGCTGGAGCGCAGACTACGGGTGGGTGCTGCTATGGTGACCAATGAGCTAAGATAAGGCGGGGATTTGCCTAGCAGTGATTTATAGATGGCCTGGAGCCAGTGGGTTTGACAACGAATATGTAGTGAGGGCCAGCCAACAAGAGCGTACAGGTCACAGTGGTGGGTAGTATATGGGGCTTTGGAGACAAAACGGATGGCACTGTGATAGACTACATCCAATTTGCTGAGTAGAGTGTTGGAGGCTATTTTGTAAATGACATCGCCGAAGTCAAGGATCGGTAGGATAGTCAGTTTTACGAGGGCATGTTTGGCAGCATGAGTGAAGGAGGCTTTGTTGCGAAATAGGAAGCCGATTCTAGATTTAACTTTGGATTGGAGATTCTTAATGTGAGTCTGGAAGGAGAGTTTACAGTCTAACCAGACACCTAGGTATTTGTAGTTGTCCACATACTCTAGGTCAGACCCGTCGAGAGTGGTGATTCTAGTCGGGTGGGCGGGTGCCAGCAGCGTTCGATTGAAGAGCATGCATTTAATTTTACTAGTGTTTAAGAGCAGTTGGAGGCTACTGAAGGAGTGTTGTATGGCATTGAAGCTCGTTTGGAGGTTTGTTAACACAGTGTCCAATGAAGGGCCAGATGTATACAAAATTGTGTCGTCTGCGTAGAGGTGGATCTGAGAGTCACCAGCAGCAAGAGCGACATCATTGATATACACAGAGAAAAGAGTCGGCCCAAGAATTGAACCCTGTGGCACCCCCATAGAGACTGCCATAGGTCCAGACAACAGGCCCTCCGATTTGACACACTGAACTCTATCTGAGAAGTAGTTGGTGAACCAGGCGAGGCAGTCATTTGAGAAACCAAGGCTATTTAGTCTGCCAATAAGAATGCGGTGGTTGACAGAGTCGAAAGCCTTGGCCAGGTCGATGAAGACGGCTGCGCAGTACTGTCTATTATCGATCGCGGTTATAATATCGTTACCAGTCAAAAGTTTGGACACACCTACTCATTCAAGGTTTTTCTTTATTTTTACTATTTTCTACATTGTAGAATAATAGTGAAGACATCAAAACGATGAAATAACACATATGGAATCATGTAGTAACCAGAAAAGTGTTAAACAAATGAAAATATATTTTAGATTCTTCAAAGTAGCCACCCCTTTGTCTTGACATGGTGGTTGGTCCATACTGAAATGGTTTGTCTAGATCGGTGTGGAAGAACTTGACTGGCCTGCACAGAGCCCTGACCTCAACCCCATCTAACACTTTTGGAACTGAATTGGAACTCCGGCTGCGATCCAGGGCTAATCGCCCAACATCAGTCCCCGACCTCACTAATGCGCTTGTGGCTGAGTGGAAGAAGGTCCCCGCAGCAATGTTCCAACATCTAGTGGAAAGCCTTCCCAGAAGAGTGGAGGCTGTTATAGCAGCAAAGGGGGGGGGACCAACTCCATATTAATTCCCATGATTATGGAATGAGATGTTGGACAAGCAGGTGTGTAGTGTATATCAAACTTTATTTTCTGTACAGGACTGGGATACATTTGTATTTCATTTGTATTTTTTTTGGAAGTGATGTACAATAACAAAGTGGGGTATGTCCTATTGGTCAAACGTTGTGCACTATATAGGGAATAGGGTACCATTTGGGAAACACCCAGGGGAAAGTGTGAGAGGGAAAGTGTACAGCCCAGTGATGGAAACGGCCCCACCCAGTAATCTATCACTGACCATCTGGACAGACACAATGGGGCTGTATTTCACTGTTCCACTAGCAACACTCTCCTCTGAGGATGTGGGCTGAACACGTCGGGGTGTGTGTGTGTGTGTGTGTGTGTGTGTGTGTTGGCATGAGGGCGTGCGTGCGTGTGATGATGACGTACGTGACCTTGAAAATAAAAGAATGCTCTGGGTCAGTCAGAGAGAGAAATATCTCTGGAATCACCGACTGGAGTTTGGCAGTCGTACAGCGTGTGTATCCCAAATTACACCCTATTCTGGCGCTGTATCCCAAATTACACCCTATTCTCTACAAAGTGCTCTACCCTTACCGAAGAATCTGGCTTCTGGCAAACAGTTGTGGCAAACCTTTGGCCAATTCGCCGCTTATTTTCACATGCAAATTTAGTTTTGTGGCGAACTTGCTGCCACTTGTGAACTTCTGGGGAAACTTGTGGCGAACGTTCTACTGTTTGCTGCAAATTCAATCAGGGTTTCGTTTACTGTATCTACATAAACCAAATCACACAACTTAAAATGAACTTGCTTCTCACAGAGAACTAAATATAGTAAACAAAATGTATTCAGTTTCTTAACTTGAAATAATCAGCATGCTAATGAAGAAAATAGCAAATAGTGGATATTTTCCCCCCAAAAATGGTTTATTGAATATGTTTATGTAGCTACAACATTTTACATGAGATGTGAACACTATTAGGATGTTGGTATTAGGATGTTTAAAGGGGCAACTACATAATTATTTACATGAGACAAGTAATAACTGAGCAAAAGCTTTCAACCAATGGAAGTCTAAAACAATAATTAACCAACCAATTTAAAACAACAAAAACTCAATTGAACCTAGTTCAGATCCATTTTCTTTTTTGAGTGAACTTTGGTGATGGCGGCCCTGTAGAAACAATGAGAAAACACAAAACAAAAATACAATTAGGATACTGAAAACATTTTCCTATTTTGGCATCCTAAAAGGGAGACTCAGCGGCTAATTAGTGGGAATGCTAAGTGAAGATTGTGTTTTAAGTTTTTTATATCATGTTTTGTCATTTTTAGTATTTTGTGTTTCGTATTGATGTTTGTATTCTGCAGGGCTCATTTGAAAAAAGAGACTTGGGCTCAATATGACATCGACTGATATCAACGCAATTAATTCAAACTAATCAACTAATTATGATATTCAATCTAGACTGGGGACTTCATCATTAAGAGACTGTTGTCTACTAGTTGTCTCTTCTTCCCGACTCGGGTGTAAAAGGCTTGGATGGAAGAAAAGCATCATATTGAGTTATGCCTAATATGGCAATTCATATTATTGTTCCAAAATAAACGATTGTTAACTTGCATCTCAAAGCCATGCGTGCAAGAAGCCTCGACCTGGTGCACACATATGTCTCTGTCCTCAGTTTGATTTGAAGGCCTCAGTCTGTCCTCAGTTTGATTTGAAGGCCTCAGTCTGTCCTCAGTTTGATTGAAGGCCTCAGTCTGTCCTCAGTTTGATTTGAAGGCCTCAGTCTGTCCTCAGTTTGATTGAAGGCCTCAGTCTGTCCTCAGTTTGATTGAAGGCCTCGGTCTGTCCTCAGTTTGATTGAAGGCCTCGGTCTGTCCTCAGTTTGATTGAAGGCCTCAGTCTGTCCTCAGTTTGATTGAAGGCCTCAGTCTGTATTTTTGTAACTGATTTGCTTCTAGAAAGAGAGAAGATGAACATGATCAGGATGAGCTAGCTACTAGTTTAAAGCATTGAACGATCTAATTGTTACAATGAATGAATGTATGTATGGAGTACATTTTATGAGAATACATGCATTTGCTTACCTTTTATCAAGCTTGAAGACAATACAGAAAAATATCACCAAAAAAAAAGTGTTATGAGTTCACCACAAACATCTTTCCAGGGTGTTGATGCATCCTCCTCCAACACCACGGGTAGGGGAAAGGTGTCCATCTGCAAAAGTGAAGTCTTGCTTTCATGACAGGTCAGTTCATATTGTTGCTACATTAGCTGTTGTGCTAGTTAGCATGCTACTGAACAGTGACACTAGCATATTGACATGTTGGTGTTAAAAGACAGCAAAAAAAATCATCAAAACATGTGTTTCTGTAAGTGTTTTTATAAGTGTTTAGGCAAATCATTAGTTAGCTAGCCAGCTATCACATTAATTGTGCAAAAATATGATAGCTGATGTTAGCTAGCTAGCTAAGCGCTAGCCTGTCAATGGCACTGACAGATTGAAACTGGTATCAACAAAATGTGTTTCACTCTATCCCATAAAACATGACATTGCTAACTGGATAAGCTAACACACTTTCAAAGTTTATTAGGAATTTGTATTAATAAGTTAGACACTCAACGGACACCTTTGGTAGTTAGCTGAAGAGCTTGGTTTCTATTTTCTAACGCATTTTTCTGATTTCCCTTGAGTGGTCGTCAACTGTTTCTGTTCTTGGAACTCATGTTCACCAGAAACGGCTTCTGGTAAACTGTTTGCCACTAGTAGCAATAAATATTGTTGCCATAGGTTTGCCGCAGAATCAAATAGAATCTTGAGAGAATTGTTTGCCAGAAAAAAACTTCTGGTGAACTGTTTGCCACTAGTGCCAATAAATATTATTGTTGCCAAAGGTTTGCTGCAGATTCACCACTAGTGGCAAACATTTGCCAACTTCTGGCAACATTTTGTGGCACACTATTTAGTTTCCAGCAAATTTGACACAAACTTGCAGGACGTTTGCAGCAACAAATTCATTTTTGTAAGGGTACTTTTGCCCAGGGCCCATAGAGTAGTAGTGTACTATGTAGGGAAATCACCCTGTCCCATATTTAGAAAAAGTGTTTTCTCATTGAAAAGTGTTTCTTGTTCTCTTGGCCTTCATCAGAGCTTTTTAAACTAAATCCTAAACCATCTTTTGATTTCTGAATGTGTCGGCACCGGGGACTGGGGATGTGGCTGGGTTATTGATGTCATGTTAATCAGGCCTTTTAATTTGAACGCATGGATTGGTTTAGTTTTGTAGGCTACTTATTGAATTATTAAATGTATGGATCAAGCCTCAGCATGATCAGTGCTTTACTTTATTATGTTGCTGTCCAGCGGTTCTGAATATGTGATGCACCCGACTGTCCACTTTTTTCATGTTAATCAGGCCTTTTGATTTGAACATTTGAAAAGTTTGAGTGTGGGTACTCGGCTATTTGATTGAATTTATATATCTTACAGCACTTTGGTTTCACTAATAAATACGTTGAAATGGAACCAAATGATCTGTTTCTGTCTCCAGTCCTTTTTAAATAGGATCGATGGGCTATATGGGCTACGGTACAGGTTGAATGTGATAGTCTGTCTATAACCAGCCTGAGTAGGTCTATAACTCCATTCCTATTCTATTCAGAGTTTAGAGAAATGAATCTAATTGTAAATGAGCTATTATCAGGCTGGTTAATGCGATGCATCCACCCGCACTCAGCCCCGCCCCACCTACTCAGCCAATCAGGAGCTGCTGCTGTGTTGCGGCCGTGGCATACTACATGCTTTTTACTAAATGGTACGTTCTAAATAGTATGCAACCATGAGTACATAGTATTGCAGTTTAAATATGTAGTACACTAGTATGGGTACGGCCTGTCTCACTTTAAGACGTTAACTTGAAGACTGTCGTTGAAGGACTTTAGTGTTAATCTGAGTGTTGCACCAGCTTAACTTGACATTTGTTTCCTAGAGCTCTGACATACTCGTATCAGCCGATACCATTCTGACAGCCTTGTTGGACATAGTCTAGAATGCATTGGTTTCCTGTCAGTATGCCGCCAGGCCTGTGCGTGATAATGTGTGTGGTATGCAGAGTCACAGGAAGGAAGTGTGTGAGAGAGAGAGCCCCGGTCAAACATTTTCAGGTTTTCATGTTAAAAGAGAAGGGTCCATGCCGTGCGGGAGCAGAGAGAACAGTATGGTTTGGGTGGCTGGTTTTCCGGGCATTCCTTTCACACCGCCTGATATAGAGGTCCTGGATGGCAGGGAGCTCGGCCCCAGTGATGTACTGGACTTTCCACACCACCCTCTGTAGCGCCATGCGATCGAGGGCGGTGCTGTTGCCGTACCAGGCGGTGATGCAGCCAGTCAAGATGCTCTCAGTGGTGCAGCTGTAGAACACTTTGAGGATCTGAGGGCCCTTGCCAAACCTTTTCAACCTCCTGAGGGGGAAGAGGCGCTCCCCCCAGGTCACTGACCTCCTCCCTGTAGGCTGTCTCATAGTCGCCGGTGATCAGGCCTGCCACCGTCGTGTCGTCAGCAAGCTTGATGATGGTGTTGGAGTCTTGTGCGGCCACGCAGTCGTGGGTGAACTGGGATTACAGGAAGGGACTAAGCACGCGTCCCTGAGAGGCCCCCGTGTTGAGGATCAGAGTGGCAGATGTGTTGTTGCCTACCCTTACCACCTGGGGGCGGCCCGTCAGGAAGTCCAGGATCCAGTTGCAGAAGGAGGTGTTTAGTCCCAGGGTCCTTAGCTTAGTGATGAGCTTGGAGGGCAATATGGTGTTGAATGCTGAGCTGTAGTCAATGAACAGCATTCTCACATAGAGTGCATTCAGAAAGTATTCAGACTCCTTGACCTTTTCCACATTTTTGTTACTTTACAGCCTAATTCTAAAATGGATTTAAAAAAACATTTTGCCCACATCAATCTACACACAAAACTGGTTTTTGTTCGATCGGCTTCAAGTCTGGGCTCTGGCTGGGCCACTCAAGGACATTCAGAGACTTGTCCCGAAGCCACTCCTGCATTGTCTTGGCTGTGTGCTTAGGGTTGTTGTCCTGTTGGAAGGTGAACCTTCGCCCCAGTCTGAGGTCCTGAGCGCCCTGGAGCAGGTTTTCATCATGGATCCCTCTGTACTTTGCTCCATCATCTTTCGTTCTATCCTGACCAGTCTCCCAGTCCCTGCCGCTGAAAAACATCCCCACAGCATGATGCTGCACCACCATGCTTCAACGTAGGGATGGTGCCAGGTTTCCTCCAGACATGACGCTTGACATTTAGGCCAAAGAGTTCAATCTTGGTTTCATCAGACCAGAGAATCTTGTTTCTCATGGTCTGAGAGTCTTTAGGTGCCTTTTGGCAAACTATAAGGGGGCTGTCATGTGCCTTTTACTGAGGAGTGGCTTCCATCTGGCCAATCTACCATAAAGGCCTGATTTGGTGGAGTGCTGCAAAGATGGTTGTCCTTCTGGAAGTTTCTCCCATCTCCACAGAGGAACTCTAGAGCTCTGTCAGAGTGCCCATCGAGTTCCTGGTCACCTCCCTGACCAAGACCCTTCTCTCCCGATTGTTCAGTTTGGCCGGGCGGCCAGCTCTAAGAAGAGTCTTGGTGGTTCCAAATTTCTTCCATTTAAGAATGATGGAGGCCACTGTGTTCTTGGGGACCTTAAATGCTGCAGACATTTTTTGGTACCCTTCCACAGATCTGTGCCTCGACACAATCCTGTCTCGGTGCTCCTGATGCACCTGAGCTCAATTTCGAGTCTCATAGCAAAGGGTCTGAATACCTATGTAAATAAGGTAAAATATTTTATAAAAACCTGTTTTTCGCTTTGTCATTATGGGGAATTGTGTGTAGATTGAGGATTTTTTCTCTCTTTCTAATCCATTTTAGAATAAGGCTGTAACGTAACAAAATGTGGAAAAAGTCAAGGGGTCTGAATACTTTCCGAATGCACTGTAGGTATTCCTCTTATCTAGGTGGGTGAGGGCAGTGTGGAGTGCAATTGAGATTGCGTCGTAGTGCACTATATAGAAGATAGGCTGTCATTTGGGACGATCTAGGTTCATCTAGGCTTAACCCAACATCATCCAGTGGATTATTTAACAAGGATAGGAACAGAGGACTAGTTGTCATGCCAACTCCTGACCATGCTAGCATAAGACAGAAACGTTAAAGGACAGGGACAGACGACAGTCAAAGTGAGGGTTAGAATGACAGGGTATGGATGGCTGCTCCATTATAAAGCCTAGAGAATGATGATATGAATGTGAGGTACCCTAACTACATAGGGGCCTCAGTGTTGGGAAGTAATAATGGCGGGTCACTTTACTATTTTTAGGAGATGAGGTGTAATTCTAACCTTGGATATTTTGGATTAGTGCATATTTAACACTTAAATCGAGACATATGAATTTGTTTTGTGATGGATTTAGTTCAGTGCATTTTAAGACATCGGAAAGCCAGATTTGATTATGGTAACTAATCTAGCATTTGCCCACTGAAGTCGGTTACGACACCAAACTGCAGTCAGGTCAAGACCCTGGTGAGGACGACGAGCACACAGATGATCTTCCCTGAGACGGTTTCTGACAGTTTGTGCAGAAATTCTTTGGTTGTGCAAACCCACAGTTTCATCAGCTGTCAGGGTGGCTGGTCTCAGACGATCCCGCAGGTGAAGAAGCCGGATGGGGAGGTCCTGGGATGGCGTGGGTACATATGGTCTGCATTTGTGAGGCCGGTTGGACATTCTGGCAAATTATCTAAAATGATGGAGGCGACTTATGGTAGAGAAAAACATTCAATTCTCTTGCAACAGCTCTGGTGGACATTCCTGCAGTCCGCATGTCAATTGCATTCTCCCTCAACTTGAGACGTCCGTGGCATTGTATTGTTTGACAAAACTGTAGAGTTCAAAAAGTACTCGCACTCAAAACCATGAAGAGGAATAACCAAGGGGGAGGCCGAGATGCAAAAATAATATCATTAATTTAATCCGAGCTCGAAAGAATACGAAAAGTGAAAGGTGCTACTAAAAAATAAACAGAGCTTTATGACTTCATCAGGTACAAACAAATTAAGAAGACACTTAACACCTGCAAGCAGGCAGTTAGAGATGTAATGTAGGTCATAGCTATTTTCTTAAGATAAATATTGACATATCTGCCTTTTTAGAAAGTGTATCAATCCCATATCTGCCTTTTTAGAAAGTGTATCAATCCCATATCTGCCTTTTTAGAAAGTGTATCAATCCCATATCTGCCTTTTTAGAAAGTGTATCAATCCCATATCTGCCTTTTTGAAAGTGTATCAATCCCATATCTGACTTTTAGAAAGTGTATCAATCCCATATCTGCCTTTTAGAAAGTGTATCAATCCCATATCTGCCTTTTTAGAAAGTGTATCAATCCCATATCTGCCTTTTTAGAAAGTGTATCAATCCCATATCTGCCTTTTTAGAAAGTGTATCAATCCCATATCTGCCTTTTTAGAAAGTGTATCAATCCCATATCTGCCTTTTAGAAAGTGTATCAATCCCATATCTGCCTTTTAGAAAGTGTATCAATCCCATATCTGCCTTTTTAGAAAGTGTATCAATCCCATATCTGCCTTTTAGAAAGTGTATCAATCCCATATCTGCCTTTTTAGAAAGTGTATCAATCCCATATCTGCCTTTTAGAAAGTGTATCAATCCCATATCTGCCTTTTAGAAAGTGTATCAATCCCATATCTGCCTTTTTAGAAAGTGTATCAATCCCATATCTGCCTTTTTAGAAAGTGTATCAATCCCATATCTGCCTTTTAGAAAGTGTATCAATCCCATATCTGCCTTTTTAGAAAGTGTATCAATCCCATATCTGCCTTTTAGAAAGTGTATCAATCCCATATCTGCCTTTTAGAAAGTGTATCAATCCCATATCTGCCTTTTTAGAAAGTGTATCAATCCCATATCTGCCTTTTTAGAAAGTGTATCAATCCCATATCTGCCTTTTAGAAAGTGTATCAATCCCATATCTGCCTTTTTAGAAAGTGTATCAATCCCATATCTGCCTTTTTAGAAAGTGTATCAATCCCATATCTGTATCAAAGTATTCATACCTTGACTTATTCCACATTTTGTTGTTAGTCTGAATTTAAAATGGATTATAATGACAGTGAAACAAGTTTTTCAAATATTTAGATTTTTTTTTAGGTGAAAAATGAAATGGACAGATTTAATTTACATAAGTATTCACACACCTGAGTCAATACATGTTAGAATCACCTTTGGCAGAGATTACAGCTGTGAGTCTTTCTGGGTAAATCATGGAGAGCTTTGCACTCCTGGATTGAACAATATTTGCAAATGTTTATTATTTTCAATGTTCTTCGAGCTCTGTCAAATTGGTTGTTGTTCATTGCTAGACAACCATTTTCAGGTCTTGCCAAAGATTTTCAAGCAGATGAAAGTCAAAACTGTAACTCGCCCACTTAGGAACATTCACTGTATTCTTGGTAAACAACCCCAATGTATGCACTCACTAACTGTAAGTCGCTCTGGATAAGGGCGTCTGCTAAATGACTAAAATGTAAAATGTAAAAAAAAAAAAAAAAATGTATGTTTCTTGTAGTGTTGTCAATCGAGAGTCAATGCATATTAACAAGGAATAATATAGAAGAGTATCAGACATGGACAACAGTCTGGGCAAAATAGCAATATCAGAAGCAAGAGATATGAAATACTCCCAGTAGACTGAAAGGCGCAGAGAGGCGGCAGTGGGACTGCTGTTGACTACAGGCTCGGAGGGGCGGCAGTGGGACTGCTGTTGACTACAGGCTCAGAGGGGCGGCAGTGGGACTGCTGTTGACTACAGGCTCAGAGAGGCGGCAGTGGGACTGCTGTTGACTACAGGCTCAGAGAGGCGGCAGTGGGACTGCTGTTGACGGTGCCTGTAGACTACAGGCTCAGAGAGGCGGCAGTGGGACTGCTGTAGACTACAGGCTCAGAGAGGCGGCAGTGGGACTGCTGTTGACTACAGGCTCAGAGAGGCGGCAGTGGGACTGCTGTTGACTACAGGCTCAGAGAGGCGGCAGTGGGACTGCTGTTGACTACAGGCTCAGAGAGGCGGCAGTGGGACTGCTGTAGACTACAGGCTCAGAGGGGCGGCAGTGGGACTGCTGTTGCCGGTGCCTGTAGACTACAGGCTCAGAGAGGCGGCAGTGGGACTGCTGTTGCCGGTGCCTGTAGACTACAGGCGCAGAGAGGCGGCAGTGGGACTGCTGTTGCCGGTGCCTGTAGACTACACTACAAGAAACATACAAGGTCTCTAATTAACTATCTGCTTGTTACGCACAGCAGGTGTTTTTGAAGTAAATATTTTTTAAATTTGTTTGTACTGATGACGGCAGAAGGCCGCTTTTAATAGCACCTTGCACTTTCACTTTTTGTATTATTTTCGAGCACGGATTACATTTTATAACATTATTTTTGCATCTCGGGGCCTCCTTGAGTTATTCCTCTTCATGGTTTTGAGCGAGAGTACTTTCGGGAACTCTACATATGGTATCTCTCCCACCGGCCGCCTTTCATTCTAACCTGAGCGCTAACCCTCATACTGGCCCCAGTGTAATGATCACGCTGTTTAATCAGCTTCTTGATATGCCACACCTGTCAGGTGGATGGATTATCTTGGCAAAGGGAGAAACGCTCACTAACAGGGATGTAAACACATTTGTACACAACATTTTGAGAGAAATAAGCTTTTCGTGCGAATGGAACATTTCTGGGATCTTTTATTTCAGCTCATGAAACATGGGACCAGCACTTTACATGTTGCGTTTCTATCTTAGTTCTGTATAAATGAAGGTTTTTATAGGATCTACCACTGTGTCATTCTAACTTTTATGTTTTCTAACACTATTTTCCAATCTTTCTTTCAGAGCTTTCCATGCGGGTGGAGATCAGAAGGTAAGTGTGTCTGCCTTGCATCCCAAACACCACCCTATTCCCTATATAGTGCACTACTCTATCAGGGCTCAGGTCAAAAGTAGTAAGCTACACGTGGGAAAAGGGTGTCATTTCAGATTTGCGTTTTTAATGTCTGTGTTGTCTTAACCTCACCCCTCTGACGGTGGATGCTTCTGCAATGTGAATCAACAGATCCCTGTCTTCACTGGGCAGTGAATAAACAGTCCTATCTGGTCCGTAGTGCAGCCTGTCTATGACAGTGCTTACAGACAGTTTTCCCTACAGGCTGTTACGGGCTGTTAAATTGCATTGTGTTGTCTGATGAGAGGAATTCACTTTGTGTTTGGCTCCTAGTGGCATCTCTCAACAACCTACACCATCACCTTGCATTTAAATTAATTCAGTCCTTGTGATTCAATCCCCCATCAGGCTGTCAGCTGGTTCATAGCACACATTGCATAAAGCAGCAGGACCGTTTATAAGTTTGATGTTTGTTGAATGAAATGATTCTAGTATTCCTTATACACGTGAATGTGTGTG
Source organism: Coregonus lavaretus (assembly GCF_964263955.1). Lineage (NCBI taxonomy): Eukaryota > Metazoa > Chordata > Actinopteri > Salmoniformes > Salmonidae > Coregonus > Coregonus lavaretus. The sequence continues at coordinate 297,084 of NC_140016.1, read as the reverse complement.
GCCCTGAAGAGCATTGCGCAATCCCAGACTCTCGAGAATGTGTCAAAGGCGACATCATGTTATGATAACAACATTTTTCATTTCAACCCAATGCATTCGTTATCACGCAAAGTTCATAGTTCAAGCCCTATTATAGAAATGCAGTATTATTTTTTTGCGTTGAAGACAGTACAAGTAAACATGGACATCATGATATCATAACAACTCTGACACAATGAGACATCCAAGCTGAAGAAGACACTGTGCAACTCAAAGTTCAGTGAACATTTTGGAAATAATTTAAGTGTTAAGTGTCATAGCCGAGCTAACAGAGACCGAGAAAGGACTTCAGTGGGACAAACCCCAGCTTTCCAAGATAAACATAGTTGCTTTCCAAATGGCACCCTATTCCCTATATAGTGCACTACTATGGGGTAGTCAATGGGTCAAAAGTAGTGCACTGTATAGTGAATAGGGTACCGTTTGGGACGCGGCCCCCATGAGGTAAGCCAGTTGGGTGTTCACACGTCTTCAGCCTCTCCTCCCTCCGTACTTTTATTTTTTTATTTTTTTATTTCACCTTTATTTAACCAGGTAAGCCAGTTGAGAACAGGTTCTCATTTACAACTGCGACCTGGCCAAGACAAAGCAAAGTAATGCAACAAAAACAACACAGAGTTACATATGGGGTAAAAAAAAAAAACATAAAGTCAGAAATACAACAGAAAATATATATACAGTGTGTGCAAATGTAGCAAGTTATGGAGGTAAGGCAATAAATAGGCTATAGTGCAGAATAATTACAATAGTATTAACACTGGAATGCTAGATGTGCAAGAGATTATGTGCAAATAGAGATACTGGGGTGCAAAAGAGCAAATTAAATAACAATATAGGGATGAGGTAGTTGGGTGGGCTAATTTCAGATGGGCTGTGTACAGGTGCAGTGATCGGTAAGGTGCTCTGACAACTGATGCTTAAAGTTAGTGAGGGAGATAAGTAGTATCTTGGCAAGGCCCGGTTCGTGCAACACATTACTGTAGTTATGATGTTATGAGCCATGTTCAGGCTAACGGAGGTGGTTTCCAAGCAACAGATATGGGATTGATACACTCTGCTGTGTGCAGTGCAGTGCAGTATGCTTAGCTAGGGCCAATGCACACGTGTGTTTGTCTAACTGCATGTTATTTGCTGTGGTTTTTGCCCCTGTGTCTCCCCCCCTCTCTCACACCCTGTAGGATTCGCTCGCCCCCGCCTACGTTCAGCCCAAATACTCCTTTGCCCCCAGCACCGCTATCAACAAGATGGCGCGGCCATTCACGCCGGGAGGCGGTAACACGGTCATTAAACCGGTGGCGTACGCCCCTAAAGTAAACACCCCGGCCTCAACGGCCCGCGCCAGCATGCTACAGCCACACAACGGGTAGGTACACAACAAACAAACAAACAAACAAACACGCAAACACAACGCCTCCGCTGGGAGAGAACAGACCAAATGTTTTCACGGTATTTTAATTAAACAATTCACTCTGGGTTCCTGTGGAAGGTTGATTTAAGTATACATTTCAGCTTTGAGTCATTCAGGTAACTCTCTGGGGAGTAGAAATTGCTGACTGCACCTTTTTAAGAGGGAAGGTTAAGTTGTAGTATGATTGATGATCTGATCAGAAGAGGCCTTCTCCTGGTCCGTTGGGAGCAGACTGTTGAGTAGAATACAGGAAATAAAATCAGCCGAATGCTTTAACTACGTCTTATTGGCTAGAGAGATCGCGTTCTCTTTGTCTTATTGGCTAGAGAGATAGCGTTCTCTTTGTCTTATTGGCTAGAGAGATAGCGTTCTTTGTCTTATTGGCTAGAGAGAGAGAGAACATTCTCTTTGTCTTATTGGCTAGAGAGAGAACATTCTCTTTGTCTTATTGGCTAGAGAGAGAACATTCTCTTTGTCTTATTGGCTAGAGAGAGAACATTCTCTTTGTCTTATTGGCTAGAGAGAGAACATTCTCTTTGTCTTATTGGCTAGAGAGAGAGAACATTCTCTCCACAGTGTAGTCATTATTCCTGTGTTAACGTCTCTAAGCAACAATCTGAATGTCTGTGTAAAAGGTCCAAGAGTTCTGCTCTCAGTCTCAGTCTCTCAGTCTCTCAGTCTCTCAGTCCTTCAGTCTCTCAGTCCTTCAGTCTCTCAGTCCTTCAGTCTCTCAGTCCTTCAGTCTCTCAGTCCTTCAGTCTCTCAGTCTCTCAGTCTCTCAGTCTCTCAGTCTCTTAGTCTCTCAGTCTCTCAGTCTCTCAGTCTCTCAGTCCTTCAGTCTCTCAGTCTCTCAGTCTTTTGCTTCCTCATTTAGTTCTGGTAGGAAGAACAGTGGTGTGTTCTCAAACTTTTTCACTCAGGCCCCCCTTCCATCATTGGGGAACGTCCCGCACCCCGGGGATGTTTTTGGAACTCAGCGCGCCCCCTATTTCTAATGCCTCTGTCCATGGCTGCATCCCAAATGGCACCCTATTCCATATATAGTGCACTACCTTTGACCAGAGGGCCCTGGTCAACAGTATTACACTATATAGGGAATAGGGTACCACCCTGGTCAACAGTAGTGCACTATATAGGGAATAGGGTACCACCCTGGTCAACAGTAGTGCACTATATAGGGAATAGGGTACCACCCTGGTCAACAGTACTTAGGGAACAGACCGGAGAGGACGTGTTTTTCTCTGGCTGGAGGTAAGTAGGAGGTAAGCTACATGTAGTGTTGAGTAAAGCTTAACCATGTATTAGATCGTAGGTAGGTAGTTAGCTGTAGTTAGGTATTGTATTTATTGTAGGTTAGTATTGTTGTTATTGTAGCTTTCCGTAGGTAATTGTGGATTAGTATCGAGGCACGAGGCTAGCTAGCTAGCGGGTAGCTATTGGTAACGATTAGCAACGCTGGAGAGCTGGCTCCAACGGTAATGTAGTCCTACCCAACGTTTAACTTTTGCTTAACCATGTATTAGATCGTAGGTAGGTAGTTAGCTGTAGTTAGGTATTGTATTTATTGTAGGTTAGTATTGTTGTTATTGTAGCTTTCCGTGGTTAATTGTGGGTTAGTTTCGAGGCACGAAGCTAGCTAGCTAGCGGGTAGCTATTGGTAACGATTAGCAACGCTGGAGAGCTGGTTCCAACGTTTAATTATTATTATTTTATTTTTATTTATTTTTTGCTGCGTTGTGAAGGGAACTCGACACGGACTTGAATTGTCTGTTTGGTGTGCTGACACACTCTTGGCAGTTTGTTGTGGCCAGGTGTTGATGCTAAGTTGTGTGTTAATGGATGCTAGCTTGCAGGTTGGCTACGGCGTCATAGCTAGGCTTCGTGGGTTGTTGTGGGTAGTTACTGTGTCTTGGCAGTGTCCTCGGCCGTGCCAGCTGTAGCACGAAGCTAGCTAGCTAGCCGTTCTTCAAACAGAGTCGACACAGTGGCCATTGCTAGCTACCCAACATGACCATTTGGCTGTACTGTAGTAGCTAACCACAATTTACTTGTCCTAGCTAGCCAACGTCTAATCATTGCTGCGTCATGTAAGGAACTTGACACAGACACGAATGATCTGTTTAGTGTGTTATCACAATATTGGTGGTTTGTTGTGACCAAGTGTTGGCGCTAAACGGTGTGTTATTGTTATTGGATGCTAGTCTGCTAGTTGGCTATGGAGTCATAGTTGGCTAGCTGAACAGAGTGGGTTGAGTCTATTCCTTTAAACATTGAACCGCTGTGGTTCACAACAATTCTGATTTCCAAAGGCGGAAGTTGGGAGAGTTTTTTTTCTTCGGGTGGTTCAGTGAAACAATTTTAGTTTCCGAGGTAGAAGTTTTGGTGAGGGAGGCCCTGCTCTCTCCGCTCCCAGATGCTTAGCCCATTTCATTCCGATCTCCTCTGCATTTTTGTAGCCATTTGCTACAGCCTGTCAACTATGCCTCTGCCTATCCCTGTTCTCTCCTCTCTGCACAGGCTACACAAACGCACCACACCGCGTGGCTGCTGCCTCTCCAATCTGGTGGTCCCTGCACGCACCACCCACGTGGAGTTCCAGGTCGCAGGCAGCCTCTGGAACTGCCGTTCTGCTGCCAACAAAGCTGACTTCATCCCAGCCTATGCCAACCTCCAGTCCCTCGACTTCCTGGCGCTGACGGAAACATGGATCACCACTGAAAACACCGCTACTCCTACTGCTCTCTCCTCGTCTGACCATGTGTTCTCGCATACCCCGAGAGCATCTGGTCAGAGGGGTGGTGGTACAGGAATCCTCATCTCTCCCAAGTGGACATTCTCAATTTTTCCCCTAACCCATCTGTCTATCTCCTCATTTGAATTCCATGCTGTCACAGTCACTAGCCCATTTAAGCTTAATATCCTTGTCATCTATCGCCCTCCAGGTTCCCTTGGAGAGTTCATCAATGAGCTTGACGCCTTGATAAGTTCCTTCCCTGAGGATGGCTCACCCCTCACAGTTTTGGGGGATTTCAACCTCCCTATGTCCACATTTGACTCATTTCTCTCTGCCTCCTTCTTTCCACTCCTCTCCTCTTTTGACCTCACCCTCTCACCGTCCCCCCCTACTCACAAGGCAGGCAATACGCTTGACCTCATCTTCACTAGATGCTGCTCCTCTACTAATCTCACTGCAACTCCCCTCCAAGTCTCCGACCACTACTTTGTTTCCTTTTCTCTCTCACTCTCCTCCCACACTACTCACTCTGCCCCTACACAGATGGTAATGCGCCGCCACAACCTTCGCTCTCTCTCTCCCACTACTCTCTCCTCTTCCATCCTATCATCTCTTCCCTCTGCTCAATCCTTCTCCCTCCAATCTCCTGATTCTGCCTCCTCAACCCTCCTCTCCTCCCTTTCTGCATCCTTTGACTCTCTGTGTCCCCTATCCTCCCGGCCGGCTCGGTCCTCCCCTCCAGCTCCGTGGCTTGATGACTCATTGCGAGCTCACAGAACAGAGCTCCGGGCAGCGGAGCGGAAATGGAAGAAAACTAAATTCCCTGCCGACCTGGCATCTTTTCACTCCCTCCTCTCTACATTTTCTTCATCTGTTTCTGCTGCTAAGGCCACCTTCTACCACTCTAAATTCCAAGCATCTGCCTCTAACCCTAGGAAGCTCTTTGCCACATTTTCCTCCCTCCTGAATCCTCCCTCCCCCCCCCCCCCCTCCTCTCTCTCTGTGGATGACTTCGTCAACCACTTTGAAAAGAAGGTTGACGACATCCGATCCTTGTTTGTTAAGTCTAATGACACTGCTGGTCCTGCTCACACTGCCCTACCCTATGCTTTGACTTCTTTCTCCCCTCTCTCTCCAGATAAGATCCTGCGACTTGTGACTGCAGGCCGCCCAACAACCTGCCCGCTTGACCCCATCCCCTCCTCCCTTCTCCAGACCATCTCCGGTGACCTTCTCCCCTACCTCACCTCGCTGATCAACTCATCCTTGACCGCTGGCCATGTCCCTTCCGTCTTCAAGAGAGCGAGAGTTACTCCCCTTCTCAAAAAACCAACACTCGACCCCACTGATGTCAACAACTACAGACCAGTATCCCTTCTTTCTTTTCTTTCCAAAACTATTGAGCGTGCCGTCTTTAGCCAACTCTCTTGCTATCTCTCTCAGAATGACCTTCTTGATCCAAACCAATCAGGTTTCAGGACTGGTCATTCAACTGAGACTGCTCTTCTCTGTGTCACAGAGACTCTCCGCACTGCTAAAGCTAACTCTCTCTCCTCTGCTCTTGTCCTTCTAGACCTGTCTGCTGCCTTTGATACTGTGAACCATCAGATCCTCCTCTCCACCCTCTCCGAAATGGGCATCTCCGGCGCGGCTCACTCCTGGATTGCGTCCTACCTGACCGGTCGCTCCTACCAAGTGGCGTGGCGGGAAGCTGTCTCCGCACCACGTGCTCTCACCACTGGTGTCCCCCAGGGATCGGTTCTGGGCCCTCTCCTTTTCTCCCTATACACCAAGTCACTTGGCTCTGTCATATCCTCACATGGCCTTTCCTATCATTGCTACGCTGACGATACACAACTAATCTTCTCCTTTCCCCCTTCTGATAACCAGGTGGCGAATCGCATCTCTGCATGTCTGGCAGACATATCAGTATGGATGACGGATCACCACCTCAAGCTGAACCCTGGCAAGACGGAGCTGCTCTTCCTCCCGGGGAAGGACTGCCCGTTCCATGATCTCGCCATCACGGTAGACAACTCCGCTGTGTCCTCCTCCCAGAGTGCGAAGAGCCTAGGCGTGACCCTGGACAACACCCTGTCGTTCTCCGCCAACATCAAGGCGGTGACCCGCTCCTGCAGGTTCATGCTCTACAACATTCGGAGAGTGTGACCCTGCCTTACACAGGAAGCGGCGCAGGTCCTGGTCCAGGCACTGGTCATCTCCCGTCTGGACTACTGCAACTCGCTGTTGGCTGGGCTCCCTGCCTGTGCCATTAAACCCCTACAACTCATCCAGAATGCCGCAGCCCGTCTGGTGTTCAACCTTCCCAAGTTCTCTCACGTCACCCCCCTCCTCCGCACACTCCACTGGCTTCCAATTGAAGCTCGCATCCGCTACAAGACCATGGTGCTTGCCTTTGGAGCAGTGAGGGGAACGGCACCCCTGTACCTTCAGGCTCTGATCAGTCCCTACACCCAAACGAGGACATTGCGTTCATCCACCTCTGGCCTGCTGGCTCCCCTTCCTCTGCGGAAGCACAGCTCCCGCTCAGCCCAGTCAAAACTGTTCGCTGCTCTGGCACCCCAATGGTGGAACAAGCTCCCTCACGACGCCAGGACAGCGGAGTCACTCACCACCTTCCGGAGACATTTGAAACCCCACCTCTTTAAGGAATACCTGGGATAGGCTAAAGTATTCCTTCTAACCCCCCCCCCCCCCCCCCCCCCCCCCAAATTGTAAAGTGGTTATCCCACTGGCTATAGGGTGAACGCACCAATTTGTGAGTCGCTCTGGCTAAGAGCGTCTGCTAAATGACGTTAATGTGCCCTTGAGCAAGGCACTTAACCCTAATTGCTCCTGTAAGTCGCTCTGGTTAAGAGCGTCTGCTAAATGACTAAAATGTAAATGTAAATGTAAACAGTAGTGCACTATATAGGGAATAGGGTACCACCCTGGTCAACAGTAGTGCACTATATAGGGAATAGGGTACCACCCTGGTCAACAGTAGTGCACTATATAGGGAATAGGGTACCACCCTGGTCAACAGTAGTGCACTATATAGGGAATAGGGTACCACCCTGGTCAACAGTAGTGCACTATATAGGGAATAGGGTACCACCCTGGTCAACAGTAGTGCACTATATAGGGAATAGGGTACCACCCTGGTCAACAGTAGTGCACTATATAGGGAATAGGGTACCACCCTGGTCAACAGTAGTGCACTATATAGGGAATAGGGTACCACCCTGGTCAACAGTAGTGCACTATATAGGGAATAGGGTACCACCCTGGTCAACAGTAGTGCACTATATAGGGAATAGGGTACCACCCTGGTCAACAGTAGTGCACTATATAGGGAATAGGGTACCACCCTGGTCAACAGTAGTGCACTATATAGGGAATAGGGTACCACCCTGGTCAACAGTAGTGCACTATATAGGGAATAGGGTACCACCCTGGTCAACAGTAGTGCACTATATAGGGAATAGGGTACCATATTGGGGTAATACATTGCTTCATCTCTGGCCTGCATTAACCAGCTGTAAACTGTTTCGTTCCGTTAACCAAACTGTAACATGTAAGGCTGACATCATGTCTGACATAGAAGTCATGGCTTTCAGCAGTTGTTTTATTTCCTCTACTTTCGAACCGGCCAAGGACTGTAGTCAAGTGTTCACACGACACACACCACAGGCAGAATAGAAAAGCTATATTCTGCTTTACTAGGGTTTCTAATCTTAAATGGTCGGTTCTGCTTTACTAGGGTTTCTAATCTTAAATGGTCGGTTCTATACAGCAGATGTTCTATGTCGTCGGAAAGGACCCTTATGGGGAAAAAAAACACATGAATTTCATGTGGTCACGTAATCTGATGTAAAGCAACATGCGATAACGTGTCTTCACGTGTGTAATTCCATGTTATCAAATGTGAAAAAACACATTTTCACATGAGTTTACATGTGGAATTCCACTTGAGAATCATGTGATTTTCCACGTGAAATCATGTGGTTTTTCTGTAAGGGGAGTACTGTATAACATGATTTGGTCTGTGTCTTCAATGGTACCCTATTCCCTATACACTGAGTGTACAAAACATTAAGGACACTTGCTCTTTACATGACATAGACTGACCAGGTGAATCCAGGTGAAAGCTATGATCCCGTATTGATGTCACTTGTTAAATCCACTTCAATCAGTGTAGATGAAGGGGAGGAGACAGGTTAAAGAAGGATTTTTAAACCTTGAGAATTGAATTGTGTATGTGTGCCATTCAGAGGGTGAACGGGCAAGACAACAGATTTGAAGTGCCTTTTGAACGGGGTATGGTAGTAGGTGCCAGGCGCAACTCAATATTAGGAATGTGTCCTTAATGTTTTGTACACTCAAAAGTAGTGCACTAAATAGAAAATATGGGGGGCCGTTTAGTACGCAGACTTGGTTTATTTCAGGGTGACCTTAAACGCCACAGGGTGGTCCGACCAGGTGTTACTGTTCCAGGTAGGGGGGAAATATCCAGGGTTTTACAAATCCTGTTAGAAGATTCCTGGAATCAGTAGGAAATCCAGAATCCTCTGATCAGGTATTTCTGGATAACCAGGCAATTTGGGGAAAGTTTGAAGGATTTTGCAACCCTTGTTCCATGCCTGATACTTTGTTAACGGTCACCGTGGTGTGTTGGGGAAGGGATGGGGTTTTAAGGTCTGACTTTTTTGGCGAGGTCTTGATGTTGTCTGTGGCTGCATTTAGCCGTGCCGTGCCGTGCCGTGCTCAGGACCCCTCCCGTAGAATCTGCTGAGCTGTCAGAATGGTTTCACTGTGGCGGTGCTGCGTTACCAAACTAGCCTTACTTGGAGAAGTCACATGGACCTGATCAAGCCTGATCCGTATAGCTCTCATACTTTCACGGTCTAAAACACTTCATAGAAAAGAGGTTAGAAACATTAGCAACACTAGTTTACTCAAATTCAACTTTATTTTTATTTTTATGATGCGTCATGAAGTTGTTATGAACGGTTAAGGCCACATCTGTATTCTGTGTCTCAAGCACAGCATACTGAGAGAGAGAGAAATAGGGGTGTATAACACTAGAAACAGTTGACTCTATCATGAAAAAGCTTCACATTCAACCAGTGTTCTTTATAAGACCATTTGAATCTCATTTTATGAAGAGTCATACAATTGTTGTGAACGGTTTTAAAGGAGCAGTACAAAGTTGTTGTGAACAGTTTTTAAAGACACAGGTAGTGTTCTTCCGTTTAATGGAGTGGTCTGTCCTCCAGAAGTCTTCCTCCAGTATGTTTGTGGATTAGGTTGCCCTCCACATTATTCGGGAGGATTTCTAAACTGCCACTCCTTCACACAGCTGTTTTCTTATGACAGAGGCTAAATCATACAGAGTCCTACTATTCCTGTTCAGAACTAATCTGTCACTTACTACAAGGCAGCATTGTACGGAATGCCTTTTGGGTCTTTGCGTTTTCAAAAAATATGCACGTCAAGTAACACAATTTGTCGGATCAAATAAGCTTGTTGACCAATCAGGACCTGAATATGACTGAACGTCACATAGTCATTTAACACGTTCATAAATGGTTTACGTAGTTATTACACATTGATTACACCATCACTCATATTTCATAACTAATAGCGATTCACCATTACGTATGCTATGATGCTGGTAAAGTGTTGTCTTGCGCAACTGCCGCTGCCAAATGAGGCAGACTCTGGGACAGTGCTGGTCAGAAAAAAAGCTTGCTAGCTGGTGGATGCAAACAATGTTCTCCCCACAAAACATATCAAAATTACATCTGTTTCAGTAGCTATATTTAGCTAGCTAACTAAACTCAGCAAAAAAATAGTTACGTCCCTTTTTCAGGACCCTGTCTTTCAAAGATAATTCGTAAAAATCCAAATAACTTCACAGATCTTCATTGTAAAGGGTTTAAACACTGTTTCCCATGCTTGTTCAATGAACCATAAACAATTAATGAACATGCACCTGTGGAACGGTCGTTAAGACACTAACAGCTTACAGACGGTAGACAATTAAGGTCACAGTTATGAAAACTTAGGACACTAAAGAGGCCTTTCTACTGACTCTGAAAAACACCAAAAGAAAGATGCCCCTGCTCATCTGCGTGAACGTGCCTTAGGCATGCAGCAAGGAGGCATGAGGACTGCAGATGTGGCCAGGGCAATAAATTGCAATGTCCATACTGTGAGACGCCTAAGACAGCGCTACAGGGAGACAGGACGGACAGCTGATCGTCCTCGCAGTGGCAGACCACGTGTAACAACACCTGCACAGGATCGGTACATCCGAACATCACACCTGCGGGACAGGTACAGGATGGCAACAACAACTGCCCGAGTTACACCAGGAACGCACAATCCCTCCATCAGTGCTCAGACTGTCCGCAATAGGCTGAGAGAGGCTGGACTGAGGGCTTGTAGGCCTGTTGTAAGGCAGGTCCTCACCAGACATCACCGGCAACAACGTCGCCTATGGGCACAAACCCACCATCGCTGGACCAGACAGGACTGGGAAAAAGTGCTCTTCACTGACGAGTCACGGTTTTGTCTCACCAGGGGTGATGGTCGGATTCGTGTTTATCATCGAAGGAATGAGCGTTACACCGAGGCCTGTACTCTGGAGCGGGATCGATTTGGAGGTGGAGGGTCCGTCATGGTGTGGGGCGGTGTGTCACAGCATCATCGGACTGAGCTTGTTGTCATTGCAGGCAATCTCAACGCTGTGCGTTACAGGGAAGACATCCTCCTCCCTCATGTGGTACCCTTCCTGCAGACTCATCCCGACTCTCCAGCATGACAATGCCACCAGCCATACTGCTCATTCTGTGCGTGATTTCCTGCAAGACAGGAATGTCAGTGTTCTGCCATGGCCAGCGAAGAGCCCGGATCTCAATCCCATTGAGCACGTCTGGGACCTGTTGGATCGGAGGGTGAGGGCTAGGGCCATTCCCCCCAGAAATGTCTGGGAACTTGCAGGTGCCTTGGTGGAAGAGTGGGGTAACATCTCACAGCAAGAACTGGCAAATCTGGTGCAGTCCATGAGGAGGAGATGCGCTGCAGTACTTAATGCAGCTGCTGGCCACACCAGATACTGACTGTTACTTTTGATTTTGACCCCTCCTTTGTTCAGGGACACATTATTCAATTTCTGTTAGTCACATGTCTGTGAAACTTGTTCAGTTTATGTCTCAGTTGTTGAATCTTGTTATGTTCATACAAATATTTACACATTAAGTTTGCTGAAAATAAACACAGTTGACAGTGAGAGGACGTTTCTTTTTTTCGCTTAGTTTATCTAGCTCGATGTCATCATCTAAAATACCCCTAATTTATAAGACAGTTTTTGCATTTTGTCGGTAATGGTCGGACCCGGTTCAGTCAAGCCACACTAACCAGATGAAGCTAGCTTGCTGCTTATAACGTTAGCTTGGGGCAACAGGGCTAGCTAGCTGGCTAGCTTGTTTCGTTCGTTGTCTAGCTGGCTAGTTATTTTCATGAACTGAAGTTCTATTTCAACAAGAGAACAACAAGTGGCTGCCTAACTAATACTGTCACATGGACTCCTAAATCATTGCTAAGAATATTGAAAATGACTGCAGTTTCTGGTCATTGTTTTCAGGCTGGTTACATTGGTTCCGGCAAGGTACCAAACTAACGCTAGCTTAGCTACCTCTAGTTTCCAAACTGTCATCGATGTTGACACAATGCTTGATTATTATTCTGTATTTTGACTAGCTAGGTCTGGTGTATTTGCACAGAGCTTACCCTGCTGCCATGATGCATCAGTCCAATGACACACCATTATTACTGCATTGTTATAGAAGTGTGTGCGCATTGGACATATTTGGCTTTCCAGTTGGTCATAAAAGAAGTTATGTTCTGTGCTCATCATATTGGAATTGTACACCATTTGATGGGATTAAATATACAGGCCAGTTAATTATTGAAAAAAGACAATGTGTTTTTAAATGACTTACCTGGTTAAACAAAGGCGAGATAAAGAAATCGTTTTAGAAGTTAGGCAGACAGTCAATAGAGACGTCAACTTGAACCGGATCCGTTGTAGATCGGTGAGAGGAAGACGTGGACACTGGCCTGCCTGCGCGTTTCCTGTCAAAAGTCACTGAGTCAGCGTCATCAGAACACCCCCATGCTGTGCGTCTCTCTGCACGAACCCGTCAACAATGAAAGCCTGTGTGTGTTTTCACCCCACTGCATGATTCTCTGCATCCCACAACAACTCTGTCTCCTCACTGCATGATTCTCTGCATCCCACAACAACTCTGTCTCCTCACTGCATGATTCTCTGCATCCCACAACAACTCTGTCTCCTCACTGCATGATTCTCTGCATCCCACAACAACTCTGTCTCCTCACTGCATGATTCTCTGCATCCCACAACAACTCTGTCTCCTCACTGTTGACTGTTCTCTGCAACTAATGTTGATTTGAAAAGTTCTTCCAAGTTGTTGTCGTCTTGTTTTTCCAAACTGACCTTTTTACCCCCCCATCTTTTTTCCCTCCTCTCTTCTTTCCCTCCTCAGATGGATGAGAAGTCAGTAAATTCTCTTTACTTCCTTTTTACTTGAATGTTAAATCATTGTTTTCCTGTCAGTAGCTGAGCTAGTGGTCAGTAATGATTAGTGAAGGTCTTTCTCTTAGCAGTAGGAACATAGTTCATTAATCATTGACTAATCATTAATTCTTCAGAATTCTTCATCTAACAGTATTTCTCTCTTTCTCCTGTCATTTGTTGTCCATTCTCTGTCATCTACTACTCCCCCCTCTCCTCCTCTCCTCCCTCCTCTTCCTCTCTGCTCCTCCCTCCTCCTCTTCCTCCCTCCTCCTCTTCCTCTCTGCTCCTCCCTCCTCCTCCTCTTCCTCCCTCCTCCTCTTCCTCCTCCTCTTCCTCTCTGCTCCCTCCTCCTCCTCTTCCTCCCTCCTCTTCCTCTCTGCTCCTCCCTCCTCCTCCTCTTCCTCCCTCCTCCTCTTCCTCTATGCTCCTCCTCTTCCTCCTCCTCTTCCTCTCTGCTCCCTCCTCCTCCTCTTCCTCTCTGCTCCTCCCTCCTCCTCTTCCTCCTCCTCCTCCTCCTCCCCCCTACAGAGATGATCAAGCTTTCTATGATCAACAGATTTACCAACACGAGAAGTAAGAGACTGATGCATTATGGTCCAGCCTGTTTGACCGCTGGTCACTAGACAGCATGTTATGGAGGACATATTGATATGGTGTTAGACAGCCATGTTATAGAGGACATATTGACATGGTGTCAGTCATGTTATCGAGGACATATTGACATGGTGTCAGTCATGTTATAGAGGACATATTGACATGGTGTCAGACAGCATGTTATAGAGGACATATTGACATGGTTTCAGACAGCATGTTATAGAGGACATATTGACATGGTGTCAGACAGCATGTTATAGAGGACATATTGACATGGTGTCAGACAGCATGTTATAGAGGACATATTGACATGGTGTCAGTCATGTTATAGAGGACATATTGACATGGTGTCAGTCATGGTATAGAGGACATATTGACATGGTTTCAGACAGCATGTTATAGAGGACATATTGACATGGTGTCAGACAGCATGTTATAGAGGACATATTGACATGGTGTCAGACAGCATGTTATAGAGGACATATTGACATGGTTTCAGACAGCATGTTATAGAGGACATATTGACATGGTGTCAGACAGCATGTTATAGAGGACATATTGACATGGTTTCAGACAGCATGTTATAGAGGACATATTGACATGGTGTCAGACAGCATGTTATAGAGGACATATTGACATGGTGTCAGACAGCATGTTATAGAGGACATATTGACATGGTGTCAGTCATGTTATAGAGGACATATTGACATGGTGTTAGACAGCCATGTTATAGAGGACATACAGTACTTGTCAAAAGTTTTAGAACACCTACTCATTCAAGGGTTTTTCTTTATTTTTTACTATTTTCTACATTGTAGAATAATAGTGAAGACATCAAAACTATGAAATAACACATATGGAATCATGTAGTATCCCAAAAAGTTATATTTTATATTTGAGATTCTTGAAATAGCCACCCTTTGCCTTGATGACAGCTTTGGACACTCTTGGCATTATCTCAACCAGCTTCATGAGGTAGTCACCTGGAATGCATTTAAATTAACAGGTGTGCCTTGTTAAAAGTTAATTTGTAGAATTTATTTCCTTCTTAATGCGTTTGAGCCAATCAGTTGTGTTGTGACAAGGTAGGAGGGGTATACAGAAAATGGCCCTATTTGGTAAAAGACCAAGTCCATATTATGGCAAGAACAGCTCAAATAAGCAAAGAGAAAATACAGTCCATCATTACTTTAAGAGATGGTCAGTCAATCTGGAAAATTTCAAGAACTTTCTTCAAGTGCAGTTGCAAAAACCATCAAGCACTATGATGAAACTGGCTATCATGAAGACCGCCACAGGAATGGAAGACCCAGAGTTACCTCTGCTGCAGAGGATACGTTCAGAGTTACCAGCCTCAGAAATTGCAGCCCAAATAAATGCTTCACAGAGTTCAAGTAACAGACACTGTCACACCCTGGCTCTGGGACTCTATATGTTGAGCCAGGGTGTGTTCATTCTATGTGTTATATTTCTATGTTGGGGGTTCTAGTTGTTCTGTTTCTATGTTGGCCTGAGTGACTCCCAATCAGAGGCAACGAGTGTCAGCTGTGGCTGGTTGTCTCTGATTGGGAGCCATATTTAAACTGTCTGTTTTTCCCTTTGTGTTTGTGGGTTCTTGTTCCGTGTTGGTCTTTGTTACCTAGGACGTTACGAGTCGTTTGTTGTAGATAAATAAACATGTTCGTTCATCACGCTGCGCCTTGGTCTATTCCGTACGACGATCGTGACAGACACATCTCAACATCAACTGTTCAGAAGACACTGTGTGAATCAGGCCTTCATGGTCTAATTGCTGCAAAGAAACCACTACTAAAGGACACCAATAATAAGAAGAGACTTGCTTGTGCCAAGAAACACGAGCAATGGACGTTAGACCGGTGGAAATTTGTCCTTTGGTCGGTCTGGAGTCCAAACTGGAGATTTTTGGTTCCAACCGCCGTGTCTTTGTGAGATGCGGTGTGAATGAACGGATGATCTCCGCATGTGTATTTCCCACCATAAAGCATGGAGGAGGAGGTGTTAAGGTGTGGGGGTGCTTTGCTGGTGACACTGTCAGTGATTTATTTAGAATTCAAGGCACATTTAACCAGCATGGCTACCACAGCTTTCTGCAGCGATACGCCATCCCATCTGGTTTGGGCATAGTGGGACTATCATTTGTTTTTCAACAGGACAATGACCCAACACACCTCCAGGCTGTGTAAGGGCTATTTTACCAAGAAGGAGAGTGATGGAGTGCTGCATCAGATGACCTGGCCTCCACAATCCCCCGACCTCAACCCAATTGAGATGGTTTGGGATGAGTCGGACCGCAGAGTGAAGGAAAAGCAGCCAACAAGTGCTCAGCAAATGTGGAAACTCCTTCAAGACTGTTGTAAAAGCATTCCAGGTGAAGCTGGTTGAGGGAATGCCAAGAGTGTGCAAAGCTGTCATCAAGGCAAAGGGTGGCTACTTTAAAGAATCTCAAATATAAAATATATTTTGATTTGTTGAACACTTTTTTTGGTTACTACATGATTCCATATGTGTTAGTACATAGTTTTGATGTCTTCACTATTATTCTACAATGTAGAAAATAGTCAAAATAAAAACCCTTGAATGAGTAGGTGTTCTAAAACTTTTGACCGGTAGTGTATGCCGGTTGAATATGACATGGGCTGCATTCAAAATGGCCCCCTATCCCCTTCATAGTGTGCTACTTTTGACCAGGGATATAGGGTTCTAGTTTGTTGTTTGTAAATAGTACTGTGTGTGTGTGTTTGAGGAGCCAACACTAAACCTTAAGGATGATCATCTGCTAGATGCGTACTGTGTGTCCATAGTAGTGTGTCCATCCGTAAGTTGAATAATCATGGTTTCTAATTATTGTCTGTCATTCTTCGCTTGTCCGTCGCTGGGTTCACGTCATGGTGGTTTCAACATTGTGATAACGCCATGTCTGTGTGTGTGTAGGTATGGTTTGTTTTGTTAACGTTGTTTGAACGTTGTGGTGACGTGGGGTGTGTACTGGGCATGGTACGTTGTTGTTCATGTTATATTAACGTTGTGGTGACGTGGGGTGTGTACTGGGCATGGTACGTTGTTGTTCATGTTATATTAACGTTGTGGTGACGTGGGGTGTGTACTGGGCATGGTACGTTGTTGTTAATGTTATTTTAACGTTGTGGTGACGTGGGGTGTGTACTAGGCACGGTCTGCGGGTGGATGGAATCCCCATGTTCATCCCCAACGACCGCAGCAAGAAGAGGCTGATCGAGGACACTCAGGATTGGCAGCCCCGCACAGGCACCACCCAGTCACGCTCCTTCCGCATGCTGGCCCAGCTCACAGGCACCGACTACAGTAAGTTGGAGAGGGGAAGAGAGAGGGGGAAGAGAGAGAGAGGGGGAAGAGAGAGAGGGGGAAGAGAGAGGGGGGAGAGAGAGGGGGGAGAGAGAGGGGGGAGAGAGAGGGAGAGGAGAGAGAGAGAGAGAGAGAGAGAGAGAGAGAGAGAGAGAGAGAGAGAGAGAGAGAGAGAGAGAGAGAGAGAGAGAGAGAGAGAGAGAGAGAGAGAGAGAGAGAGAGAGAGATCTTGAGCCCCACCCTCTTCAACATAAATATATCAATGAATTGGCGAGGGCACTAGAACAGTCTGCAGCACCCGGCCTCACCCTACTTGGACTCAGAAATCAAATGTCTACTGATTGCTGATGATCTGGTGCTTCTGTCACCAACCAAGGAGGGCCTACAGCAGCACCTAGATCTTCTGCACAGATTCTGTCACACCTGGGCCCTGACAGTAAATCTCAGTAAGACAAAAATGTTGTTTCAAAAAAAGGTCCAGTAGCCAAGACAAATACAAATTCTATCTAGACGCTGTTGACCTAGACCTTACAAAGAGTAACACCTACTTCGGCCTTAACATCAACACCACAGGTAACTTCCACAGGGCTGTGAAGGATCTGAGAGACAAGGCAAGAAGGGCCTTTTACGCAATTCAAAAGGAACATAAAACTCTACATCCCAATTAGGATCTGGCTAAAAAGACTTCAATCAGTTTAGAATGCTATCTGGCCCTAAACAGAGAGTACACATGGCAGAATACCTGACCACCTTGACTATACACAGACTCAGTGAGCATAGCCTTGCTATTGAGAAAGGCCGCCATAGGCAGACCTGGCTCTCTCTCGACAAGCTGTGTACCCACTGCCCATAAAATGAGGTGGAAACTGAGCTGCACTTCCTAACCTCCTGCCAAATGTATGACCACATTAGAGACACATACACTGCTCAAAAAAATAAAGGGAACACTTAAACAACACAATGTAACTCCAAGTCAATCACACTTCTGTGAAATTAAACTGTCCACTTAGGAAGCAACACTGATTGACAATAAATGCACGCTGTTGTGCAAATGGAATAGACAACAGGTGGAAATTATAGGCAATTAGCAAGACACCCCCAATAAAGAAGTGGTTCTGCAGGTGGTGACCACAGATCACTTCTCAGTTCATATGCTTCCTGGCTGAGGTTTTGGTCACTTTTGAATGCTGGCGGTGCTTTCACTCTAGTGGTAGCATGAGACGGAGTCTACAACCCACACAAGTGGCTCAGGTAGTGCAGCTCATCCAGGATGGCACATCAATGCGAGCTGTGGCAAGAAGGTTTGCTGTGTCTGTCAGCGTAGTGTCCAGAGCATGGAGGCGCTACCAGGAGACAGGCCAGTACATCAGGAGACGTGGAGGAGGCCGTAGGAGGGCAACAACCCAGCAGCAGGACCGCTACCTCCGCCTTTGTGCAAGGAGGAGCAGGAGGAGCACTGCCAGAGCCCTGCAAATTGACCTCCAGCAGGCCACAAATGTGCATGTGTCTGCTCAAACGGTCAGAAACAGAATCCATGAGGGTGGTATGAGGGCCCGACGTCCACAGGTGGGGGTTGTGCTTACAGCCCAACACCGTGCAGGACATTTGGCATTTGCCAGAGAACACCAAGATTGGCAAATTCGCCACTGGCGCCCTGTGCTCTTCACAGATGAAAGCAGGTTCACACTGAGCACATGTGACAGACGTGACAGAGTCTGGAGACGCCGTGGAGAACATTCTGCTGCCTGCAACATCCTCCAGCATGACCGGTTTGGCGGTGGGTCAGTCATGGTGTGGGGTGGCATTTCTTTGGGGGGCCGCACAGCCCTCCATGTGCTCGCCAGAGGTAGCCTGACTGCCATTAAGTTCCGAGATGAGATCCTCAGACCCCTTGTGAGACCATATGCTGGTGCGGTTGGCCCTGGGTTCCTCCTAATGCAAGACAATGCTAGACCTCATGTGGCTGGAGTGTGTCAGCAGTTCCTGCAAGAGGAAGACATTGATGCTATGGACCGCCCGTTCCCCAGACCTGAATCCAATTGAGCACATGTGGGACATCATGTCTCGCTCCATCCACCAACGCCACGTTGCACCACAGACTGTCCAGGAGTTGGCGGATGCTTTAGTCCAGGTCTGGGAGGAGATCCCTCAGGAGACCATCCGCCACCTCATCAGGAGCATGCCCAGGCGTTGTAGGGAGGTCATACAGGCACGTGGAGGCCACACACACTACTGAGCCTCATTTTGACTTGTTTTAAGGACATTACATCAAAGTTGGATCAGCCTGTAGTGTGGTTTTCCACTTTAATTTTGAGGGTGACTCCAAATCCAGTCCTCCATGGGTTGATACATTTGATTTCCATTGATCATTTTTGTGTGATTTTGTTGTCAGCAAATTCAACTATGTAAAGAAAAAAGTATTTAATAAGATTATTTCATTCATTCAGATCTAGGATGTGTTATTTAAGTGTTCCCTTAATTTCTTTGAGCAGTGTATTTCCCACAGATCACGCAGACCCACAAAGAATTTGAAAACATATCAAACATTGATAAACTCCCATATCTGTTAGGCGAAATATTGTAGAGTGCAATCACAGCAGCAAGATGTGTGGCCCGTTGCCATGAGAAAAGGGCAACCAGTAGAACACAAACAACATTGTAAATACAACCTATATTTATCTGTTTATTTATTTTCCCTTTCATACTTCAACTACATGAACATTATTACAACACTGGACACAGCCAATAATATAACATTTTAAATGTCTAAATTCTTTAAAAACTTTTGTGAGTGTAATTGAGAGAGAGAGAGGTGCCAGTGGTCCAGAGAGGAGGAGAAAGTTGACACGGGGCCCCAGAAAGGAGTCAATAATTGTCTCTTATAATAACATTGGAAAATGTAATCGGGGCTTTCTGATTCTGTGTTTTTCCTGGCTCTCTCAGTGCAGGACCCGGACGATGAGACAATGAAGAGGGCCAGGTAAACAGCCTGTCTGTTATAAAGCTATAGCCTGTGTGTGATATCTACGGCTGACTGGTATACCCTGTGTGTGATATCTACTGCTGACTGGTATACCCTGTGTGTGATATCTACGGCTGACTCTGGTATACCCTGTGTGTGATATCTACGGCTGACTCTGGTATACCCTGTGTGTGATATCTACTGCTGACTGCTATACCCTGTGTGTGATATCTACGGCTGACTCTGGTATACCCTGTGTGTGATATCTACGGCTGACTCTGGTATACCCTGTGTGTGATATCTACTGCTGACTGGTATACCCTGTGTGTGATATCTACGGCTGACTCTGGTATACCCTGTGTGTGATATCTATGGCTGACTCTGGTAAAGGCTGTGTGTGATATCTACGGCTGACTCTGGTATACCCTGTGTGTGATATCTACGGCTGACTCTGGTATACCCTGTGTGTGATATCTATGGCTGACTCTGGTAAAGGCTGTGTGTGATATCTACGGCTGACTCTGGTAAAGGCTGTGTGTGATATCTATGGCTGACTGGTATACCCTGTGTGTGATATCTATGGCTGACTCTGGTAAAGGCTGTGTGTGATATCTACGGCTGACTCTGGTAAAGGCTGTGTGTGATATCTACGGCTGACTGGTATACCCTGTGTGTGATATCTATGGCTGACTCTGGTAAAGGCTGAGTGGGATATCTATGGCTGACTCTGGTAAAGGCTGTGTGTGATATCTATGGCTGACTCTGGTAAAGGCTGTGTGTGATATCTACGGCTGACTGGTATACCCTGTGTGTGATATCTATGGCTGACTCTGGTAAAGGCTGAGTGGGATATCTACGGCTGACTCTGGTTAAGGCTGTGTGTGATATCTACGGCTGACTCTGGTAAAGGCTGTGTGTTTAAAGGCTGTGTGTTTAAAGGCTGTGTAACTGTAAAGTTACGGCTGATGCTGACATGCTTGTGTGTTACAGCTAACGATAAAGGTACACTCTGCAAGATGAAACATTACACACAACGAGGCAACTTCCTACTTCCAAATGTGGGCGTGCCACAGTTGATGATGATATCTTCATCTTGCTGAGTTCACCTTTTAAAGACCTTCTAGTTGAACTCAACAGTTGAGTTATGGACTTCAGCTGCTTTCAGCTCTAGCATGTGGTTTGGTGTGTGAGTTATACAGGTGTGGTTCCAGGACCACTTTTGTAGCTTTTCTCTGTCCCCATATTGAGTTGTGATGTAGTTTTACCATTTCCGTTGCGTGGTGAATTGTCTCTCTTCATTTCCTGTCAATTTTCTCTCTCTCTCGCTCTGTCTCTCTCTCTCTCTCTCTCTCCCTCTCGTGGTGGTTAGGGAAAAGTTCCTTACAGAGATTCAGAGCCCCCGTTACGCCCGTCTGAGGGACTGGCACCACGAGAGGTCCGCACGTGCCCTCAACATCAAGTCCTGAGCGTCACCATGGCAACATGCAATGCCGGGCCCGAGCCCTAGCGATCGATAGCCATCACGACGACTAAAACGACAAAACAACGATATCCAGCGAACGGCAGATATAAAGAGAGGAGAATAAATAAGAGAGATGAAATAGAGAATCAATGATCACTAAAAGCCACACGTCTGACTGTCACGTTCACTTCTTCTCCTTGAGTTGATGAGTTAGTGTTCATAACATCTTGTGGATCACCTTGTGTTTGTAACAGATCTGGGGCCAACACATACGTAAAATACATTTGATTGATTGATTGATTGATCAAATAGATGCAGGGATAGTTTGAACTTCGGCTCCCTGTCCCATTGTCCCAGAGTAATCCAAATCAAGCGCACCTCAAGACTTCTACAGTATTTGACGTATGTATCTGACCCAGGTCTGGTTGGTAGTTCTGTTCCTCCTATTGAACTGTGTAAGAGTTATCGGGGGGGGGGGAGATTAGGTAATTCTAGTTATTTTGATCTGTAAACTCTTTCTCTCTCTCTCTCTCTCTCTCTCTCTCTCTCTCTCTCTCTCTCTCTCTCTCTCTCTCTGTGTGTTTTGAGTTCTGCTCTCTTTTTTTCTGTTTTCATTTTCTGAACTCTGTCCTTGTTCTTTAGTTCCCTCTGATAAGAAAGAAGAGAAATAAATCTGTATTTCGTTTTTTCTGCTGCTGTCATCATAAAAACATAAAACATCTGAAAACACCCCGTCCTCCTGCTATCTGTCATTTATCTTTCTCTGCTTCTTTCTATATTGCACTGTACTCTGCAATACTATACTGTACTCTACAATACTATACTATACTGCACAATACTATACTGTACTCTGCAATACTATACTGTACTGTACTCCACAATATTACACTGTGCTCTGCAATACTATATTGTACTCCACAATACTATACTCTACTCCACAATTCTAGACTGTACTCTGCAATACTATACTGTACTCTACAATACTATACTATACTGTACTCCACAATATTACACTGTGCTCTGCAATACTATATTGTACTCCACAATACTATACTCTACTCCACAATACTAGACTGTACTCCACAATACTATACTGTACTCCTCAATACTATACTATACTCCACAATACTATACTGTACTCCTCAATACTATACTGTACTCCACAATACTATACTGTACTGTACTCCACAATATTACACTGTGCTCTGCAATACTATATTGTACTCCACAATACTATACTCTACTCCACAATTCTAGACTGTACTCCACAATACTATACTGTACTCCTCAATACTATACTGCACTCCACAATACTATATTGTACTCAACAATACTATATTGTACTCAACAATACTATACTGTACTCCACAATACTATACTGTACTCCACAATACTATAATATACTGTACTCCGCAATACTACACTGTGCTCTGCAATACTATACTGTACTCGACAATACTATACTGTACTCCACAATATTACACTGTGCTCTGCAATACTATACTGTACTCCACAATACTATACTGTACTCCACAATACTATAATATACTGTACTCCGCAATACTACACTGTGCTCTGCAATACTATACTGTACTCCACAATACTATACTGTACTCCACAATATTACACTGTGCTCTGCAATACTATACTGTACTCCACAATACTATACTCTACTCCACAATACTATACTCTACTCCACAATACTATACTGTGCTCTGCAATACTATACTGTACTCCACAATACTATAGTGTGCTCTGCAATACTATACTGTACTCCACAATACTATACTGTACTCCACAATACTATACTATACTGTACTTCGTAATACTATACTGTGCTCCACAATCCCATAATATACTGTACTCCACAATACTATACTGTGCTCTGCAATACTATACTATACTGTACTCCACAATACTATACTGTACTCCACAATACTATACTGTACTCCACAATACTATACTGTACTCCACAATACTATACTGCACTCCACAATACTATACTGTACTCCACAATAATATACTGTACTCCACAATACTATAATATACTGTACTCCACAATACTACACTGTGCTCTGCAATACTATACTGTACTCAACAATACTATAGTGTGCTCTGCAATACTATACTGTACACCACAATACTATACTGTACACCACAATACTATACTGTACTCCACAATACTATACTGTGCTCTGCAATACTGTACTCTACAATACTGTACTATACTGTACTCCACAATACTAGACTGTACTCCACAATACTAGACTGTACTCCACAATACTATACTGTACTCCACAATACCATACTCTACTCCACAATAATGTACTATGCTGTACTCCACAATACTATGCTGTACTCCACAATGCTCTACTGTACTCCACAATACTGTACTATACTCCACAATACTATACTACCATGCAATACGATACTGTACTCTGCAATACTATACTACCATCAAATACTGCACTGTACACTGCAATACTCTACCATCCAATACTCTACTACCATGCAATAGTATACTGTACTCTGCAATAATACTCTACCATGCAATACTATACTACAATTATACTCTGCCATGCAATCCTCAACCATTCAATACTCTACTGTACTCTGCAATACTAAACCATGCGATACTCATTATACTGTATAATACTCTATCGGGCCATATTACATACTGTTATGTAACAGTCTCCATGTAGTGTTTCACCAGACTTCAGTGTTTGACACTAGAGTTAGCCTCATCCACTTCTACTAATACGGAGCAGTAGCACATCTATGTGATATGGAGCAGTAGATCATCTAGGTGATACGGAGCAGTAGATCATCTAGGTGATACGGAGCAGTAGATCATCTAGGTGATATGGAGCAGTAGATCATCTAGGTGATACGGAGCAGTAGATCATCTAGGTGATATGGAGCAGTAGATCATCTAGGTGATACGGAGCAGTAGATCATCTATGTGATATGGAGCAGTAGATCATCTAGGTGATATGGAGCAGTAGATCATCTATGTGATACGGAGTAGTAGATCATCTAGGTGATACGGAGCAGTAGATCATCTATGTGATATGGAGCAGTAGATCATCTAGGTGATACGGAGCAGTAGATCATCTAGGTGATATGGAGCAGTAGATCATCTAGGTGATACGGAGCAGTAGATCATCTAGGTGATTCTAGACTACCATTGCGTGTCAAAGTGCATTTGCAGCATTTGTTTTTTAGATTTCTATAGGTGGCACTTTTGGAAAAACAGATAGAACATGAATAAATGGTAGGCGGCACTCCGATAACCGGCTGTACAGAAGTCTGCATCTTATCATGGTACATGGAAGTCCGAACACTGATCATTTTGAAGCCATCTGTGTGTACAGTTGAAGTCGGAAGTTTACATAACACCTTAGCCAAATACATTTAAACTCAGTTTCCCACAATTCCTGACATTTAATCCTAGTAAGAATTCCCTGTCTTAGGTCAGTTAGGATCACCACTTTATTTTAAGAATGTGAAATGTCAGAATAATAGTAGAGAGAATGATTTATTTCAGCTTTTATTTCTTTCATCACATTCCCAGTGGGTCAGAAGTTTACATACACTCAATTTGTATTTGGTAGCATTGCCTTTAAATTGTTTAACTTGGGTCAAACGTTTCGGGTAGCCTTCCACAAGCTTCCCACAATAAGTTGGGTGAATTTTGTCCCATTCCTCCTGACAAAGCTGGTGTAACTGAGTCAGGTTTGTAGGCCTCCTTGCTCGCACACGCTTTTTCAGTTCTGCCCACAAATTTTCTATAGGATTGAGGTCAGGGCTTTGTGATGGCCACTCCACTACCTTGACTTTGTTGTCCTTAAGCCATTTTGCCACAACTTTGGAAGTATGCTGTGGGTCATTGTCCATTTGGAAGACCAATTTGCGAACAAGCTTTAACTTCCTGACTGATGTCTTGATGTTGCTTCAATATATCCACATAATTTTCCTTCCTCATGATGCCATCTATTTTGTGAAGTGCACCAGTCCCTCCTGCAGAAAAGCACCCCCACAGCATGATGCTGCCATCCCCGTGCTTCACGGTTGTGATGGTGTTCTTCGGCTTGCAAGCCCCCCCCTTTTTCCTCCAAACATAATGATGGTCATTATGGCCAAACACTTCTATTTTTGTTTCATCAGACCAGAGGACATTTCTCCAAAAAGTACGATCTTTGTCCCCATGTGCAGTTGCAAACCGTAGTCTGGCTTTTTTATGGCGGTTTTGAAGCAGTGGCTTCTTCCTTGCAGAGCGGCCTTTCAGGTTATGTCAATATAGGACTAGTTTTACTGAGGATATAGATACTTTTGTACCTGTTTCCTCCAGCATCTTCACAAGGTCCTTTGTTGTTGTTCTGGGATTGATTTGCACCTTTTGCACCAAAGTACGTTTATCTCTAGGAGATAGAACGCGTCTCCTTCCTGAGCGGAATGACGGCTGCGTGGTCCCATGGTGTTTATACTTGCATACTATTGTACAGATGAACGTGGTACCTTCAGGCGTTTGGAAATTGCTCCCAAGGATGAACCAGACTTGTGGCGGTCTACAATCATTTTTCTGAGGTCTTGGCTGATTTCTTTTGATTTTCCCATGATGTCAAGCAAAGAGGCACTGAGTTTGAAGGTAGGCCTTGAAATACATCCACAGGTACATCTCCAATTGACTCAAATGATGTCAACTAGCCTATCGGAAGCTTCTAAAGCCATGACATCATTTTCTGGAATTTTCCAAGCTGCTTAAAGGCACAGTCAACTTAGTGTATGTAAACTTCTGACCCACTGGAATTGTGATGCAGTGAATCATAAGTGAAATAATCTGTCTGTAAACAATTGTTGGAAAAATTACTTGTCATGCACAAAGTAGATGTCCTAACCGACTTGGTTGAAAAAGTGGTTGAAAAACGAGTTTTAAGGACTTTTAAGGACTGTAATATGGAAATGATGAAACACTTAACCTGGGGTTCGCTACTACTAATTCTACTATCTGACCTCTGTAAAATAAACTCAGCAAAAAAAGAAACGTCCCTTTTTCAGGACCCTGTCTTTCAAAGATAATTCGTAAAAATCCAAATAACTTCACAGATCTTCATTGTAAAGGGTTTAAACACTGTTTCCCATGCTTGTTCAATGAACCATAAACAATTAATGAACATGCACCTGTGGAACGGTCGTTAAGACACTAACAGCTTACAGACGGTAGGCAATTTAAGGTCACAGTTATGAAAACTTAGGAGACTAAAGAGGCCTTTCTACTGATTGAAAAACACCAAAAGAAAGATGCCCAGGGTCCCTGCTCATCTGCGTGAACGTGCCTTAGGCATGCTGCAAGGAGGCATGAGGACTGCAGATGTGGCCAGGGCAATAAATTGCAATGTCCGTACTGTGAGACGCCTAAAACAGCGCTACAGGGAGACAGGACGGACAGCTGATCGTCCTCGCAGTGGCAGACCACGTGTAACAACACCTGCACAGGATTGGTACATCCAAACATCACACCTGCGGGACAGGTACAGGATGGCAACAACAACTGCCCGAGTTACACCAGGAACGCACAATCCCTCCATCAGTGCTCAGACTGTCCGCAATAGGCTGAGAGAGGCTGGACTGAGGGCTTGTAGGCCTATTGTAAGGCAGGTCCTCACCAGACATCACCGGCAACAACGTCGCCTATGGGCAGAAACCCACCGTCGCTGGACCAGACAGGACTGGCAAAAAGTGCTCTTCGCTGACGAGTCGAGGTTTTGTCTCACCAGGGGTGATGGTCAGATTTGCGTTTATCGTCGAAGGAATGAGCGTTACACAGAGGCCTGTAGTCTGGAGCGGGATCGATTTGGAGGTGGAGGGTCCGTCATGGTCTGGGGCGGTGTGTCACAGCATCATCGGACTGAGCTTGTTGTCATTGCAGGCAATCTCAATGCTGTGCGTTACAGGGAAGACATCCTCCTCCCTCATGTGGTACCCTTCCTGCAGGCTCATCCTGACATGACCCTCCAGCATGACAATGCCACCAGCCATACTGCTCGTTCTGTGCGTGATTTCCTGCAAGACAGGAATGTCAGTGTTCTGCCATGGCCAGCGAAGAGCCCGGATCTCAATCCCATTGAGCACGTCTGGGACCTGTTGGATCAGAGGGTGAGGGCTAGGGCCATTCCCCCCAGAAATGTCTGGGAACTTGCAGGTGCCTTGGTGGAAGAGTGGGGTAACATCTCACAGCAAGAACTGGCAAATCTGGTGCAGTCCATGAGGAGGAGATGCACTGCAGTACTTAATGCAGCTGGTGGCCACACCAGATATTGACTGTTACTTTTGTTCAGGGACACATTATTCCATTTCTGTTCATCACATGTCTGTGGAACTTGTTCAGTTTGTCTCAGTTGTTGAATCTTGTTATGTTCATACAAATATTTACACGTTAAGTTTGCTGAAAATAAACGCAGTTGACAGTGAGAGGACGCTTCCTTTTTTTTGCTGAGTTTACTTGAGTTCTCTCTGCCGTTACAAGTAATTTTTTTATGTAGATGTAGTAATGCGATGGTATTTGTATCCAGAGATGGCTGTAGACACCTGTAACTGAGACCCTTGTTACTAACTCTACAGAAGGGGTAGGCAACTTGATTCAGCCGCGTGCCGATTTTTGTCAGAGCGGATGGTCGGGGGGCTGGAACATAATTATAATAATTATAATAATTTGTTAATTTTATTTCACCTTTTATTTAACCAGGTAAGCCAGTTGAGAACAAGTTCTCATTTACAACTGCGACCTGGCCACAACTAAGCCCCCCAAAAAGATTTGTATTTGAAAATAACAATCATTCCATACCTTAATTACATTGAGACACTTTGTGGCCTGTTGCCGACTCCTGCTCTACAGACTTCAGTCATAGTGCTTTTTGGAGGAATGTGACTTATCGCATAACAATTCCCAGTCCACTTTCTATGACCTTCACTATCTGTATGTAGTGGGATAGTCACAGAGAGATTAGGGAGCAATCCTCTCAATGACAATGTATACGAAATGCTTCAGTCTGGTTTTAGACCCCATCATAGCACTGAGACTGCACTTGTGAAGGTGGTAAATGACCTTTTAATGGCGTCAGACCGAGGCTCTGCATCTGTCCTCGTGCTACTAGACCTTAGTGCTGCCTTTGACACCATCGATCACCACATTCTTTTGGAGAGACTGGAAACCCAAATTGGTCTACACGGACAAGTTCTGGCCTGGTTTAGATCTTACCTGTCGGAAAGATATCAGTTTGTCTCTGTGAATGGTCTGTCCTCCGACAAATCAACTGTACATTTCGGTGTTCCTCAAGGTTCCGTTTTAGGACCACTATTGTTTTCACTATATATTTTACCTCTTGGGGATGTTATTCGAAAACATAATGTTAACTTTCACTGCTATGCGGATGACACACAGCTGTACATTTCAATGAAACATGGTGAAGCCCCAAAATTGCCCTCGCTAGAAGCCTGTGTTTCAGACATAAGGAAGTGGATGGCTGAAAACTTTCTACTTTTAAACTCGGACAAAACAGAGATGCTTGTTCTAGGTCCCAAGAAACAAAGAGATCTTCTGTTAAATCTGACAATTCATCTTGATGGTTGTAAAGTCGTCTCAAATAAAACTGTGAAGGACCTCAGCGTTACTCTTGACCCTGATCTCTCTTTTGACGAACATATCAAGACTGTTTCAAGGACAGCTTTTTTCCATCTACGTAACATTGCAAAAATCAGAAATTTTCTGTCCAAAAATGATGCAGAAAAATTAATCCATGCATTTGTTACTTCTAGGTTAGACTACTGCAATGCTCTACTTTCCGGCTACCCGGATAAAGCACTAAATAAACTTCAGTTAGTGCTAAATACGGCTGCTAGAATCCTGACTAGAACCAAGAAATTTGATCATATTACTCCAGTGCTAGCTTCCCTACACTGGCTTCCTGTTAAGGCAAGGGCTGATTTCAAGGTTTTACTGTTAACCTATAAAGCGTTACATGGGCTTGCTCCTACCTATCTTTCCGAGTTGGTCCTGCCGTACATACCAATACGTACGCTACGGTCACAAGACGCAGGCCTCCTAATTGTCCCTAGAATTTCTAAGCAAACAGCGGGAGGCAGGGCTTTCTCCTATAGATCTCCATTTTTATGGAACAGTCTGCCTACCCATGTGAGAGACGCAGACTCGGTCTCAACCTTTAAGTCTTTACTGAAGACTTATCTCTTCAGTAGGTCATATGATTGAGTGTAGTCTGGCCCAGGAGTGTGAAGGTGAACGGAAAGGCTCTGGAGCAACGAACAGCCCTTGCTGTCTCTGCCAGGCCGGTTCCCCTCTCTCCACTGGGGTTCTCTGCCTCTAACCCTGTTACGGGGGCTGAGTCACTGGCTTGCTGGTGCTCTTTCATGCCGTCCCTAGGAGGGGTGCGTCACTTGAGTGGGTTGAGTTACTGACGTGATCTTCCTGTCTGGGTTGGCGCCCCCCCTTGGTTTGTGCTGTGGTGGAGACCTCTGTGGGCTATACTCGGCCTTGTCTCAGGATTGTAAGTTGGTGGTTGAGGATATCCCTCTAGTGGTGCGGGGGCTGTGCTTTGGCAGAGTGGGTGGGGTTATATCCTTCCTGTTTGGCCCTGTCCGGGGGTTTCTTCGGATGGGGCCACAGTGTCTCCGGACCGCTCCTGTCTCAGCCTCCAGTATTTATGCTGCAGTAGTTTATGTGTCGGGGGGCTGGGGTTAGTTGGTTATACCTGGAGTACTTCTCCTGTCTTATCCAGTGTCCTGTGTGAATTTAAGTATGCTCTCTCTAATTCTCTCGTTCTCTCTTTCTCTCTGAGAACCTGAGCCCTAGGACCATACGTCAGGACTACCGGGCATGCTGACACCTTGCTGTCCCCAGTCCGCCTGGCCTTGCTGCTATTCCAGTTTCAACTGTTCTGCCTGCGGTTACGAAACCCCTACCTGTCCCAGACCTGCTGTTTTCAACTCTTAATGATCGGCTATGAAAAGCCAACTGAGAGACCTGAGCCCTAGGACCATACGTCGGGACTACCGGCCGTGGTGACTCCTTGCTGTCCCCAGTCCGCCTGGCCTTGCTGCTATTCCAGTTTCAACTGTTCTGCCTGCGGTTATGGAACCCCTACCTGTCCCAGACCTGCTGTTTTCAACTCTTAATGATCGGCTATGAAAAGCCAACTGAGATTTATTCCTGATTATTATTTGACCATGCTTGTCACTTATGAACATTTTTGAACATCTTGGCATGGTTCTGTTATAACCTCCACCCGGCACAGCCAGAAGAGGACTGGCCACCCCTCATAGCCTGGTTCCTCTCTAGGTTTCTTCCTAGGTTTTGGCCTTTCTAGGGAGTTTTTCCTAGCCACCGTGCTTCTACACCTGCATTACTAGCTGTTTGGGGTTTTAGGCTGGGTTTCTGTACAGCACTTCGAGATATTAGCTGATGTACGAAGGGCTATATAAAATAAAATTGATTGATTGATTGATTTGTCCATATTACGCTCCTTCCATTTTTTTTAAATGCACACAGAACTCCCTCCATGATGATGTCAGCTACTGCTGCCACTGTACCTCCTTGAGTCACCATGGTAACCCTATAGCACCTGTTTCTAAGGAAGTGTGTGTTTCTCTACAGCGTCAAGGCCTCTGCGTCACCTGCTCAGGCCCAGACCCAGGCAGCGGACAAACCTGATGGTGAGTTACTGCAGTTCAGAGTTCAAACGACAGGGATGCTGGAAATATAACGTAAACAAATCCAAGCCTTTATTTATTAGTTAGTTAGATGCGTTAGAACATGCAATAAGCATTGACATACGCATTATAGCACATGCTATAAGCATAGTAGTACATTGTAACATTCTGTAAACATAGTAATACATTGTAACATTCTGTAAACATAGTAATACATTGTAACATTCTGTAAACATAGTAATACATTGTAACATTCTGTAAACATAGTAATACATTGTAACATTCTGTAAACATAGTAATACATTGTAACATTCTGTAAACATAGTAATACATTGTAACATTCTGTAAACATAGTAATACATTGTAACATTCTGTAAACATAGTAATACATTGTAACATTCTGTAAACATAGTAATACATTGTAACATTCTGTAAACATAGTAATACATTGTAACATTCTGTAAACATAGTAATACATTGTAAAATTCTGTAAACATAGTAATACATTGTAACACGTGCTATAAGCATCCATACAATCCCATGGTTCTTTATAAGATACTATACAGTGGGGGAAAAAAGTATTTAGTCAGCCACCAATTGTGCAAGTTCTCCCACTTAAAAAGATGAGAGAGGCCTGTAATTTTCATCATAGGTACACGTCAACTATGACAGACAAAATGAGATTTTTTTTCTCCAGAAAATGACATTGTAGGATTTTTAATGAATTTATTTGCAAATTATGGTGGAAAATAAGTATTTGGTCAATAACAAAAGTTTCTCAATACTTTGTTATATACCCTTTGTTGGCAATGACACAGGTCAAACGTTTTCTGTAAGTCTTCACAAGGTTTTCACACACTTTTGCTGGTATTTTGACCCATTCCTCCATGCAGATCTCCTTTAGAGCAGTGATGTTTTGGGGCTGTCGCTGGGCAACACGGACTTTCAACTCCCTCCAAAGATTTTCTATGGGGTTGAGATCTGGAGACTGGCTAGGCCACTCCAGGACCTTGAAATGCTTCTTACGAAGCCACTCCTTCGTTGCCCGGGCGGTGTGTTTGGGATCATTGTCATGCTGAAAGACCCAGCCACGTTTCATCTTCAATGCCCTTGGTGATGGAAGGAGGTTTTCACTCAAAATCTCACGATACATGGCCCCATTCATTCTTTCCTTTACAAGGATCAGTCGTCCTGGTCCCTTTGCAGAAAAACAGCCCCAAAGCATGATGTTTCCACCCCCATGCTTCACAGTAGGTATGGTGTTCTTTGGATGCAACTCAGCATTCTTTGTCCTCCAAACACGACGAGTTTAGTTTTTACCAAAAAGTTCTATTTTGGTTTCATCTGACCATATGACATTCTCCCAATCCTCTT
Organism: Coregonus lavaretus; assembly: GCF_964263955.1. Lineage (NCBI taxonomy): Eukaryota > Metazoa > Chordata > Actinopteri > Salmoniformes > Salmonidae > Coregonus > Coregonus lavaretus. The sequence continues at coordinate 264,838 of NC_140016.1, read as the reverse complement.
CTGGATCCTCCAAATGCACTCTAGCAAACTTCAGACGGGCCTGGACATGTACTGGCTTAAGCAGGGGGACACGTCTCGCACTGCAGGATTTGAGTCCCTGGCGGCGTAGTGTGTTACTGATGGTAGGCTTTGTTACTTTGGTCCCAGCTCTCTGCAGGTCATTCACTAGGTCCCCCCTTGTGGTTCTGGGATTTTTGCTCACCGTTCTTGTGATCATTTTGACCCCACGGGGTGAGATCTTGCGTGGAGCCCCAGATCGAGGGAGATTATCAGTGGTCTTGTATGTCTTCCATTTCCTAATAATTGCTCCCACAGTTGATTTCTTCAAACCAAGCTGCTTACCTATTGCAGATTCAGTCTTCCCAGCCTGGTGCAGGTCTACAATTTTGTTTCTGGTGTCCTTTGACAGCTCTTTGGTCTTGGCCATAGTGGAGTTTGGAGTGTGACTGTTTGAGGTTGTGGACAGGTGTCTTTTATACTGATAACAAGTTCAAACAGGTGTCATTAATACAGGTAACGAGTGGAGGACAGAGGAGCCTCTTAAAGAAGAAGTTACAGGTCTGTGAGAGCCAGAAATCTTGCTTGTTTGTAGGTGACCAAATACTTATTTTCCACCATAATTTGCAAATAAATTCATAAAAAATCCTACAATGTGATTTTCTGGAGAAAAAAAATCTCAATTTGTCTGTCATAGTTGACATGTACCTATGATGAAAATTACAGGCCTCTCTCATCTTTTTAAGTGGGAGAACTTGCACAATTGGTGGCTGACTAAATACTTTTTTCTCCACTGTATGAGTCTCCCTGTTTGATTTGTTGTATTAATACATTTCTCTGGGGTCCCCAGCCTCTAAGACGACAGCTCCAGTTAACTCTGGTCCTTTGGTGCGTCCTCCGTGGGTGACCGACCCAGGGTTCGCTGAACGTTACGCCCCAGACAAGACCAGTACGGTTCTGACCCAGCACAGACAGCCGGCCCAGCCTACGCCCATGCAGAACCGCTCCTCTATTCTACAGGCAGCTCAGCAGGCACCCGAGGACAGTGGAAGGACCCCTCTCTGTGGAGCCTGCAACAAGATCATTAGGTGGGAACCATAGTACTATACTGCCCCCTGTCTGTTAGATTAATAACGGCAACACTTTTATTTACTACTGTCTCCTGTAGACAGTGGTGATTTTAGCATGTACATCTTGGCAGGGCAAAAAAAAAATATATAGTATTTAGATGCATGCCAGCAAAGCCACTACACAACACTAAACAATACATTAATTGCACTATAACGGTGACAAACGGTGCCCACAAACTGTTAGGGGCTACACCTGGCAATCAGCGGAGCCTTGTTGCAAAGAAAAAGCCATATCTCAGACTGGCCAATAAAAAGAAAAGATTAAGATGGGCAGTCTGAGTTATGGCTTTTTCTTTGCAACTCTGCCTAGAAGGTCCTCTTCACTGTTGACGTTGAGACTGGTGTTTTGCGGGTACTATTTAATGAAGCTGCCAGTTGAGGACCTGTGAGGCGTCTGTTTCTCAAACTAGACACTCTAATGTATTTGTCCTCTTGCTCAGTTGTGCACCGAGGCCTCCCACTCCTCTTTCTATTCTGGTTAGAGCCAGTTTGCGCTGTTCTGTGAAGGGAGTACTACACAGCGTTGTACGAGATCTTCAATTTCTTGGCAATTTCTCGCATGGAATAGCCTTCATTTCTCAGAACAAGAATAGACTGACGAGTTTCAGAAGAAAGTTATTTGTTTCTGGCCATTTTGAGCCTATAATCGAACCCACAATTGCTGATGCTCCAGATACTCAACTAGTCTCAAGAAGGCCAGTTTTATTGCTTCTTTAATCAGCACAACAGTTTTCAGCTGTGCTAACATAATTGCAAAAGGGTTTCTAATGATCAATTAGACTTTTAAAATGTTAAACTTGGATTAGCAAACACAACGTGCCATTGGAACACAGGACTGATGGTTGCTGATAATGGGCCTCTGTACGCCTATATAGATATTCCATTAAAAATCAGCCGTTTCCAGCTACAATAGCCATTTAGAACATTAACAATGTCTACACTGTATTTCTGATCAATTTGATGTTATTTTAATGGACCAAAAAAATGCTTTTCTTTCGAAAACAAGGACATTTCTAAGTGACCCCAAACTTTTGAACGGTGGTGTAACTATTTCTTCAGCACTTTTGAAATGTACAGCGACAGAATTCAGAACAAGGGCCGTTCTTACAGTGTTCCCCTGTACACCAAGTCAGAACCGTAGGATAAATAAAGGGGGCATATAAGCAGACAATGAAAGCTCTTATAATATTCAATGATTACATTTCTCTAAAACAGGTTATAGGCTACATGTGCACCACCAAGTCAGAACAGTAGGCTAAGTTATGAGGGGGAAAGGGACCAAATTATTAGGGTGAGGCACATGGGCTACTAACAGCTTACTAAATCACATACACTTAGTATTACTTTCTTAGCTACAGTATACATATCTCCCTGGCATATTACATCATTTATGCAGCGGCATACAATACATTTTTGGGCTCACCGTTGTTGTGCGGTGCTCACTTGAACAGGACGGTGGCACAGTGGTCCTTCTTGTGGGCAAATTTTGTCATTAAAGACTGGCATTCTCTGGATTGATGGTTCTTTCAAGACAACTGGGAACTCGGAAGAAAACAAGGCCGAATCATTAGGTCAGTGATCTTCAGGTCGGAGCTCTAGAAAGAGGCCTGAGTTCCCGACTTGGAATTCCGAGTTGGATGACCGTTCAAAACTTATTTTCCCAGTCGGAGCGCGTTTTCTTCCGAGTTTCCAGTTGTTTTGAACGTGGCAGAAGTCATGCTGGATTGACAGCATGGCCAATGTATTTAACATTTTCTGGCCCATGGTGTTGAATGTGAATGTTTATCCTTTTAAGCTTGGAAAAGAGGCCCTTAAACCCAGACTTGGGACCACACACCCTCTCCACTGAATAGCAGGATAGTGATTGCTTTGCAACGCTTGCAGTTAGCCACTGATTTCTTCCAAACCAATCATTGTTGAATTAGCGATTTCCAACTTGTCGTGTATTGTTTATGTCCATTGAGCACCTATACGTTTTATTTATAATTTCTCTTCAAATGACAAGGATTGAAAAGTATTTGCCAGGAGATTGTCGACTTGATTCATGATGATGAGTGCTTGACTAGCTTGCTAGCTAAGATTTTGGAAGTATGATGATGACATGATCAGTCCAATCAAAGCTACGGTAGATATAAGGTGATTTGACGTCATTTTATCTGTGGCCAATGACCTCGAGCCTTCTTGGATGGGCACTTCTAATGTAAATCTATGGCAGCAACCAAGAGGCTTGAATCTTTACTACTGCCCCCTGTCTGTTATGTGAATAACTGCAAGGCTTTTATTTAATACTGCCCCCTGTCTGTTATGTGAATAACTGCAAGGCTTTTATTCAATACTGCCCCCTGTCTGTTATGTGAATAACTGCAAGGCTTTTATTTAATACTGCCCCCTGTCTGTTATGTGAATAACTGCAAGGCTTTTATTCAATTCTGCCCCCTGTCTGTTATGTGAATAACTGCAAGGCTTTTATTCAATACTGCCCCCTGTCTGTTATGTGAATAACTGCAAGGCTTTTATTCAATACTGCCCCCTGTCTGTTATGTGAATAACTGCAAGGCTTTTATTCAATACTGCCCCCCTGTCTGTTATGTGAATAACTGCAAGGCTTTTATTTAATACTGCCCCCTGTCTGTTATATCTATAAACACTAGAGGCAGCCAAGCCTGAAATGTCACCCAATTCCTTATATATTGCATTACATTAAAAAAAAAACTGAATAAAAAAGTGGACGCATATCGGGGCCAATATAGCAACTGCTGTTCCTACATGAGTCCTACATTAAAAAGTATAGAGGATAAACTCCATAGACTATAATTTCATAATAGACTGGATTTATTTCATTGAACTGCTAGGCCATGTTTTCCCTGACCATGTGACCTGATCAGGGAACACTCTTGGTCTTTATATATCCTCATCGTTATTCTTTAGAGAATAACCCGTTCTCTCCTGAACTGGAACGACCTGACACCATCTGAACAGTTAAGTGGATTCATCCAGTAAGTCATGCCAGTGATGGTAGGATCACTATGCTCCATTACAGAGAGCTACAGTAGATAGCTCTGTTACTCCCAGCTGGGCTTATCTAACTGGTGTTTACTTTGTGTCTGTCTGTGTCTGTCTGTCTGTCTGTGTCTGTCTGTCTGTCTCTGTCTCTGTCTGTCTGTCTAGGGGCCGGTACCTGGTGGCGCTGGGTCAGTCCTGGCACCCAGAAGAGTTCTGGTGTTCCCAGTGTAAGGTGGTGTTGGATGAGGGAGGATTCTTTGAGGAGCGGGGCTCAGTCTTCTGCGCCAAGTGTTATGATAACCGCTACGCTCCCAACTGTGCCAAATGCAAGAAGAAGATCATAGGGGTAAGAGCGCTACTGTGTCTGTCTGCATCGTCCATGATAATACTTTTTAAAAAGTTTTTATTTAACCTTTATTTCAAAACAAATACAACCTTACTGTGAAATGCTTACTTACAAGCCCTTAACCAACAATGCAGTTTAAAAAAAAGTCACACAAAATAACAGTAGTGAGGCTATATACAGGGGGTACCGGTACCGAGTCAATGTGCGGGGTACAGGTTAGTTGAGGTAATATGTACATGTAGGTAGGGGTAAAGTGACTATGCATAGATAATAAACAGAGTAGCAGCAGTGTAAAAAAAAAAAAAAGGGAGGGCAATGCAAATTGTCCGGGTGACCATTTTATTAGCTGTTCAGCAGTCTTATGGCTTGGGGGTAGAAGCTGTTAAGGAGCCTTTTGGACCTAGACTTGGCGCTCCGGTACTGCTTAACGTCCGGTAGCAGAGAGAACAGTCTATGACTAGGATGGCTGGAGTCTTTGACCATTTTTAGGGCCTTCCTCTGATGGCAGGAAGCTTGGCCCCAGTGATGTACTGGGCCGTACGCACTACCCTCTGTAGCGCCTTGCGGTCAGATGCCGAGCATTTGCCATACCAGGCGGGGATGCAACCAGTCAGGATGCTCTCGATGGTGCAGCTGTATAACTTTTTGAGGATCTGAGGACCCATGCAAAATCTTTTCAGTCTCCTGATGGAGAATAGGCTTTGTCGTGCCCTCTTCACGACTGTCTTAGTGTGTTTGGACCATGATAGTTTATTGGTGATGTGGACAACAATGAACTTGAAGCTCTCGACCTGCTCCACTACAGCCCCGTCGATGTGAATGGGAGCGTGCTCTGCCCTACATTTCCTGTAGCCCACGATCAGCTCCTTTGATCACGTTGAGGGAGAGGTTGTTATCCTGGCACCACACGGCCAGGTCTCTGACCTCCTCCCTATAGGCTGACTCATCGTTGTCGGTGATCAGGCCTACCACCGTTGGGTCGTCAGCAAACTTAATGATGGTGTTGGAGTCGTGCCTGGCCATGCAGTCATGGGTGAACAGGGAGTACAGGAGGGGACTGAGCACGCACCCCTGAGGGGCCCCCAGTGTTGAGGATCAGCGTGGCGGATGTGTTGTTGCCTACCCTCACCACCTGGGGGCGGCCCGTCATGAAGTCCAGGATCCAGTTGCAGAGGGAGGTGTTTAGTCCCAGGGTCCTTAGCTTAGTGATGAGCTTTGTGGGCACTATGGTGTTGAACGCTGAGCTGTTGTCAATGAACAGCATTCACACGTAGGTGTTCCTTTTGTCCAGGTGGGAAAGTGCAGTGTGGAGTGCAATAGAGATTGCGTCATCTGTGGATCTGTTGGGGCGGTATGTGAATTGGAGTGGGTCTAGGGTTTCTGGAATGATGGTGTTGATGTGAGTCATGACCAGCCTTTCAAGGCATTTTATGGTTTCAGATGTACAGTGGGGAAAAAAAGTATTTAGTCAGCCACCAATTGTGCAAGTTCTCCCACTTAAAAAGATGAGAGAGGCCTGTATTTTTCATCATAGGTACACATCAACTATGACAGACACATTTTTTTCCAGAAAATCACATTGTAGGATTTTTTATGAATTTATTTGCAAATTATGGTGGAAAATAAGTATTTGGTCACCTACAAACAAGCAAGATTTCTGGCTCTCACAGACCTGTAACTTCTTCTTTAAGAGGCTCCTCTGTCCTCCACCCGTTACCTGTATTAATGGCACCTGTTTGAACTTGTTATCAGTATAAAAGACACCTGTCCACAACCTCAAACAGTCACACTCCAAACTCCACTATGGCCAAGACCAAAGAGCTGTCAAAGGACACCAGAAACAAAATTGTAGACCTGCACCAGGCTGGGAAGACTGAATCTGCAATAGGTAAGCAGCTTGGTTTGAAGAAATCAACTGTGGGAGCAATTATTAGGAAATGGAAGACATACAAGACCACTGATAATCTCCCTCGATCTGGGGCTCCACGCAAGATCTCACCCCGTGGGGTCAAAATGATCACAAGAACGGTGAGCAAAAATCCCAGAACCACACGGGGGGACCTAGTGAATGACCTGCAGAGAGCTGGGACCAAAGTAACAAAGCCTACCATCAGTAACACACTACGCCGCCAGGGACTCAAATCCTGCAGTGCCAGACGTGTCCCCCTGCTTAAGCCAGTACATGTCCAGGCCCGTCTGAAGTTTGCTAGAGTGCATTTGGATGATCCAGAAGAGGATTGGGAGAATGTCATATGGTCAGATGAAACCAAAATAGAACTTTTTGGTAAAAACTCAACTCGTCGTGTTTGTAGGACAAAGAATGCTAAGTTGCATCCAAAGAACGCCATACCTACTGTGAAGCATGGGGGTGGAAACATCATGCTTTGGGGCTGTTTTTCTGCAAAGGGACCAGGATGACTGATCCGTGTAAAGCAAAGAATGAATGGGGCCATGTATCGTGAGATTTTGAGTGAAAACCTCCTTCCATCAGCAAGGCCATTGAAGATGAAACGTGCCTGGGTCTTTCAGCATGACAATGATCCCAAACACACCGCCCGGGCAATGAAGGAGTGGCTTCGTAAGAAGCATTTCAAGGTCCTGGAGTGGCCTAGCCAGTCTCCAGATCTCAACCCCATAGAAAATCTTTGGAGGGAGTTGAAAGTCTGTGTTGCCCAGCGACAGCCCCAAAACATCACTGCTCTAGAGGAGATCTGCATGGAGGAATGGGCCAAAATACCAGCAACAGTGTGTGAAAAACTTGTGAAGACTTACAGAAAACGTTTGACCTGTGTCATTGCCAACAAAGGGTATATAACAAAGTATTGAGAAACTTTTGTTATTGACCAAATACTTATTTTCCACCATAACTTGCAAATAAATTCACTAAAATTCCTACAATGTGATTTTCTGGATTTTTTTTCCTCATTTTGTCTGTCATAGTTGACGTGTACCTATGATGAAAATAATAGACACAGACCACCACCCCATGTCTTACCGGAGGTAGCTGCTCTGTCTTGCCGATGCACGGAAAACCCCAACCAACTAGGCAAGTCAATTAAGAACAAATTCTTATTTACAATGATGGCCTACCAAGAGGCAAGAGGCCTCCTGTGGGGACGGGGGCTGGGATTTTAAATAAAAAAAAGACGAGAGGAATGTGGAATGTGGACCACAAGCTAGTTTAGCAGGACAGGATGTAAGCTGAGGACTGACCACCTTCCTTCCTTCCTTCCTTCCTTCCTTCCTTCCTTCCTTCCTTCCTTCCTTCCTTCCTTCCTTCCTTCCTTCCTTCCTTCCTTCCTTCCTTCCTTCCTTCCTTCCTTCCTTCCTTCCTCTGTGTAGGAGATCATGCATGCTCTGAAGATGACCTACCATGTCCAGTGTTTCATGTGTGCTGCCTGTAAGAGCCCCATCCGGAACCAGGCCTTCTATATGGAGGAGGGAGAACCTTACTGTGAGAGAGGTGAGGCATAGACTGTTAAGGTTCTTACTTTCCAATCAAAACAGGGAAAACTAGGTGAGGTACTTAGAGAAATAATGATTTAAATTACATGTGCACACAATCACACATTCGCAGCCTTTTGGTGTGGACAGATTCTCTCAGTCCCTCTCTCGCTCCTCCACAGCTACTACTTCTATAGATGATGACTTCATATGGGATCATCTACTTAGCTGACTTTTACGTTATGTGTTTGTCTATTGGTTTATATGAATGGAGCGTGCTTCTGCTTTCTCTATTGGGCAGCTGTAAATGGTTTCCTGGGTCATAACACATCTCTCTCGCTCGCTCACGCAGTCTCTCTCTCTCACTCCTGCGGCTCAGGAGTGGATTTCTTCGTTATTGATACAAATTCTGCCGCCTCAGCACCTCTCTGGGATTGTGCTGCACACACTACACACACACACTACACACACACACTACACACAAACACACACATTCTTGCTCTGAGTACTGGCTCTAAAGCTCTAAGTACTGGCTCTTGAGTACTGTCTCTAAAGCTCTTGAGGAATGGCTCTAAAGCTCTTACTGTCTACAAAGCTCTTGAGTACTGGCTCTAAAGCTCTTGAGTACTGTCTCTAAAGCTCTGAGTACTGGCTAAAGCTCTGAGTACTGTCTCTAAAGCTCTGAGTACTGGCTCTAAAGCTCTTGGGTACTGGCTCTAAAGCTCTGAGTACTGAATCTAAAGTTCTGACTAATGGTTCTTGAGTAATGGCTCTAAAGCTCTTGAGTACTGGCTCTAAAGCTCTTGAGTACTGGCTCTAAAGCTCTTGAGTACTGTTTTTAAAGCTCTGAGTACGGGCTCTAAAGCTCTGAGTACTGTCTCCAAAGCTCTTGAGTACTGTCTCTAAAGCTCTTAGTACTGTCTCTAAATCCCTTGAGTACTGTCTCTAATGCTCTTGAGTACTGGCTCTAAAGCTCTTGAGTGCTGGCTATAAAGCTCTTGAGTACTGTCTCCAAAGCTCTTGAGTACTGGCTCTAAAGCTCTTGAGTACTGGCTCTAAAGCTCTTGAGTACTGGCTCTAAAGCTCTTGAGTACTGGCTCTAAAGCTCTTGAGTACTGGCTCTAAAGCTCTGAGTACTGGCTCTAAAGCTCTGAGTACTGGCTCTAGAGCTTTGAGTAATGGCTCTTGAGTACTGGCTCTAAAGCTCTGAGTACTGGCTCTAAAGCTCTTGATTACTGGCTCTAAATCTCTGAGTACTGGCTCTAAAGCTCTGAGTAATGGCTCTAAAGCTCTGAGTACTGGCTCTAAAGATCTGAGTACTGGCTTTTGAGTACTGGCTCTAAAGCTCTGAGAACTGGCTCTAAAGCTCTGAGAACTGGCTCTAAAGCTCTTGAGTGCTGGCTCTAAAGCTCTTGAGTGCTGGCTCTAAAGCTCTTGAGTACTTGCTCTAAAGCTCTGAGTACTGGCTCTAAAGCTCTGAGTACTGGATCTACAGCTCTGACTACTGGCTCTTGAGTAATGGCTCTAAAGCTCTTGAGTACTGGCTCTAAAGCTCTTGAGTACTGGCTCTAAAGCTCTTGAGTACTGGCTCTAAAGCTCTTGAGTACTGTTTTTAAAGCTCTGAGTACGTGCTCTAAAGCTCTGAGTACTCTCTCTAAAGCTCTTGAGTACTCTCTCCAAAGCTCTTGAGTACTGTCTCTAAAGCTCTGAGTACTGTCTCTAAAGCTCTTGAGTACTGGCTCTAAAGCTCTTGAGTACTGGCTCTAAAGCTCTGAGTACTGGATCTAAAGCTCTGACTACTGGCTCTTGAGTAATGGCTCTAAAAATCTTGAGTACTGGCTCTAAAGCTCTTGAGTACTGGCTATTAAGCTCTTGAGTACTGGCTCTAAAGCTCTTGATTACTGGCTCTAAAGCTCTTGAGTACTGGCTCTAAAGCTCTGAGTACTGTCTAAAGCTCTTGATTGCTGGCTCTAAAGCTCTTGAGTACTCTGTCTAAAGCTCTTGAGTACTGGCTCTAAAGCTCTTGAGTACTGGCTCTAAAGCTCTGAGTACTGTCTAAAGCTCTTGAGTGCTGGCTCTAAAGCTCTTGAGTACTGTCTCCAAAGCTCTTGAGTACTGGCTCTAAAGCTCTTGAGTACTGGCTCTAAAGCTCTTGAGTACTGGCTCTAAAGCTCTTGAGTACTGGCTCTAAAGCTCTTGAGTACTGGCTCTAAAGCTCTGAGTACTGGCTCTAAAGCTCTGAGTACTGGCTCTAGAGCTTTGAGTAATGGCTCTTGAGTACTGGCTCTAAAGCTCTGAGTACTGGCTCTAAAGCTCTTGATTACTGGCTCTAAAGCTCTGAGTACTTTCTCTAAAGCTCTGAGTACTGGCTCTAAAGCTCTGAGTACTGGCTTTTGAGTACTGGCTCTAAAGCTCTGAGTACTGGCTCTAAAGCTCTGAGAACTGGCTCTAAAGCTCTTGAATACTGGCTCTAAAGCTCTGAGTACTGTCTAAAGCTCTTGAGTGCTGGCTCTAAAGCTCTTGAGTACTTGCTCTAAAGCTCTGAGTACTGGCTCTAAAGCTCTGAGTACTGGATCTAAAGCTCTGAATACTGGCTCTTGAGTAATGGCTCTAAAGCTCTTGAGTACTGGCTCTTAAGCTCTTGATTACTGGCTCTAAAGCTCTTGAGTACTGGCTCTAAAGCCCTTGAGTACTGTTTTTAAAGCTCTGAGTACGTTCTCTAAAGCTCTGAGTACTCTCTCTAAAGCTCTTGAGTACTCTCTCCAAAGCTCTTGAGTACTGTCTCTAAAGCTCTGAGTACTGTCTCTAAAGCTCTTGAGTACTGGCTCTAAAGCTCTTGAGTACTGGCTCTAAAGTTCTGAGTACTGGCTCTAAAGCTCTTGAGTACTGTCTCTAAAGCTCTTGAGTACTGTCTCCAAAGCTCTTGAGTACTGTCTCTAAAGCTCTTGAGTACTGGCTCTAAAGCTCTTGAGTACTGGCTCCAAAGCTCTGAGTACTGGCTCTAAAGCTCTTGAGTACTGGCTCTAAAGCTCTTGAGTACTGTCTCCAAAGCTCTTGAGTACTGTCTCTAAAGCTCTGAGTACTGTCTCTAAAGCTCTTGAGTACTGGCTCTAAAGCTCTTGAGTACTGGCTCTAAAGCTCTTGAGTACTGGCTCTAAAGCTCTGAGTACTGGCTCTAAAGCTCTGAGTACTGTCTAAAGCTCTTGAGTGCTGGCTCTAAAGCTCTTGAGTGCTGGCTCTAAAGCTCTTGAGTACTCTCTCTAAAGCTCTGCTCTTGAGTACTGGCTCTAAAGCTCTGAGTACTGGCTCTAAAGCTCTGAGGACTGGCTCTAAAGCTCTGAGAACTATCTCTAAAGGCTCTGAGCACTGTCTCTAAAGCTCTTGAGTACTGTCTCTAAAGCTCTTGAGTACTGGCTCTAAAGCTTTGAGTACTGGCTCTAAAGCTCTTTGATCTGTTGATGATGTTCTCAGGTCAAAACTGTACAGGGAAAACGTTTTGCTGATGAATATGAATATGGTAACTCAACCGCTCCCTATCTCCTCTCCCACCTCCACCCCCCCCCTCCCTCTGTCTCCCCCCCTCACCTCCTCCACCCCTCTCCCTCTCCTCTCTCTCCTCCACCCCCCTCCACCTCCTTCTCTCTCCTCCACCCCCCTCCCCCTCCCTCTCTCTCCTCCCCCCCCTCCCCCTCCATCACTCTCCTCACCCCCCCATCTCCCGTCTCTCCTCCACCCCCTCCTCCCCTCCTCTCCACCCCTCCTCTCCCTGTCTCTCCTCCACCCCCCTCCCTCTCTCCCTCTCTCACCCTCCACCCCCCTCCCTCTCCCTGTCTCTCCTCCCCCACCTCCTCCATCTCCTCACTCCTCACCCCCCTCTCTCTCTCTCACTCCACCCCCCTCTCTCTCCTCCACCCCCCTTTCCCTCTCCCTGTCTCTCCTCCACCCCCCCTCTCTCTCCTCCACCCCCTCCTTTCCCTCTCCCTGTCTCGTCCTCCACCCCCCCCCCTCTCTCCTCCACCCCCCCTCTCCTGTCTCTCCCTCCACCCCCCCCTCTCTCTCCTCCACCCCCCTCCCTTTCCCTGTCTCTCCTCCACCCCCCCCATGTCTCTCCTCCACCCCCCCCGTCTCTCCTCCACCCCCCTCTCTCCCCCCCTTCCTCTCCCTGTCTCTCCCCCCCCTTCCCTCTCCTGTCTCCCCCCCTCCCTCTCTCATCCTCCACCCCCTCCCTCTCTTCTCTCCTCCACCCCCCTCTCTCTTCTCCTCCACCCCCCTCTCTCTCCTCCACCCCCCCTCTCTCTCCTCCACACCCTCCTTTCCCTCTCTCTCCTCCACCCCCTCCCTCTCCCTGTCTCTCCTCACCCCCCCCTCTCCCTGTCTCTCCTCCACCCCCCCCCTCCCTGTCTCTCCTCCACCCCCTCCCTCTCTCCCCTCCACCCCCCTCCCTCTCCCTGTCTCTCCTCCACCCCCCCTTCCCTCTCTCCCTCCACCCCCCTCCCTCTCTCATCCTCCACCCCCCTCCCTCTCTCTCTCCTCCACCCCCTCCCTCTCTCTCCTCCTCCACTCCCCTCTCTCTTCCTCCACCCCCCCTCTCTCTCCTCCACCCCCCCTTTCCCTCTCCCTGTCTCTCCTCCACCCCCCCCCTCTCTCTCCTCCACCCCCTCCCTTTCCTCTCTCTCCTCCACCCCCCTCCCTCTCTCTCCTCCACCCCCCTCCCTCTCTCTCTCCTCCACCCCCTCCCTCCTCTCTCTCCTCCACCCCCCTCTCTCTCTCCTCCACCCCCCCTCTCTCTCCTCCACCCCCCCCTTTCCCTCTCCCTGTCTCTCCTCCACCCCCCCCTCTCTCTCCTCCACCCCCTCCCTTTCCCTCTCCCTGTCTCTCCTCCACCCCCCCTCTCTCTCCTCCACCCCCCTCCCTTTCCCTCTCTCTCCTCCACCCCACCCTCTCTCTCCTCCACCCCCCTCTCTCTCTCCTCCACCCCCCCCGTCTCTCCTCCACCCCCCTCTTTCTCCTCCACCCCCCCTCCCTTTCCCTGTCTCTCCTCCACCCCCCTCCCTTGCCCTCTCTCTCCTCCACCCCCCCCTCTCCCTGTCTCTCCTCCACCCCCCTCCCTTTCCCTCTCTCTCCTCCACCCCCCCTCTCTCTCCTCCACCCCCCCCATGTCTCTCCTCCACCCCCCCCTCTCTCCTCCACCCCCCTCCCTTTCCCTCTCTCTCCTCCACCCCCCCCCTCTCCCTGTCTCTCCTCCACCCCCCCTCTCTCTCCTCCACCCCCCTCCCTTTCCCCTCTCTCTCCTCCACCCCCCCCTCTCTCCTCCACCCCCCTCCCTTTCCCTCTCTCTCCTCCACCCCCCCTCTCTCTCCTCCACCCCCCCCCTCTCCCTGTCTCTCCTCCACCCCCCCTCTCTCTCCTCCACCCCCCCCCCCCCTTTCCCTTTCTCTCCTCCACCCCCCCTCTCTCTCCTCCACCCCCCCCCTCTCCCTGTCTCTCCTCCACCCCCCCTCTCTCTCCTCCCCCCCCCCCCCCCCTCTCCCTGTAGATTATGAGAAGATGTTTGGTACTAAGTGCCATGGCTGTGACTTTAAGATTGATGCTGGGGACCGCTTCCTAGAGGCCTTGGGATTCAGTTGGCACGACACCTGCTTCGTCTGCGCTGTAAGTCACTCTCCTGATTCACCAACCTACGGTGAGGGAAAAAAGTATTTGATCCCCTGCTGATTTTGTACATTTGCCCACTGACAAAGACATGATCAGTCTATAATTTTAATGGTAGGTTTATTTGAACAGTGAGAGACAGAATAACAACAAAAAAATCCAGAAAAATGCATGTCAAAAATGTTATAAATTGATTTGCATTTTAATGAGGGAAATAAGTATTTGACCCCCTCTCAATCAGAAAGATTTCTGGCTCCCAGGTGTCTTTTATACAGGTAACGAGCTGAGATTAGGAGCACACTCTTAAAGGGAGTGCTCCTAATCTCAGTTTGTTACCTGTATAAAAGACACCTGTCCACAGAAGCAATCAATCAATGTCATCTCTCTCTCTCTCTCTCTCTCTCTCTATCTCTCTGTCTCTCTGTCTCTCTGTCTCTCTGTCTCTCTGTCTCTCTGTCTCTGTCTCTCTGTCTCTCTCTCTCTCTCTCTCTCTCTCTCTGTCTTTCTCTCTCTCTCTCTCTCTCTCTCTCTCTCTCTCTCTCTCTCTCTCTGTGTCTCTCTCTCTCTGTCTCTGTCTCTGTCTCTCTCTGTCTCTCTCTCTGTCTCTCTCTCTGTCTCTCTCTGTCTCTCTCTCTGTCTCTCTCTCTCTCTCTCTCTCTCCGTCTCCCTCGCTCTCTCCATCACAGCTCTGCCAGATCAACCTCGAAGGGAAGACGTTCTACTCTAAGAAGGATAAGCCGTTGTGTAAAGGCCATGCCTTCGCTCCCGTCTGAGAGAGAGAGAGAGAGAGAGAGGTGCTTCAGAGGGGACAGGAACCCACCCCGTTCTCTGAACCCTGAAGACCCTGTACTCAGCAACACACAGCACCAGATACTCTCCACTCCACTGCAAACCAGACAGCTCCAGCATCAGTGTTCAGATCCTCACTATCACTCAGCTACAGATGTGTTCAGATGTACCCTCAACTTCTATCCCTCAACTCCTATCCCTCAACTTCTATCCCTCAACTTCTATCCCTCAACTCCAATCCCTCAACTCCAATCCCTCAACTCCAATCCCTCAACTTCTATCCCTCAACTCCTATCCCTCAACTTCTATCCCTCAACTCCTATCCCTCAACTCCTATCCCTCAACTCCTATCCCTCAACTTCCATCCCTCAACTTCCATCCCTCAACTTCCATCCCTCAACTTTCATCCCTCAACTTCCATCCCTCAACTCCTATCCCTCAACTCCTATCCCTCAACTTCTATCCCTCAACTTCCATCCCTCAACTTTCATCCCTCAACTTCCATCCCTCAACTTCTATCCCTCAACTTCCATCCCTCAACTTCCATCCCTCAACATCCATTCCTCAACATCCATTCCTCAACTTTCATCCCTCAACTTCTATCCCTCAACTTCCATCCCTCAACTTCCATCCCTCATCTTCCATCCCTCAACTCCTATCCCTCAACTTCCATCCCTCAACTTCCATCCCTCAACTTCCATCCCTCAACTTTCATCCCTCAACTTCCATCCCTCAACTTCCATCCCTCAACTCCTATCCCTCAACTTCTATCCCTCAACTTCCATCCCTCAACTTTCATCCCTCAACTTCCATCCCTCAACTTCTATCCCTCAACTTCCATCCCTCAACTTCCATCCCTCAACATCCATTCCTCAACTTTCATCCCTCAACTTCTATCCCTCAACTCCTATCCCTCAACTTCCATCCCTCAACTCCTATCCCTCAACTCCTATCCCTCAACTCCTATCCCTCAACTCCTATCCCTCAACTTTTCAAATGCGTCCTGTGCTGGCTCCCTCTACCGCTGTCAGCCATACTCACTTGTCTCTTAGTATAAGATCTAAAGGAATATGATGTCAACCTTTCAAACCATCTGCCAGTTTTTTCTACTGCAGGTTACTCTAGTATCATATTTAATGGTATAACAAAGTGTTATTATTACAAACTGAGTCATTTCAACTCATTTATGTCTCATTTATTACCAGTGGACCACTGGAATAATACCTCATTCTCTGTCTGGGATTATGATGCTAACCACTGTTGTTGACAAGTCATTCTTTACTCCAAGTCAGTTCAACTGTGTTTGGGCCAATGCCTGTTAGTCCAGTAAAATATCACGCTTAGCCCCTTCTAATCTCAAGCTTGTTCATTTCACTTTAACTGTCTTTAACTGTCTTCAAAGTTGAACCAACCATTTAGTGTGTAATGTTACGGTAACTATCACTCCACTACCATCCTCATTTAAAGTACCTTCCTAGTCTCTGGTCCGTTCGGCCCCCCTTCATACTGCAGTACTTAAGGTAATGTAATGGGGACCCTTACTGCAGTACTTAAGGTAATGGAAGGGCACCCATACTGCAGTACTTAAGGTAATGGAAGGGCACCCTTACTCCAGTACTTAAGGTAATGGAAGGGCCCCTTACTGCAGTACTTAAGGTAATGGAAGGGCACCCTTACTGCAGTACTTAAGGTAATGGAAGGGCACCCTTACTGCAGTACTTAAGGTAATGGAAGGGCACCCTTACTGCAGTACTTAAGATAATGGAAGGGCACCCTTACTGCAGTACTTCAGGTAATGTAATGGGGACCCTTACTGCAGTACTTAAGGTAATGGAAGGGCACCCTTACTCCAGTACTTAAGGTAATGGAAGGGCCCCTTACTGCAGTACTTAAGGTAATGGAAGGGCACCCTTACTGCAGTACTTAAGGTAATGGAAGGGTAACCTTACTCCAGTACTTAAGGTAATGGAAGGGCACCCTTACTCCAGTACTTAAGGTAATGGAAGGGCCCCCTTACTCCAGTACTTAAGGTAATGGAAGGGTAACCTTACTGCAGTACTTAAGGTAATGGAAGGGTACCCTTACTGCAGTAATTAAGGTAATGGGGGGCACCCTTACTCCAGTACTTAAGGTAATGGAAGGGCACCCTTACTCCAGTACTTAAGGTAATGGGAGGGCACCCTTACTGCAGTAATTAAGGTAATGGGGGACACCCTACTCCAGTACTTAAGGTAATGGGAGGGCACCCTTACTGCAGTAATTAAGGTAATGGAAGGGCACCCTTACTGCAGTAATTAAGGTAATGGAAGGGCACCCTTACTCCAGTACTTAAGGTAATGGAGGGGCACCCTTACTGCAGTAATTAAGATAATGGAAGGGCACCCTTACTGCAGTAATTAAGGTAATGGAAGGGCACCCTTACTCCAGTAATTAAGGTAATGGAGGGGCACCCTTACTCCAGTACTTAAGGTAATGGAGGGGACCCTTACTGCAGTAATTAAGATAATAGGAACTCAGTCATGTGGAACTAGTTGCTGTACTTACTGTAATACACTCCAAATGGCACCCTATTCCTTATATAGTGCACTAATTTGTATGGGCTCTGGGCAAAAAGTAGTGCACTATAAAGGGAATAGGGTGTCCTTTGGGACGCATCCCATAATGCATTAGCACTAGTGACTATACACACTATAGAACACTCCACATTGACCCCAGAGACCCAGAACACATCACTTCACGTCAGCTATATTATTCATTGATTCATGAATAGTACATCATCAAAAGGATTAGCGTTTTGAAGCAGCGCTAATCAATGTATATGGAAATAAACTATGGCTTGTTAACAGAGCTGGGGGTCAAATCCAGTTTAACTGTGGAAATGAGCTGTAGCTCTTGAATGTAGAAAAATCTCATAGCCAATTATATTCCAGAAATGTTCTATGTTGAATTGGAATTGACCCCAACTGTGTGATGGGATTTGTAGTCATTGCGTTGTCCTGGGATTGACGTCAATCTACACAAGTGGCTGTATGTATTGGACCAAATACTGTATAATCTAGGGCTCTATTCAATCCGTATCATGGAAGTTCAGCGTTAGGAGCGTGATTGAAATTCAAATGTTCCCACGCTGGCGAAGACTGCATTCACGGTAAACGATGCATATGTCGGCTCAATCGCAAATTACCCTTACAATTCATAGCGCGCGATCTATAGCACTTCAGCGACACATTGAATAGAGCTCATGTCTCGCAAAATACCTTCAAGGACACTGAACAAAAATATAAACGCAACGTGCAACAATTTCAGTGATTTTACTTAGTTACAGTTCATATAAAGGAAATCAGTCAATTGAAATAAATTAATTGGGCCCTAATCTATGGATTTCACATGACTGGGCAGGGGGCGCAGCCTCAGGTGGGCCTGGAAGGGCATAGGCCCACCCACATGGGAGCCAGGCCCAGCCAATCAGAATGAGTTTTTTCCCCACAAAAGGGCTTTATTAAAGACAAATACTCCTCAGTTTCATCAGCTGTCAGGGTGGATGGTCTCAGACGATCCCGCAGGTGAAGAAGCCGGATGTGGAGGTCCTGGGCTGGCATGGTTGGCTGGTTGGTTGGACTTACTGCCAAATTCTCTAAAACGATGTTGGAGGCGGCTTATGGTAGAGAAATGAACATTGAATTTTCTGGCAACAGTTCTGGTGGACATTCACAATCAGCAAGCCAATTGCACACTCCCTCAAAACTTGAGACATCTGTGGCATTGTGTTGTGTGACAAAACTGCACATTTTAGAGTGGACTTTTATTGTCCCCAGCACAAGGTGCACCTGTGTAATGATCATGCTGTTTAATCTGCTTCTTCATATGCCACGGATGTCAGGTGGATGGATTATCTTGGCAAAGGAGAAATGCTCACTAACAGGGATGTAAACAAATTTGTGCACAACATTTGAGAGAAATACGTTTTTTTGTGCGTATGGAAAATTTCCGGGATCATTTCAGCTCATGAAACGTGGGGACCAACACTTTACACGTTGCGTTTATATTTTTGTTCAGTGTAGTTATTTGATGGGTGTGTTTGAAACCAAACTATTGAGATTAGTTCCCTTCTGATATGAACCCAATCCTACTTTTGTACACATGATACCATGAAGTCAACATCTGCTCCAAGAACAATAGGATTATAATAATATAATAATTAAAAATATAGATATTTTACTATTTGTTTGTATTAAAGTATCGTATACTAAGTGCCTTTTCAAGCTTTGCATTGATCTTTACAATAATACTTACATTCGAAACGAAAAACTGCTGTATTCATGTGTACATGCAAGAGATGTATTTAGCTAAATAATTGATATCCTTGATAGAGGAGCTGTATTGTGTGTTAGAACCAGTTAATCAATAAAAAAATGTCTGCATTCTTCCATAGTATCTTTTCATTCTGTCTTTGTCTGACTGTTATCCATGAATCCAGTATTAGTTTCATGTCAAAAAAATGACCTAACCCTCAAATACAAATCCACCCTCAGCACCTACTTACAGTTGCCCTAAAAGGCAAAGTAACTTTCAAAATGGTCCTTAGGGCCACCGTACCTACTCCCTAGACATAGTCTCCCCTCCCCCTTAGGGCCACCGTAACTTTATATATACCTACTCCCTAGCCACTACCCCGAGCCAGGGTCTCCACTTTTATAGGTATACAAATGTGACAAGATGTTGGAGTGAGCTATGCTATCTGACTCACTAACTTTAATGCAACCTTGTCCCTGACGACTCCTATCAGTTCCGCTACTCTAGCTCTCAGCAGGTTGTCAAGCCAGAGATGTTCTTCAGAGGGCAACGTCAAGCATCTACCGCTATACATTTTGAATCACCGCAATGACATGAAGACACACAGGCAAGCCAAGGGATACATCCCAAATGGCACCCTATTCCCTACGTAGTGCACTACTTTTGGCCAGACCCCCATAGGGCGCTAGTCAAAAGTAGTGCGCTATAAAGGGAATGAGGTGTCATTGGGGACGCGTCCCCAGGGTCTTCTGCTTGACTACAAGCACTGAAAGTAAACTATTCAGTCGTTGTTTTAACAATATATAATTTATTTACATGGATTTCAGGTTGAAGTACTATACATACCTTTCTGAAATGTCATCGTTAGATATATACATAAGGCCAAGTAAACATTGAAACACTTAGAAACCATCATCATCATCATCATCATCATCGTCTGAAAACTTACAGAAAAACCTCCCTTCCACCTCAGCTCAAAGTTTTTTGACAACAATTTACACTTTGTATACAAAACATTAAGGACACCTAGAATGACCAGGTGAATCCAGGTGAAAGCTATGATCCCGCATTGATGTCACTTGTTAAATCCACCTCAATCAGTGTAGATGAAGGGGAGGAGACAGGTTAAAGAAGGATTTTTAAGCCTTGAGACAATTGAGACATGGATTGTGTATGTGTGCCATTCTGAGGGTGAATGGGCAAGACTCAATATTAGGAAGGCGTTCCGAATGTTTGGTATACTCAGTGACAATGAAGAGAAAAAGTTTAAAAACAGAAAAAGGAATTTTAGAATTGCATAAGCGCTGTGTTGTGTGAGATAAATACAGCATTTTTTTACTTGCAGAAAGGCAAGGAACATTGAATCAAGGAAAGAAATAGAAAAACATTCACAGGTACAGAAGTCGATTATTTTCTGTTCAAAAAGGAAATTGAATTCAGTCAGAGTAAAAACGTCAAGAACGCACGCACACATTCTTGACACTGAATAACAATGAATGAAGCTGAGGAAATGGACAGTGCGTGAAAGGTATCAGTTATTCCATCTAAGCAGAGACTAACCCCTCTTGGTAAAGCGTCCATGTCATTTAAGAAACTGTCAAACTGAGAGAGAAGAAATGCTTTGTGAGGGAAATGGCATTTGTCATCCATTATGGAAGCTAGTGATGATTGTGTCAGACAAAGGCCGCGTCCCAAATTGCACCCTATTCCCTAGGTAGTGTATATGTTGGCCCTGGTCAAAGGTAGTGCACTACATAGGGAATAGGGTGCCATTTGGGACACCTGCCAAGTTAGATGTTATCTGTAGTGAGTGGGTGGGTGGGAGCCCTTGGGTCCAATGTCCCCCTGGGGTTGGTGAGATACTCGGCTGTTATGTGCCTTAGAAAGCACATCACGGTTCATCACGGAAAGGGTGATAACTACTACTCACTCACACGCAGACACACACTCATTATCTCACTATAGAACTGCCACGGATCATCTTATGTGGTGTTTAGTATACCTAGTTAACACAGTGGATTGTCCAGGCAGGTCACCCGTGATACAAGTCAGTATTCAACGTCCATCCATGTCTGAGGACATCTTGAGATGATGTGGAAATCGGCCCCACTAGGGGCAACTGTGAGCGCTGTTAGCTTCAAGTAGGTTTCAGTTTCGCCAGGTTGTTGTCTTTGCTATTTTTGTTTTAAGCCTATTCCAAATCTTAACCCTTACCTTAACCATTCAGAGTTAATGCCTAACCTCAAGATTTCGGATTTAATGCCTAAACCTAACCCTAACCTTACAAATTTGGAGTTAATGCCTAAACCTAACCTTAAACACTTTGAAATTTGACGTTTGGAACAAATTCGAAATTTGACGTTTGAGAAACATGGATGAACGTCTAATTCTGATGTGAGACTGAGAGCTTGTAGGGATTGTGTGTGTTGTAGTATTGGTGTTCTGTCTCCAGTAGTTACCAGTGTAGCGGTATTGGTGTTCTGTCTCCAGTAGTTACCAGTGTAGCGGTATTGATGTTCTGTCTCCAGTGTAGCGGTATTGGTGTTCTGTCTCCAGTAGTTACCAGTGTAGCGGTATTGGTGTTCTGTCTCCAGTAGTTACCAGTGTAGCGGTATTGGTGTTCTGTCTCCAGTAGTTACCAGTGTAGTGTTATTGGTGTTCTGTCTCCAGTAGTTACCAGTGTAGCGGTATTGGTGTTCTGTCTCCAGTAGTTACCAGTGTAGTGTTATTGGTGTTCTGTCTCCAGTAGTTACCAGTGTAGTGGTATTGGTGTTCTGTCTCCAGTAGTTACCAGTGTAGCGGTATTGGTGTTCTGTCTCCAGTAGTTACCAGTGTAGTGTTATTGGTGTTCTGTCTCCAGTAGTTACCAGTGTAGCGGTATTGGTGTTGTACCTTCAGGCTCTGATCAGTCCCTACACCCAAACGAGGGCATTGCGCTCATCCACCTCTGGCCTGCTGGCTCCCCTTCCTCTGCGGAAGCATAGTTCCCGCTCAGCCCAGTCAAAACTGTTCGCTGCTCTGGCACCCCAATGGTGGAACAAGCTCCCTCACGACGCCAGGACAGCGGAGTCACTCACCACCTTCCGGAGACATTTGAAACCCCACCTCTTTAAGGAATACCTGGGATAGGATAAAGGAATCCTTCTGTCTCCAGTAGTTACCAGTGTAGCGGTATTGGTGCTGTACCTTCAGGCTCTGATCAGTCCCTACACCCAAACGAGGGCATTGCGCTCATCCACCTCTGGCCTGCTGGCTCCCCTTCCTCTGCGGAAGCATAGTTCCCGCTCAGCCCAGTCAAAACTGTTCCCTGCTCTGGCACCCCAATGGTGGAACAAGCTCCCTCACGACGCCAGGACAGCGGAGTCACTCACCACCTTCCGGAGACATTTGAAACCCCACCTCTTTAAGGAATACCTGGGATAGGATAAAGGAATCCTTCTGTCTCCAGTAGTTACCAGTGTAGCGGTATTGGTGCTGTACCTTCAGGCTCTGATCAGTCCCTACACCCAAACGAGGGCATTGCGCTCATCCACCTCTGGCCTGCTGGCTCCCCTTCCTCTGCGGAAGCATAGTTCCCGCTCAGCCCAGTCAAAACTGTTCGCTGCTCTGGCACCCCAATGGTGGAACAAGCTCCCTCACGACGCCAGGACAGCGGAGTCACTCACCACCTTCCGGAGACATTTGAAACCCCACCTCTTTAAGGAATACCTGGGATAGGATAAAGGAATCCTTCTACCCCCCCCAATTGTAAAGTGGTTACCAGTGTAGCGGTATTGGTGTTCTGTCTCCAGTAGTTACCAGTGTAGCGGTATTGGTGTTCTGTCTCCAGTAGTTACCAGTGTAGCGGTATTGGTGTTCTGTCTCCAGTAGTTACCAGTGTAGCGGTATTGGTGTTCTGTCTCCAGTAGTTACCAGTGTAGTGGTATTGGTGTTCTGTCTCCAGTAGTTACCAGTGTAGCGGTATTGGTGTTCTGTCTCCAGTAGTTACCAGTGTAGCGGTATTGGTGTTCTGTCTCCAGTAGTTACCAGTGTAGCGGTATTGGTGTTCTGTCTCCAGTAGTTACCAGTGTAGCGGTATTGGTGTTCTGTCTCCAGTAGTTACCAGTGTAGCGGTATTGGTGTTCTGTCTCCAGTAGTTACCAGTGTAGCGGTATTGGTGTTCTGTCTCCAGTAGTTACCAGTGTAGCGGTATTGGTGTTCTGTCTCCAGTAGTTACCAGTGTAGCGGTATTGGTGTTCTGTCTCCAGTAGTTACCAGTGTAGCGGTATTGGTGTTCTGTCTCCAGTAGTTACCAGTGTAGCGGTATTGGTGTTCTGTCTCCAGTAGTTACCAGTGTAGCGGTATTGGTGTTCTGTCTCCAGTAGTTACCAGTGTAGCGGTATTGGTGTTCTGTCTCCAGTAGTTACCAGTGTAGCGGTATTGGTGTTCTGTCTCCAGTAGTTACCAGTGTAGCGGTATTGGTGTTCTGTCTCCAGTAGTTACCAGTGTAGCGGTATTGGTGTTCTGTCTCCAGTAGTTACCAGTGTAGCGGTATTGGTGTTCTGTCTCCAGTAGTTACCAGTGTAGCGGTATTGGTGTTCTGTCTCCAGTAGTTACCAGTGTAGCGGTAGGCAAACACGTTACAGAATTATACTTTGACAAATGTTACGCCAGTTTGTTTAAAGTGTTTTTAACTTGTCTTTTTTTGGCTCCATATTAAAATATAATGTACATTTCTATACAAAGTAGTGATATAATAAACTTTTGTATTACTGGTAAAACAAATAGTATGAAAAAACGCTTATAGAACAACAACACAATTGGGAAGGCAAGGAAATTATAAAACTATTTGTTTTGATGTAATTAGCATTATAGGAACAAAGTAAGAGGAAAACTGATGTATGTGGTAATTCACTGACAATATGGGGTGTGTCCCAAATGGCACCCTATTCCCTATATAGTGCACTACTTTTGACCAGATCCCTATGGGTGCCCTGGTCTTAAGTAGTGCACTAAATAGAGACTAGGGTGCCATTTGGAACAGAACTACGGTCATTCACTTATGTTGTTCAGAAGATGAAGCGGCCTCAAATGGTATTCATAAAACTTTGGTTACCAATTCTGCTGACAAACAGTATGTAAAGCTTTAGAAAAGTATTTACATATTATACTGAACAAAAATATAAATGCAACATATAAAAGGGTTGGTCCCATGTTTTATGAGCTGAAATAAAAGTTCCCAGAAATGTTCCATACACACAAAAAGTGTATTTCTCTCAACTTAGTTTACGTCCCTGTTAGTGAGCATTTCTCCTTTGCCAAGATAATCCATCCACCTGACAGGTGTGGCATATCAAGAAGCTGATTAAACAGCATGATCATTACACAGGTGCACCTTGTGCTGAGGACAGTAAAAGGCCACTCTAAAATGTGCATATATTATTTTTTCTCCCCAATTTCGATCTTGTCTCATCGCTGCAACTCCCCAACGGGCTCAGGAGGCGAAGGTCGAGTCATGCGTCATCCGAAAAATTACCCGCCAAACCGCGCTTCTTAAAACCCGCCCACTTAACCCGGAAACCAGCCACACCAATGTGTCGGAGGAAACACTGTTCACCTGACGACCGAGGTCAGCCTGCAGGTGCCCGGCCTGCCACAAGGAGTCGCTAGAGCGCGATAAGCCAAGTGAAGCCCCCCCACGGCCAAACCCTCCCCTAACCCGGACGACGCTGGGCCAATTGTGCTCCGCCGTATGGGACTCCCGATCACGGCCGGTTGTGATACAGCAGACAGCCCGGGTCTGTAGTGACGCCTCTAGCACTGCGATGCAGTGCCTTAGACCGCTGCGCCACTCGGGAGGCCCTAAAATGTGCAGTTTTGTCACACAACACAATGCCACAGATGTTTCAAGTTTTGAGGGAGCGTGCAATTGGTATGCGGACTGCAGGAATGTCCAACAGAGCTGTTGCCATAGAATTGAATGTTAATTTCTCTACCATAAGCCGCCTCCAACATCGATATAGAGAATTTGGCAGTACAGCCAACCGGCCTCACAACCGCAGACCACGTGTAACCACGCCAGCCCAGGACCTCCACATCTGGCTTCTTCACCTGCGGGACCGTCCGACGAGAGGGAAGGGGGTTGCTGAGGAGTATTTCTGTCTGTAATAAAGCCCTTTTGTGGGGAAAACCCATTCTGATTGGCTGGGCCTGGCTCCCCTGTGGGTGGAACTGGCTCCCCAGTGGGTGGGCCTATGCCCTCCCAGGCCCACCCATGGCTTCGCCCCTGCCCAGTCCATAGATTAGGGCCTAATTCATTTATTTCAATTGACTGATTTCATTCTATGAACTGTAACTCAGTAAAATCTTTGAAATTGTTGCATGTTGCGTTTATAGTTTTGTTCAGTCTACATTATGATGAAGTAGCTATTCCCACATAATGGAAAACAAAGGGCTTATTCCTCCATGGTGTTACTAGACTAGTTATGTTGTGAAAGAGCGTGAAGCATCAACAGCAGGAACAATGGACAGAGCAGTCTGTTTGGACTATGTTCCGTAATAATATATTGAACAGAAAATGTCCTTGACCTGGGTTGTTATGGTTCGTTTGAAAGAGGGAGTTTTAGCGAGACTCACAGAACTGCAAACGAGAAAGAATGCCAGCGTTCAGAAAAACTTGGATACGTCATGACCGTTGTTATTCTAGGTAAAGAGCTATCACATACTCTCAATGCCATTGTGTCCACAAGAAAAAAAGAAAAAAAACGTAAATATACATTCCAGGTAAAACTGACTGGCAATCATGAAAGCACTAGCGAGTCTTCGAGAGGAGTCTTTCACAGGTCAAAGAAAGGAGCAGATCGTGAAGGGTGAGCGGGAGGAAGGAACTGAAAGGAATGATGACTGTAATTGAAGGGACGGAGGGGGCTCTCTCTCTCTTTCAATACGACCCTGAATCTGAGGACTATGTCTGTGTCTCAAACGGCACCCTATTTCACTTTATAGTTCACAACTTTTTGACAAGGGCCCATAGGGGACTCCACCACCATACCACTGGGAAAGCACCACTTTGTAAATTAAATTGTTATTATTTTAATAAATGCTTGATTCGTTGGACGTCAACAAAGCTTAAGATAGTAAATAGTGCCTAGTTGGTTTCATGGGCAGTGTACCTGCCTCATCTGTTTTGCTGTTGCTGTGTATTCTGTTGACAGATAATAGTCTATAGCTGTGTATTCTGTTGACAGTAAATAGTCTATAGCTGTGTACTCTGTTGACAGTAAATAGTCTATAGCTGTGTATTCTGTTGACAGTAAATAGTCTATAGCTGTGTATTCTGTTGACAGTAAATAGTCTATAGCTGTGTACTCTGTTGACAGTAAATAGTCTATAGCTGTGTATTCTGTTGACAGTTAATAGTCTATATCTGTGTATTCTGTTGACAGTTAATATTCTATAGCTGTGTATTCTGTTGACAGTAAATAGTCTATAGCTGTGTATTCTGTTGACAGTAAATAGTCTATAGCTGTGTATTCTGTTGACAGTAAATTGTCTATAGCTGTGTATTCTGTTGACAGTAAATAGTCTATAGCTGTGTAGTCTGTTGACAGTAAATAGTCTATAGCTGTGTATTCTGTTGACAGTAAATAGTATATAGCTGTGTATTCTGTTGACAGTAAATAGTCTATATCTGTGTATTCTGTTGACAGTAAATAGTCTATAGCTGTGTATTCTGTTGACAGTAAATCGTTTATAGCTGTGTATTCTGTTGACAGTAAATAGTTTATAGCTGTGTATTCTGTTGACAGTAAATAGTTTATAGCTGTGTATTCTGTTGACAGTTAATAGTCTATAGCTGTGTATTCTGTTGACAGTAAATAGTCTATAGCTGTGTATTCTGTTGACAGTAAATAGTGTATAGCTGTGTATTCTGTTGACAGTAAATAGTATATAGCTGTGTTTTCTGTTGACAGTAAATAGTCTATAGCTGTGTATTCTGTTGACAGTAAATAGTCTATAGCTGTGTACTCTGTTGACAGTAAATAGTCTATAGCTGTGTATTCTGTTGAAAGTAAATAGTCTATAGCTGTGTATTCTGTTGACAGTAAATAGTCTATAGCTGTGTATTCTGTTGACAGTAAATAGTCTATAGCTGTGTATTCTGTAGACAGTAAATAGTTTATAGCTGTGTATTCTGTTGACAGTAAATAGTCTATAGCTGTGTATTCTGTAGACAGTAAATAGTTTATAGCTGTGTATTCTGTTGACAGTAAATAGTCTATAGCTGTGTATTCTGTTGACAGTAAATAGTCTATAGCTGTGTATTCTATTGACAGTAAATAGTCTATAGCTGTGTATTCTGTTGACAGTAAATAGTTTATAGCTGTGTATTCTGTTGACAGTTAATAGTCTATAGCTGTGTATTCTGTTGACAGTAAATAGTCTATAGCTGTGTATTCTGTTGACAGTAATTAGTCTATAGCTGTGTATTCTGTTGACAGTAAATTGTCTATAGCTGTGTATTCTGTTGACAGTAAATAGTATATAGCTGTGTTTTCTGTTGACAGTAAATAGTCTATAGCTGTGTATTCTGTTGACAGTAAATAGTCTATAGCTGTGTATTCTGTTGACAGTAAATAGTATATAGCTGTGTTTTCTGTTGACAGTAAATAGTCTATAGCTGTGTATTCTGTTGACAGTAAAAAGTCTATAGCTGTGTACTCTGTTGACAGTTAATAGTCTATAGCTGTGTTTTCTGTTGACAGTAAATAGTATATAGCTGTGTATTATGTTGACAGTAAATAGTCTATAGCTGTGTATTCTGTTGACAGTAAATAGTCTATAGCTGTGTATTCTGTTGACAGTTAATAGTCTATATCTGTGTATTCTGTTGACAGTTAATAGTCTATAGCTGTGTATTCTGTTGACAGTAAATAGTATATAGCTGTGTATTCTGTTGACAGTAAATAGTCTATAGCTGTGTATTCTGTTGACAGTAAATAGTCTATATCTATGTATTCTTTTGACAGTAAATAGTATATAGCTGTGTATTCTGTTGAAAGTAAATAGTTTATAGCTGTGTATTCTGTTGACAGTAAATAGTCTATAGCTGTGTATTCTGTTGACAGTAAATAGTCTATATCTGTGTATTCTTTTGACAGTAAATAGTATGTAGCTGTGTATTCTGTTGACAGTAAATAGTCTATAGCTGTGTATTCTGTTGACATTAAATAGTCTATAGCTGTGTATTCTGTTGACAGTAAATAGTATATCGCTGTGTATTCTGTTGACAGTAAATATTGTTTATAGCTGTGTAGTCTGTTGACAGTAAATAGTCTATAGCTGTGTATTCTGTTGACAGTAAATATTCTATAGCTGTGTATTCTGTCGACAGTAAATAGTCTATAGCTGTGTATTCTGTTGACAGTAAATAGTCTATAGCTGTGTAC
The DNA here is from genome assembly GCF_964263955.1 of Coregonus lavaretus. Lineage (NCBI taxonomy): Eukaryota > Metazoa > Chordata > Actinopteri > Salmoniformes > Salmonidae > Coregonus > Coregonus lavaretus. Next base: position 236,756 of record NC_140016.1, on the reverse strand, counting down.
TCTGTTGACAGTTAATAGTCTATAGCTGTGTTTTCTGTTGACAGTAAATAGTATATAGCTGTGTATTATGTTGACAGATAATAGTCTATAGCTGTGTATTCTGTTGACAGTAAATAGTCTATAGCTGTGTATTCTGTTGACAGTTAATAGTCTATAGCTGTGTATTCTGTTGACAGTAAATAGTATATAGCTGTGTATTATGTTGACAGATAATAGTCTATAGCTGTGTATTCTGTTGACAGTAAATAGTCTATAGCTGTGTATTCTGTTGACAGTTAATAGTCTATAGCTGTGTATTCTGTTGACAGTAAATAGTCTATAGCTGTGTATTCTGTTGACAGTAAATAGTCTATATCTGTGTATTCTTTTGACAGTAAATAGTATGTAGCTGTGTATTCTGTTGACAGTAAATAGTCTATAGCTGTGTATTCTGTTGACATTAAATAGTCTATAGCTGTGTATTCTGTTGACAGTAAATAGTATATCGCTGTGTATTCTGTTGACAGTAAATATTGTTTATAGCTGTGTAGTCTGTTGACAGTAAATAGTCTATAGCTGTGTATTCTGTTGACAGTAAATATTCTATAGCTGTGTATTCTGTCGACAGTAAATAGTCTATAGCTGTGTATTCTGTTGACAGTAAATAGTATATAGCTGTGTATTCTGTTGACAGTAAATAGTCTATAGCTGTTTATTCTGTTGACAGTAAATAGTATATAGCTGTGTATTCTGTTGACAGTAAATAGTCTATAGCTGTGTATTCTTGATTTCATGTTTAGACTATCTGCCTCATTTGTTGTGCTGTTGTGGAAAAGTGTTGTTGGTAAAGTGGTACACTCACAGAGGAGGAAAAGTGTTGTTGGGAAAGTGGTAAACTCACAGAGGAGGTGCAGTATTATCAGTAATCCTCTCTGACTCTCTCCAAGGTGTTAACAGGGCATAGGAGACAGGTGACCTGTGTCACACTCAGAGAATGAGAATTCCTCGCCCACCACCACACAACGTTATGAATTATGAAAACACTAGGCTGCATAAGTAACTATCCGTTTCAGTGAAAGTTATTTGGGAAATTATAATTAGTTGTCAGATTCTCTGCCAGCAGTTCTTTCTGTTACATTACTCACCATGGAGGACAAAGGATCTCTTCTGAACGTCCCTTCTGGTTAAAATGCTGCTTCAACAACTCTGAACGACCCTTCTGGTTAAAATGCTGCTTCAACAACTCTGAATGTCCCTTCTGGTTAAAATGCTACTTCAACAACTCTGAATGTCCCTTCTGATTAAAATGCTGCTTCAACAACTCTGAACGTCCCTTCTGGTTAAAATGCTGCTTCAACAACTCTGAACGTCCCTTCTGGTTAAAATGCTGCTTCAACAACTCTGAACGTCCCTTCTGGTTAAAATGCTGCTTCAACAACTCTGAATGTCCCTTCTGGTTAAAATGCTGCTTCAACAACTCTGAACGTCCCTTCTGGTTAAAATGCTGCTTCAACAACTCTGAACGTCCCTTCTGGTTAAAATGCTGCTTCAACAACTCTGAACGACCCTTCTGGTTAAAATGCTGCTTCAACAACTCTGAACGTCCCTTCTGGTTAAAATGCTGCTTCAACAACTCTGAACGTCCCTTCTGGTTAAAATGCTGCTTCAACAACTCTGAACGTCCCTTCTGGTTAAAATGCTGCTTCAACAACTCTGAACGACCCTTCTGGTTAAAATGCTGCTTCAACAACTCTGAACGTCCCTTCTGGTTAAAATGCTGCTTCAACAACTCTGAACGTCCTTCTGGTTAAAATGCTGCTTCAACAACTCTGAACGTCCCTTCTGGTTAAAATGCTGCTTCAACAACTCTGAACGTCCCTTCTGGTTAAAATGCTGCTTCAACAACTCTGAATGTCCCTTCTGGTTAAAATGCTGCTTCAACAACTCTGAACGTCCCTTCTGGTTAAAATGCTGCTTCAACAACTCTGAACGTCCCTTCTGGTTAAAATGCTGCTTCAACAACTCTGAACGACCCTTCTGTTAAAATGCTGCTTCAACAACTCTGAACGTCCCTTCTGGTTAAAATGCTGCTTCAACAACTCTGAACGTCCCTTCTGGTTAAAATGCTGCTTCAACAACTCTGAACGTCCCTTCTGGTTAAAATGCTGCTTCAACAACTCTGAACGTCCCTTCTGGTTAAAATGCTGCTTCAACAACTCTGAATGTCCCTTCTGGTTAAAATGCTGCTTCAACAACTCTGAACGTCCCTTCTGGTTAAAATGCTGCTTCAACAACTCTGAACGTCCCTTCTGGTTAAAATGCTGCTTCAACAACTCTGAACGTCCCTTCTGGTTAAAATGCTGCTTCAACAACTCTGAACGTCCCTTCTGGTTAAAATGCTGCTTCAACAACTCTGACGTCCCTTCTGGTTAAAATGCTGCTTCAACAACTCTGAACGTCCCTTCTGGTAAAATGCTGCTTCAACAACTCTGAACGTCCCTTCTGGTTAAAATGCTGCTTCAACAACTCTGAACGTCCCTTCTGGTTAAAATGCTGCTTCAACAACTCTGAACGTCCCTTCTGGTTAAAGTGCTGCTTCAACAACTCTGAACGTCCCTTCTGGTTAAAGTGCTGCTTCAACAACTCTGAACGTCCCTTCTGGTTAAAGTGCTGCTTCAACAACCCGTCTCTCACTGGCTTAGGCTATGTCCCAAATGGCACCCTATTACACCAAGGCCCTATGCACTATAGAGGGAATAGGGTGCCATTTGGGACACATACGTAAAGTCATCAGAAGCAAATGCCACTTCAGAAATGAGTTTTTAAGAGAGAGAGAAAGAGAGAGAGAGAGCGATGAGAGCGAGAGAGAGAGAGAGAGAGAGAGAGAGAGAGAGAGAGAGAGAGAGAGAGAGAGAGAGAGAGAGAGAGAGAGAGAGAGAGAGAGAGAGAGAGACAGAGAGAGAGAGAGAGAGAGAGAGAGAGAGAGAGAGAGAGAGAATGCCCCTTGGCCCTATCGCACCTTAAGAAACTGAGGAATTTGATAAATACGAAATCTCACCATGATACATTTGGTACTATTACATTTGAAGCAAAAAAAGGAACATCTACATTAGGTCTTGAGCCTATAGCAGGGTTCTTCAATTCCGGTCCTGGAGGGCCGAAACACCTCTGTTTTTCATCCTCTCCTTCTAATCAGGGGCTAAATTCAGACCTGGGACACCAGGTGAGTGCAATTAACTACCAGGTAGAAATAAAAAAACAGAAGTGTTTCGGCCCTCCAGGACCGGAATTGAAGAACCCTGCCATAGACCCTAGTGATAACCTTGTGTTTTCCTTCACAATATGGTCGAGCCAGTTGCAGAAATAAATCTACTCTGCTGTTTGACCACACATTGGTAAGAGAGTGGCAAAACAGTTCAATTTCTCTGGGGGGGGTTTAGATGAGATATTGAACGTGATCGTGTTTGTCTCTGACTAACATAAGCAGAAACGATCCAACTTGACGTTGTCCTTTCGTGATGGATAATATGATTATTTTGCATATTGCTACTTTGTGGCCAAGTATGGCCCATGTGTTGTAAATGCTTGTCGGTCATCTGATCCTAAGTCTCTTGGATATAAGGTTCAACCTTTTGATGGCTACTGACCTTGACTTAAACAACATAAAGAGGTCTTTGTACACCTGTCTGCCATAGTGGTATACCATACCGTGTACCAGATGTCCTCTACAGTCCTGTGGCATAGTAGCTCTGGACCAGGATTCAATCCGTTCATGTTTTGTCGACTACGCGCCTTTTTAAAGGCAAAACCAATCGAGCCGACATCTGCAGCGTTTTACCTTGAATGTGATCTCCGCAAAATGTGGGCACATTGCCTTTAAAATATGCATTGTCGACAGCACTACACGGGTTGAATCCCTGCCTTACTTTGACAAAAAGCACTTCACCCAGAAACAACCTCACAGGACCAGCTCACTCCCAGGTCCTGCTTTCTCCAGACATCCGGGTTCTGAATGGAGACATGGGAGGATAGATAGATCTAACATAACATACATGAACCCTGTTCCCAAATCCTGGTTCTGTTTAGCTCCTCTTTTCTCATCGAGGAGAGGAGGGAGAGGGAGTGTTCTTCTCTTCTCTTCTCTCTTGTGTCTGTAAATTCTACCCTGTTCAAGTCCTCTCCCTCTTTAGGGGACCAATCTCAAATGGCACCCTAATACCTAGGTAGTCCCCTACTTTGGTGCACTATCTAGGGAATAGGGTGCATAATTGGGACAGAGCCAGGGCTAGCAGTCTCCGTCTGAGACCAGGAAGATCATAGCTTCCTGCTTGCCGATGTCGGCCATGACGGTGGCCAGCTGGTTCAGGTTTCCACTGTGGAAGTGTTGGGCCTCCCACAGGTCCAGAATCACACTGGTTGGACTCGCCTTGGACGCAAAGAAACTCATGTGCCTGGAGAGGAGGAGAGGAGAGGAGAGGAGAGGAGAGGAGAGGAGAGGAGAGGAGAGGAGAGGAGAGGAGAGGAGAGGAGAGGAGAGGAGAGGAGAGGAGAGGAGAGGAGAGGAGAGGAGAGGAGAGGAGAGAGATTAATTTTCATTATTTATTTGATATCTCGTAAAGTTCATTTATCCAGTCATGTTGTCTCTGTGTTGTTTCTTGTCCCTTGTTGATGTGTCCTTCCCCCAATACTGCACTGTAAAGTGCAGTCATCAAGTTACTGACGTACTCTGTGTTCCTCTGCATCCTTACTATACTATACTATACTATACACTATACCACACTATACTATACTATACTACACCATACTACACACTATAATACACTATACTACACTATACTACACTATAATACACTATAATACACTATACTACACTATACTACACTATACCACACTATACCACACTATACTACACCATAATACACACTATACTACACTATACTACACTATACTATACACTATACTACACTATAATACACTATACTACACTATGCTACACTATACCACACTATACTACACTATACTACACACTATACTACACTATACTACCATATAATACACTATAATACACTATACTACACAC
>NC_140016.1:196543-231497 GCF_964263955.1 Coregonus lavaretus | reverse complement strand
CTCAACATTTTCTTATCATTTGTCATAATTACTTAAAGCAAAGAATTTGTATCCTCTCTTGTCCGACTTCGGCTGCATATGTTCCGCCATTTTCTTCAATCTGAAAACGTTGTGAAGCCACACCCATTTTCTGAAGAATTGCATTATGGGCCCTAAAAGCACAGAAATAGTGTCCACTGCTTGTATACTTCGTATTTTGGTGAATTTAGTACCACATCCGGGAACTTTTGGAATACTAACTATATCCATACTATGTGTCACGGACAGAAGAGGACCCAAGAGCGCAAGTTCAAATTCAGAGTTCTTTATTGAAGGTTTCAGGCGGGAAGAGGAGTGCCAGGGGTGTCAGGGGTTCCAGGGGTGCTTGGGGCTCTGGGGTTTTTCAGGGTCCTGTGGGTACCTGTGCTCCGGGGGTCACCAAATGTCCGGGGGTGTCCAGTCCAAGTGCTTAGTGTGTGTGTTCCCCAGTGATGGAGCGGCGTATCGGGCTGAGGGTGGTGAAGCGTCTGGGCACGCTCATCTGGTGGTCGGAGACCGGAGGGGCTGAAGATCGGAGAGTAGTCGAGGTCCAGAAGGCAGGTCGGGATAGACGGAGCAGTAGAACAAGGAGGCAGTCAAGAAAGGATCGGTATCACAAACAGGAGTCAGAGCGCAGACAGGCAGGTTACTGGTCCGGGTTTGAAGACGATCTGACAGGGCTTGGCTGAAAAACAGGGCTTGATATACTGGGAGAGGTTAGTGGGGAAATGCAGTTCAGCTGGCAGAGTAATTAGAACAGAGTGAGGCAAGGTGAGGATGGTGAGTGGGAAATGCAGTGCAGCTGGCCAGGTAACAAGAGCAGAGCAGGGCGGAGCCAGGTGGAGCTCGTTAGGCAGAGTAGGGAGAGAGTGAGCAGAGTGGCAGAGAATTGAATGCAATTAATGTTGCTACCAGGGAGAGAGAGTGCTCATGACAGGACCCCCCCTCCAAGGGACGGCCCCAGAAGTCCCAAGAACAACATCATGCCGGGAGGGTGGAGGGGAGCAGGCGGCGGGTCAGAACTCCTCCGAGCGGTCCGAGTGAATCTCCTCATCCTCAGAAGGAGCTGGAGGGTCACGGTCGGGAGACAGGACAGGCACTGAGACAGGAGCAGGGTCAGGCACAGGACAGGAAGCAGGGCGGGCAGGACGGCTAGGAACCCCTCTTGGACGGCCCCTACGGATTGCAGGCTGATCAGGATGTAGTCGGTGGAAGTCAGTGATAAGGGTCCGGTCCACTATCCTCCTGGCCGGGATCCAGGTCCTCTCCTCTGGACCATATCCCTCCCAGTCAACGAGGTACTGGAGACCCCTACCCCTTCGCCTAGAGCGGAGCAGCCGCCGGACGGTGAAGACAGGACCGCCATCTACGAGGCGCGGAGGAGGTGGCGCCGGAGCTGCAGGGACCAGGGGACTTTCATGGACCGGCTTGACCTTGGAGACGTGGAAGGTGGGGTGGACCCGCATGGAAGCGGGCAACTGAAGTCGGACCGCCGTTGGACTGATGACTTTCTGCACAGGAAAAGGACCAATGAAGCGAGGGGCCAGCTTTCGTGATTCAACCCGCAGCGGCAGATCCCGGGCAGACAGCCAGACCTTCTGACCAACCCGGTAAGTAGGTGCTGGGGTCCTCCGTCGGTTGGCACCGACGGCGTAGCTGGTTCCAGACTTCAGGAGCACAGTGCGAGCCTGGGCCCAAGTGCGGCGGCAGCGGCGGGCATACGCAAGAGCAGACGGACAGGTGGCATCCGCCTCCTGGCTGGCAAACAGTGGAGGTTGATACCCGTAGACACACTGAAAGGGGGAGAGCCCGGTGGAGGAACTGGTGAGTGAATTATGGGCATATTCCACCCAGAGCAGGTGTTGAGCCCAGGCCCGGGGATTTTGGGAAGCCACACACCTCAGTGCCTTCTCCAGCTCCTGGTTCATGCGTTCAGTCTGGCCGTTTGACTGCGGGTGGAATCCAGACGATAGGCTGGCGGTGGCCCCAAGGAGATGACAGAACTCCTTCCAAAAGGTTGCTGAGAATTGCGGGCCCCGGTCTGACACTATATCCTGGGGTAGGCCATGGATACGAAACACATGTTCCAGGACCACCTGGGAGGTCTCTTTAGCAGAGGGTAGTTTGGGAAGGGGCACGAAGTGGGTCATCTTACTAAAGCGGTCAACAATGGTAAGGATGACTGTGTGTCCGTCAGAGGGCGGAAGGCCCGTAACAAAGTCCAGTGAAACGTGGGACCAGGGCCTCTTGGGTATGAGTAGGGGTTGCAGCAACCCAGCAGGAGGCTGGTTGGGGGTCTTGTTTCGGTTACAAGTGGGACAAGCTCGGATGAATTCTCGGACCTCCCGTCTCATCCGCCGCCACCAGAACCGCTGGCGGACCAGATGAAGGGTGCGAGTGATGCCGGGATGACAGGCCAGACGGGATTCGTGCCCCCACTGAATCACAGGTGACCTGAGATTTGCTGGAACAAACAGACGGTTGGGGGCGCTGGTGCTTGGACCTGGCTGGTCCCGAAGAGCCTCCATGACCTGCTTCTCGATCTCCCAGGTGAGGGCCGCTACGACCAAGTGGCTGGGAAGAATGGGGGCTGTCATGGCGGTGGTCTCGTCCTTCTGAAACATCCGGGAAAGAGCATCAGGTTTGATGTTGCGAGATCCCGGGCGGTAGGAGAGCGTGAAATTGAAGCGCGTAAAGAACAGAGACCACCGCTGTTGACGGGAGTTCAGCCTCCTGGCTGTTTGGATATACTCCAGGTTCTTGTGGTCTGTCCACACTACGAATGGTTCCTTTGACCCCTCTAACCAGTGCCGCCATTCTTCAAGGGCGAGCTTGACAGCCAACAGCTCGCGGTTCCCAATGTCGTAGTTGCATTCGGCAGGGGTTAGCCGACGGGAGTAGAAGGCACAGGGGTGCATCTTGCCATCCTCAGCTGCTCTTTGAGAAAGCACTGCACCCACTCCCACGTCCGAAGCATCTACCTCCACCACAAACTGCCTTGCTGCATCTGGCATCTGGAGGATGGGAGCAGAAGTGAAACATGTCTTGAGGATATTGAAGGCCTTATCAGCAGCTGATGTCCATTGGTACGGTTGTTTAGTGCTGGTTAGCGCCGTGAGGGGTGCAGCCACTGTGCTATAGTTTCTGATGAATCTCCTATAAAAGTTGGCAAAGCCCAGGAACTGTTGCAACTTTTTCCGAGACTCAGGAACTGGCCAGGAAGTGACAGCCGACACCTTCGTGAGATCCATCTGAATGCTGCCCTCGGTCACCACATACCCCAGGAATGAAACGGTTTTGGCATGGAACTCGCACTTCTCTGCCTTCACGAAAAGAGAGTTCTCCAGCAGGCGGCGCAGGACCAACTGGACGTGGTGCGTGTGTTCTGACAGAGTCTTTGAGAATATTAAAATATCGTCAAGGTACACAAATACGAACGTATTTAGCATGTCCCTGAGGATATCATTCACTAGGGCTTGAAAAACTGCTGGGGCATTGGTGAGGCCGAAGGGCATGACGAGATATTCATAGTGGCCGGTTGGTGTGTTGAACGCTGTCTTCCATTCGTCTCCCTCCCTCATCCGCACCAGATGGTAGGCATTGCGAAGGTCCAGCTTTGTGAATACAGTGGCTCCCTGCAGCAGTTCGAAGGCAGACGAAAGTAAGGGCAGTGGGTAGCGATTCTTAACCGTGATGTCGTTCAGACCCCGGTAATCTATGCATGGACGAAGAGAACCGTCCTTCTTGCCGACAAAGAAGAATCCCGCTCCTGCGGGGGAAGATGACGGTCTAATTATCCCGGCGGCAAGAGAGTCATTAATGTAGTCCTCCATGGCCTTTCTTTCCGGGGCTGACAGTGAATACAGACGACCCTTGGGAGGTGCTGTGCCAGGCAGGAGATCAATCGCGCAGTCATAGGGTCTGTGTGGGGGTAGAGATGTCGCCTTGGATTTGTTGAACACCTCTTTCAGGCTGTGGTAACAGGCCGGAACATTGGATATGTCGGGGGTAGCGCTAGATCTCTCCCGGTGAACGGGCAGGGTGGCCCCCCTTAAACAGGTCTGGTGACAACTCCTTCCCCACTCACGGACTGTTCCTGTCTCCCAGTCGATGTGGGGGTTGTGCTGACGGAGCCACGGGTATCCAAGAATGAGTGGTTGGCCAGGTGAGTGTAGGAGGTGAAACTGGATGGACTCCTGGTGGTTTCCTGACAGCAGGATTGTCACAGGGGCGGAGATATGAGTGACAGTGCCAAGATGATGCCCATCCAGGGCTCGTGCAGGAATGGGTTGTGTCAGTTGATGATGGTTCACGCCCAGTTGCTGTGCAAGCTCAGGGTCCATGATGTTTGCTTCGGCTCCGGAATCCACAAGGGCGGCCAATGTATGAGTCTTGTCAGAAAGCTGAAGGCGGAGATGAAGCAGGGTCTTTCGGATGGAGGGAGACTGAAGGCTTGTTGAGCTCACCCGGATCTCCCCTACACCTGGTGAGCTGCGGCTTTTGCCGGACAAGTGGCGACACGGTGATTCTCGCCACCACAGTAGAGGCAAAGGTTGGAGCTTAGACGGCGCCGACGCTCCTCGGGAGTCAGAGAGGCACGGCCAATCTCCATGGGCTCAGGCTGATTGAGTTGGCTATGGGACTTGACAGGCAGGGGCTGGACAGAAGCGGTATCGACCCGAGTGCGGATGGCAGGTTGACTGAGACGGCCCTTCTCCCTCCTCCGGGTCTGTATACGGCGGTCAATGCGGACGGCAAGGTCAATGGCGGCATCAAGCGTTGAGGGCGGGTCATGGGAAACAAGCTCGTCTTTGATATAGTCCGCCAGGCTATGGAGGAAGGCTTGCACCAGTGCCTCTGGGTTAAACGAGCTTTGACTGGCCAGGGTACGAAAGTCAATGGAGAAGTCTGCCACTGTCCGATTGCCCTGACGGATGGTGAGCAGAGCTTGTGACGCTTCGGCTGTTGGCGAGCCTAGGTCAAAGACCTTTAACATCTCCTCCTCAAAGGCACTGAAGGAGGCACAGGCTGGGGTTTGCCGGTCGAATTCCGCCGTTCCCCACAACCGAGCTCGACCGGTGAGATGTGTGATGACATACCCCACCTTGGCTCCCTCTGTTGAGAAAGTCCTGGGCTGTAGTGCAAACTGGATTCGGCAGCTGCTCAAGAATGGTCTTACTTGCTTCTGGTTGCCATCAAAACGTTCCGGGTTCCCAATCTTTGGTTCAGGAGCGTGGGGATCTGGTGGCAGCACTGCCGGGCCTGCAGCATTGGGACCTCCAGCGGAGGGATGAAGGAGTGTCGGTGGTACAGGAACAGAAGGACCAGGGGGGGGTGCAGGTGGAGTAGCCGGGTTTGAGAGTAGTTGCAGGGCTTGGGCTAGCTGTTGTTGCTGCAGTTGGAACTGTTGTTGCTGCTGGTTGAATAGCTGGAGAAGGGAAGCGATGTCGCCAGCCATCCGATTTATGTCTCCCTCAGAGCGTTCCAGTCGCTGTAGGGCAGTCATCTCTGGCTCTTCTTCCATCGTGGTCAGGGAGTGCGCTGGGTCCATGATGGTCAGATCGTTCTGTCACGGACAGAAGAGGACCCAAGAGCGCAAGTTCAAATTCAGAGTTCTTTATTGAAGGTTTCAGGCGGGAAGAGGAGTGCCAGGGGTGTCAGGGGTTCCAGGGGTGCTTGGGGCTCTGGGGTTTTTCAGGGTCCTGTGGGTACCTGTGCTCCGGGGGTCACCAAATGTCCGGGGGTGTCCAGTCCAAGTGCTTAGTGTGTGTGTTCCCCAGTGATGGAGCGGCGTATCGGGCTGAGGGTGGTGAAGCGTCTGGGCACGCTCATCTGGTGGTCGGAGACCGGAGGGGCTGAAGATCGGAGAGTAGTCGAGGTCCAGAAGGCAGGTCGGGATAGACGGAGCAGTAGAACAAGGAGGCAGTCAAGAAAGGATCGGTATCACAAACAGGAGTCAGAGCGCAGACAGGCAGGTTACTGGTCCGGGTTTGAAGACGATCTGACAGGGCTTGGCTGAAAAACAGGGCTTGATATACTGGGAGAGGTTAGTGGGGAAATGCAGTTCAGCTGGCAGAGTAATTAGAACAGAGTGAGGCAAGGTGAGGATGGTGAGTGGGAAATGCAGTGCAGCTGGCCAGGTAACAAGAGCAGAGCAGGGCGGAGCCAGGTGGAGCTCGTTAGGCAGAGTAGGGAGAGAGTGAGCAGAGTGGCAGAGAATTGAATGCAATTAATGTTGCTACCAGGGAGAGAGAGTGCTCATGACAGGAAATTCAGAGTTCTTTATTGAAGGTTTCAGGCGGGAAGAGGAGTGCCAGGGGTGTCAGGGGTTCCAGGGGTGCTTGGGGCTCTGGGGTTTTTCAGGGTCCTGTGGGTACCTGTGCTCCGGGGGTCACCAAATGTCCGGGGGTGTCCAGACCAAGTGCTTAGTGTGTGTGTTCCCCAGTGATGGAGCGGCGTATCGGGCTGAGGGTGGTGAAGCGTCTGGGCACGCTCATCTGGTGGTCGGAGACCGGAGGGGCTGAAGATCGGAGAGTAGTCGAGGTCCAGAAGGCAGGTCGGGATAGACGGAGCAGTAGAACAAGGAGGCAGTCAAGAAAGGATCGGTATCACAAACAGGAGTCAGAGCGCAGACAGGCAGGTTACTGGTCCGGGTTTGAAGACGATCTGACAGGGCTTGGCTGAAAAACAGGGCTTGATATACTGGGAGAGGTTAGTGGGGAAATGCAGTTCAGCTGGCAGAGTAATTAGAACAGAGTGAGGCAAGGTGAGGATGGTGAGTGGGAAATGCAGTGCAGCTGGCCAGGTAACAAGAGCAGAGCAGGGCGGAGCCAGGTGGAGCTCGTTAGGCAGAGTAGGGAGAGAGTGAGCAGAGTGGCAGAGAATTGAATGCAATTAATGTTGCTACCAGGGAGAGAGAGTGCTCATGACAGGAAATTCAGAGTTCTTTATTGAAGGTTTCAGGCGGGAAGAGGAGTGCCAGGGGTGTCAGGGGTTCCAGGGGTGCTTGGGGCTCTGGGGTTTTTCAGGGTCCTGTGGGTACCTGTGCTCCGGGGGTCACCAAATGTCCGGGGGTGTCCAGACCAAGTGCTTAGTGTGTGTGTTCCCCAGTGATGGAGCGGCGTATCGGGCTGAGGGTGGTGAAGCGTCTGGGCACGCTCATCTGGTGGTCGGAGACCGGAGGGGCTGAAGATCGGAGAGTAGTCGAGGTCCAGAAGGCAGGTCGGGATAGACGGAGCAGTAGAACAAGGAGGCAGTCAAGAAAGGATCGGTATCACAAACAGGAGTCAGAGCGCAGACAGGCAGGTTACTGGTCCGGGTTTGAAGACGATCTGACAGGGCTTGGCTGAAAAACAGGGCTTGATATACTGGGAGAGGTTAGTGGGGAAATGCAGTTCAGCTGGCAGAGTAATTAGAACAGAGTGAGGCAAGGTGAGGATGGTGAGTGGGAAATGCAGTGCAGCTGGCCAGGTAACAAGAGCAGAGCAGGGCGGAGCCAGGTGGAGCTCGTTAGGCAGAGTAGGGAGAGAGTGAGCAGAGTGGCAGAGAATTGAATGCAATTAATGTTGCTACCAGGGAGAGAGAGTGCTCATGACACTATGACCAATAAGCATACTACATACTCAATTTATTTCACAAATAGTACGGTTAGTATGAGTATTCGAACACATCTCTGGTCATTAGAAATAGGGGACGTTCAGCATTGTGCTTTAGAGTTCTGCTTTGCGTGATTTCCACAGCAGGGTTTCCATAGCAGGGTTTCCACAGGGAACTGATTCAGGAATTTCCTGTCCTGTTTTCTTCTAGCAGATCCACCATCAACACTGACACGCAAGTCTGATATTTGATTTGTACCACTGCTGTTGTTGCTGCACAAATCAAACACACTTCAATAATGGCAGCAAAGACAATTCCACTACCGTCTACAACTGAATGACTGAGTTCTGCTGAATAATATGCCATTTAGCAGACGCTTTTATCCAAAGCGACTTACAGTCATGTGTGCATACATTTTTACGTACGGGTGGTCCCGGGGATCGAACCCACTACCCTGGTGTTACAAGCGCCATGCTCTACAAATTGAGCTACAGAGGACCGCAGTCCTGAATAACTGAGTTCTGCTGAATGACTGAGTACTGCTGAATGACTGAGTACTGCTGAATGACTGAGTTCTGCTGAATGACTGAGTACTGCTGAATGACTGAGTTCTGCTGAATGACTGAGTTCTGCTGAATGACTGAGTTCTGCTGAATGACTGAGTACTGCTGAATGACTGAGTACTGCTGAATGACTGAGTTCTGCTGAATGACTGAGTTCTGCTGAATGACTGAGTACTGCTGAATGACTGAGTACTGCTGAATGACTGAGTTCTGCTGAATGACTGAGTTCTGCTGAATGACTGAGTTCTGCTGAATGACTGAGTACTGCTGAATGACTGAGTTCTGCTGAATGACTGAGTACTGCTGAATGACTGAGTTCTGCTGAATGACTGAGTTCTGCTGAATGACTGAGTTCTGCTGAATGACTGAGTACTGCTGAATGACTGAGTACTGCTGAATGACTGAGTACTGCTGAATGACTGAGTTCTGCTGAATGACTGAGTACTGCTGAATGACTGAGTACTGCTGAATGACTGAGTACTGCTGAATAACTGAGTACTGCTGAATGACTGAGTACTGCTGAATGACTGAGTTCTGCTGAATGACTGAGTTCTGCTGAATGACTGAGTACTGCTGAATGACTGAGTTCTGCTGAATGACTGAGTTCTGCTGAATGACTGAGTTCTGCTGAATGACTGAGTTCTGCTGAATGACTGAGTACTGCTGAATGACTGAGTACTGCTGAATGACTGAGTACTGCTGAATGACTGAGTTCTGCTGAATGACTGAGTACTGCTGAATGACTGAGTACTGCTGAATGACTGAGTACTGCTGAATGACTGAGTACTGCTGAATGACTGAGTACTGCTGAATGACTGAGTACTGCTGAATGACTGAGTTCTGCTGAATAATTGAGTTCTGCTGAATGACTGAGTACTGCTGAATGACTGAGTTCTGCTGAATAACTGAGTACTGCTGAATGACTGAGTACTGCTGAATGACTGAGTACTGCTGAATGACTGAGTTCTGCTGAATGACTGAGTTCTGCTGAATGACTGAGTTCTGCTGAATGACTGAGTTATGTCTCTGTTCCTCTTACATTGATCTTTTAGCTTCAATGTCTCCATCTTCACACTCACTGTGAAGTTAGTCACAAGGCCTTTTCCACAGCAGCTCACAGCATTACTCTTGTGTGTGTGTGTGTGTGTGTGTGTGTGTGTGTGTGTGTGTGTGTGTGTGTGTGTGTGTGTGTGTGTGTGTGTGTGTGTGTGAGTAGTAGTAGTGATGGATGTGCTTTAGAGGGTTGTAGAGAGATGAAGGACAGACATGATGTTGTTGTCCAGAGGTATGGCTGTATGGCTGTATGGCTGTAGGCTGTATGGCTGCATGGCTGTATGGCTGTATGATGTATGGCTGTATGGCTGTATGGCTGTATACTGTGTGGCTGTATGGCTGTATGGCTGTATGGCTGTATAGCTGTATGCTGTATGGCTGTATGGCTGTATGGCTGTATGGCTGTATGGCTGTATGGCTGTTTGGCTGTATGTTGTATGTTGTATGGCTGTATGGCTGTTTGCTGTATGGCTGTATGGCTGTATGGCTGTATGGCTGTATAGCTGTATGCTGTATGGCTGTATGGCTGTATGGCTGTATGGCTGTATGGCTGTATGGCTGTATGGCTGTTTGGCTGTATGTTGTATGTTGTATGTTGTATGGCTGTATGGCTGTTTGCTGTATGGCTGTATGCTGTATGGCTGTATGGCTGTATGGATGTATGCTGTATGGCTGTATGGCTGTATGGCTGTATGATGTATGGATGTATGGCTGTATGGCTGTATGGATGTATGGCTGTATGGCTGTATGTTGTATGGCTGTATGGCTGTATGGCTGTATGACTGTATAGATGTATAGCTGTATGGCTGTATGGCTGTATGGCTGTATGGTTGTATGGCTGTATGGCTGTATGGCTGTATGGCTGTTTGGCTGTATGTTGTATGTTGTATGGCTGTATGGCTGTTTGCTGTATGGCTGTATGCTGTATGATGTATGGCTGTATGGCTGTATGGCTGTATGGATGTATGCTGTATGGCTGTATGATGTATGGCTGTATGACTGTATGGCTGTATGGCTGTATGGATGTATGGCTGTATGGCTGTATGTTGTATGGCTGTATGGCTGTATAGCTGTATGCTGTATGGCTGTATGGCTGTATGGCTGTATGTTGTATGGCTGTATGTTGTATGGATGTATGGATGTATGGCTGTATGGCTGTATGGCTGTATGGCTGTATGGCTGTATGTTGTATGGCTGTATGGCTGTATGGCTGTATGGCTGTATGGCTGTATGGCTGTATGTTGTATGGCTGTATGTTGTATGGATGTATGGCTGTATGGCTGTATGGCTGTATGGCTGTATGGATGTAAGGCTGTATGGCTGTATGGCTGTATGGCTGTATGGCTGTATGGCTGTATGGCTGTATGGCTTGCTCATGTTCCATGGTAGTGGCATCCATCTCGCTCTCTGCCGCTACCCTCAGGTTCAATGATGTCAGCCCTACCCTCAGATTTAATGATGTCAGCCCTACCCTCAGGTTTAATGATGTCAGCCCTACCCTCAGGTTTAATGATGTCAGCCCTACCCTCAGGTTTAATGATGTCATCCCTACCCTCAGGTTTGTACTGATGGCTTCACACTAACCCTGCTTCCTAGGAGAAACATGGGAGAAGCTCATAGTGAGAGGTGTGTGTGTGTATCTGCCTGCCTGCCTCCTCTCACCCTGAACCTCACAGTAACAGTGCACTATAAACCCTTAACAGTTTCCAAGGCAACCAGTCCTTCAGAAAGAGAGAGAGAGAGAGAGAGACTTCTCCTGACTTTTGCCTTCTCTTCTCCTGAATAATGCCTTCTCTTCTCCTGAATACTGCCTTCTCTTCTCCTGACTTCTACCTTCTCTTCTCCTGACTTTTGCCTTCTCTTCTCTTCTCCTGACCTCTATCTTCTCTTCTCCTGATTACTGACTTCTCTTCTCCTGACTACTGCCTTCTCTTCTCCTGACTTCTCTCTTCTCTTTTCCTGACTACTGCCTTCTCTTCTTCTGACTTCTGCCTTCTCTTCTCCTGACTTCTCTCTTCTCTTCTCCTTACTACTATCTTCTCTTCTCCTGACTTCTCTCTTCTCTTCTCCTGACTACTGCCTTCTCTTCTCCTGACTACTGCCTTCTCTTCTCCTGACTTCTCTCTTCTCTTCTCCTGACTACTGCCTTCTGTTCTCCTGACTACTGCTTTCTCTTCTCCTGACTACTGCCTTCTCTTCTCCTGACTACTGCCTTCTCTTCTCCTGACTTCTGCCTTCTCTTCTCCTGACTACTGCCTTCTCTTCTCCTGACTTCTCTCTTCTCCTGACTACTGCCTTCTGTTCTCCTGACTACTGCTTTCTCTTCTCCTGACTACTGCCTTCTCTTCTCCTGACTACTGCCTTCTCTTCTCCTGACTACTACCTTCTCTTCTCTTGACTTCTGCCTTCTCTTCTCATAACTTCTCTCTTCTCTTCTCCTGACTACTGCCTTATCTTCTACTGACTACTGCCTTCTCTTCTCCTGACTACTGCCTTCTCTTCTCCTGACTACTGCCTTCTCTTCTCCTGACTACTGCCTTCTCTTCTCTTGACTTATGCCTTCTCTTCTCCTGACCTCTATTTTCTCTTCTCCTGACTTCTATCTTCTCTTCTCCTGACTACTGACTTCTCTTCTCCTGACTACTGCCTTCTATTCTCTTGACTTCTGCCTTCTCTTCTCCTGACCTCTATCTTCTCTTCTCCTGACTACTGCCTTCTCTTCTCCTGACTTCTGCCTTCTCTTCTCCTGACTACTGTCTTCTCTTCTACTAACTTTCATATTCTCTTCTCCTGACTACTGACTTCTCTTCTCCTGACTTCTACCTTCTCTTCTCCTGACTTTGCTTTCTCTTCTCCTGACCTCTATCTTCTCTTCTCCTGACTACTGACTTCTCTTCTCCTGACTTCTGCCTTCTCTTCTCCTGACTAATGTCTTCTCTTCTCCTGACTTCTATCTTCTCTTCTCCTGACGTCTCTCTTCTCTTCTCCTGACTACTGCCTTCTCTTCTCCTGACTTCTGCCTTCTCTTCTCCTGACTACTGTCTTCTCTTCTCCTGACTTCTATCTTCTCTTCTCCTGACTACTGACTTCTCTTCTCCTGACTTCTACCTTCTCTTCTCCTGACTTTTGCCTTCTCTTCTCCTGACCTCTATCTTCTCTTCTCCTGACTACTGACTTTTATTCTCCTGACTACTGCCTTCTCTTCTCTTGACTTCTGCCTTCTCTTCTCCTGACCTCTGTCTTCTCTTCTCCTGACTACTGACTTCTCTTCTCCTGACTACTGCCTTCTCTTCTCCTGACTACTGCCTTCTCTTCTCCTGACTTCTGCCTTCTCTTCTCCTGACTTCTGCCTTCTCTTCTCCTGACTTCTGCCTTCTCTTCTCCTGACTTCTATCTTCTCTTCTCCTGACTACTGCCTTCTCTTCTCCTGACTACTGCCTTCTCTTCTCCTGACTACTGCCTTCTCTTCTCCTGACTACTGCCTTATCTTCTCCTGACCTCTATCTTCTCTTCTCCTGACTACTGCCTTCTCTTCTCCTGACTTCTGCCTTCTCTTCTCCTGACTACTGTCTTCTCTTCTCCTGACTTCTATCTTCTCTTCTCCTGACTACTGACTTCTCTTCTCCTGACTATTGCCTTCTCTTCTCCTAACTTCTCTCTTCTCTTCTCCTGACTACTGCATTCTCTTCTCCTGACTACTGCATTCTCTTCTCCTGACTACTGCCTTCTCTTCCCCTGACTACTGCCTTCTCTTCTCTTGACTTCTGCCTTCTCTTCTCCTGACTACTGTCTTCTCTTCTCCTGACCTCTATCTTCTCTTCTCCTGACTTATGCCTTCTCTTCTCCTGACTTTTGCCTTCTCTTCTCCTGACCTCTATCTTCTCTTCTCTTGACTACTGCCTTCTCTTCTCTTGACTTTTGCCTTCTCTTCTCCTGACCTCTATCTTCTCTTCTCCTGACTACTGCCTTCTCTTCTCTTGACTTCTGCCTTCTCTTCTCCTGACTTCTGCCTTCTCTTCTCCTGACTTTTGCCTTCTCTTCTCCTGACTTCTATCTTGTCTTCTCCTGACTATTGACTTCTCTTCTCCTGACTTCTATCTTCTCTTCTCCTGACTTCTGCCTTCTCTTCTACTGACTACTGCCTTCTCTTCTCTTGACTTCTGCCTTCTCTTCTCTTGACTATTGTCTTCTCTTCTCCTGACTACTGTCTTCTCTTTCCCTGACTTCTGCATTCTCTTCTCCTGACTTCTCTCTTCTCTTCTCCTGACTTATGTCTTCTCTTCTCCTGACTTATGTCTTCTCTTATCTTCTCCTGACTTATGCCTTCTCTTTTCCTGACTTCTGCATTCTCTTCTCCTGACTTCTCTCTTCTTTTCTCCTGACTTCTGTCTTCTCTTCTCCTGACTTATGTCTTCTCTTCTCTTCTCCTGACTTATGTCTTCTCTTCTCTTCTCCTGACTTATGCCTTCTCTTTTCCTGACTTCTGCATTCTCTTCTCCTGACTTCTCTATTCTCTTCTCCTGACTTCTGTCTTCTCTTCTCCTGACTTATGTCTTCTCTTCTCTTCTCCTGACTTATGTCTTCTCTTCTCTTCTCCTTACTTATGCCTTCTCTTTTACTGACTTCTGCATTCTCTTCTCCTGACTTCTGTCTTCTCTTCTCCTGACTTATGTCTTCTCTTCTCTTCTCCTGACTTATGCCTTCTCTTTTCCTGACTTCTGCATTCTCTTTTCCTGATTTCTGCATTCTCTTCTCCTGACTTCTCTTCTCTTCTCTTGACTTCTGACTTCTCTTCTCCTGACACCTTCTCTTCTCTTCTCCTGACTTCTACATTCTCTTTTCCTGACTTCTCTTCTCTTCTCTTGACTTCTGACTTCTCTTCTCCTGACTTCTGTCTTCTCTTCTCTTGACTTCTGCCTTCTCTTCTCCTGACTTCTGCCTCCTCTCTCTTTTCCAGACTTATGCCTTCTCTTCTCCTGACTTCTGCCTTCTCTTCTCCTGACTTCTGCCTCCTCTCTCTTCTCCAGACTTCTGCCTTCTCTTCTCCAGACTTCTGCCTTCTCTTCTCCTGACTTATATCTTCTCCCAGTCATGTGCGATCCATAGATTAGGGCCTAATGAATTGTTTTAACTTGACTGATTTCCTTAAATGAACTGTAACTTAGTAAAATCTTAGAAATTGTTGCATGTTGCGTTTATAAAAAAAATTCAGTATACAAACTCTGCCTACCCGGCGGACCAGGAGATCTGTGACTAAATTGAGAGCGCCTACTGCGCTGGCCAATCGGATAGCTCAAATCACCGTGTCTATGTGAGATTCATAACTTTTAACACCTTGACCAGATAGAGACTGTCAAAGAATACAGCAAAAAGCTGCTGTTTTTATGAGTGAGTTCATGTCTACATTTTTATTCAGCACACTATTACAAAATATAAAACGCGCTTCTCCCTACTTCCACTCGCGCAAGCAGCTGTAATGAATAAGTAGCCAAGTGTATTGATATTTATTATTATTAGCAGCTCGTCGTGTCTATTTTAATATTGAGAAAACTTTAAACTTTCTCTGGTCATAGGAACAACATGAATTTGTGCATGAGGCAGATGCAACTCGAGTTTGCCATCAGGTGGAAGATGATGTCCCTTCTCTCTGGTCAGTCTCACCAGAGGAAAGGAAGGAGAGAGCAGGGACCGTGAGAGGCGGACCCTGTGCTGCTCTCTCCATCCCTCCGCTGAGACTAATGCTGTGTTCAAAACAACTTGGAACTCGAATCTTGGAAATCTTAGACTTCCGACTTCAGTGCGTTCAAGATAGGCTAACAGGATATATTGGCACTAGATTATCGGAATCTGATGTCTCATTAAACCATCAATACCACACAGCTGTTCTCAATTGCAATCATTATCGGTCAACCACATTACCCCTACCTAAAATATGATGTCGGTGTTACCTTAGTCCTGTTTGCAACTAAAGTCTTTCAAGATATGTTCGACCTCAGGTTGCTAATATCATTGGAACAACTTAGTTATTTTTGAACAGACTAAGGGGGATTTATCTATTTGAAAGGCACTGCTGTCCTTAGTAACTCATATCAATAGTCTTTCTGCTGTCCTTAGTAACTCATATCAATAGTCTTTCTGCTGTCCTTAGTAACTCATATCAATAGTCTTTCTGCTGTCCTTAGTAACTCATATCAATAGTCTTTATCATTACCTGTCCTTAGTAACTAAACTCAATGGTATTTCTAGTGTCATTAATAACTCATCTCAATAGTCTTTCTCCTGTCCTTAGTAACTCATCTCAATAATCTTTCTGCTATCCTTGGTAACTTATATCAATAGTCTTTATCATTGCCTGTCCTTAGTAACTCATCTCAATAGTCTTTCTCCTGTCGTTAGTAATTCATCTCAATAATCTTTCTGCTATCCTTAGTAATTCAACTCAATAGTCTTTATGCTGTCCTTAGCAACTCATCTCAATAATCTTTCTGCTAACCTTAGTAATTAATCTCAATAGTCTTTATGCTGTCCTTAGCAACTCATCTTAATAGTGTTTCTGCTGTGGCTGCTTCAAAGACAAACTCTCATTATATAAAAGGTGATTAATAACCACATTCACTGTCCCAGTATTCCTATAATTTACAGTAACTATGAAAATAATATCCACACTGAACCCATCCATCTGAGTACTCCCATATCAATGACAATAATGTTCCAATCACTCTGGGTGTTCGTCAGGCCTCTATATTTCCCAGGACATTATTGGAGCTCTGCACCTGTGACACTGTAGTTTCTTGTCAATGCATGCTGTGCCTTCTGTCCACTCTCTCTGTCATCAGAATGGAAATGAAGAAGTCTGGCTTTGTCTAATAAAGCCCAAACCCATCAGAGGAAATCAATGATGACGGTGTGTTTGCATAGATTAGGCCATCCTCTCTCCTGTCTTGTTCCTCTCTCTGTATGACTTCTCATCATGGACAGAATGGAGACAGCAGATTGGATTTATCCTCTTTCTCTCTCAGTCTCGCTCCACTCTTAGTCTGCTATTGTTGGCTCAAAAGAGAAGCCCAAATGTGGTCTGCTCACCCAGTGCTTTTAGTTCAAACGTGAATTCCATAAACTTGAATACCCCCTCGGTTTTCAAATCACGTAGAGGGCTTGGACTGTTGCACGATAGCAACCAAAGTCAGTTTATAACCTTCCATCACTGGTTACTCTGAGAGTTCCTCATATTGACATTGGCTGCGGCCTCAGGCCCTGTGGTGCTAACCTTGGAAAAGTATTTCCAAAAAGTGCAGTTCTATACAATCTTATAGCCATACCAACTACAGTGGGGAGAACAAGTATTTGATACACTGCCGATTTTGCAGGTTTTCCTACTTACAAAGCATGTAGAGGTCTGTAATTTTTATCATAGGTACACTTCAACTGTGAGAGACGGAATCTAAAACAAAAATCCAGAAAATCACATTGTATGATTTTTAAGTAATTAATTTGCATTTTATTGCATGACATAAGTATTTGATCACCTACCAACCAGTAAGAATTTTTTGCTCTCACAGACCTGTTAGTTTTTCTTTAAGAAGCCCTCCTGTTCTCCACTCATTACCTGTATTAACTGCACCTGTTTGAACTCGTTACCTGTATAAAAGACACCTGTCCACACACTCAATCAAACAGACTCCAACCTCTCCACAATGGCCAAGACCAAAGAGATGTGTAAGGACATCAGGGATAAAATTGTAGACATGCACAAGGCTGGGATGGGCTACAGGACAATAGGCAAGCAGCTTGGTGAGAAGGCAACAACTGTTGGCGCAATTATTAGAAAATTGAAGAAGTTCAAGATGACGGTCAATCACCATCGGTCTGGGGATCCATGCAAGATCTCACCTCGTGGGGCATCAATGATCATGAGGAAGGTAAGGGATCAGCCCAGAACTACACGGCAGGACCTGGTCAATGACCTGAAGAGAGCTGGGACCACAGTCTCAAAGAAAACGATTAGTAACACACTACGCCGCCATGGATTAAAATCCTGCAGTGCACGCAAGGTCCCCCTGCTCAAGCCAGCGCATGTCCAGGCCCGTCCGAAGTTTGCCAATGACCATCTGGATGATCCCGAGGAGGAATGGGAGAAGGTCATGTGGTCTGATGAGACAAAAATATAGCTTTTTGGTCTAAACTCCACTCTGCAAAGGGGACAGGACGACTGCACCGTATTGAGGGGAGGATGGATGGGGCCATGTATCGCGAGATCTTGGCCAACAACCTCCTTCCCTCAGTAAGAGCATTGAAGATGGGTCGTGGCTGGGTCTTCCAGCATGACAACGACCCGAAACACACGGCCAGGGCAACTAAGGAGTGGCTCCGTAAGAAGCATCTCAAGGTCCTGGAGTGGCCTAGCCAGTCTCCAGACCTGAACCCAATAGAACATCTTTGGAGGGAGCTGAAAGTCCGTATTGCCCAGCGACAGCCCCGAAACCTGAAGGATCTGGAGAAGGTCTGTATGGAGGAGTGGGCCAAAATCCCTGCTGCAGTGTGTGCAAACCTGGTCAAGACCTACAGGAAATGTATGATCTCTGTAATTGCAAACAAAGGTTTCTGTACCAAATCTTAAGTTCTGCTTTTCTGATGTATCAAATACGTATGTAATGCAATAAAATGCAAATTAATTACTTAAAAATCATACAATGTGATTTTCTGGATTTTTGTTTTAGATTCCATCTCTCACAGTTGAAGTGTACCTATGATAACAATTACAGACCTCTACATGCTTTGTAAGTAGTAAAACCTGCAAAATCGGCAGTGTATCAAATACTTGTTCTCCCCACTGTATATCAATATCAACCATCAGACAGGTCCTGAAACTGCATACTGAACGTAGCTTGTTTGAGTTGGAGACTCCATGTGACTTTAAAAATCGTAAAGGCCTTGGGTTGATGCATCTGAACATTAGGAGCTTACTTCCTAAACTGGATTACATCAAGATCTGGGCTATGCAGACAAATTCTGGTATTGACTGAAACTTGGATATCTGGGGACATTTTGGACTCTGATATTAATATTGAGGGTTATAATGTGTTCAGAGCTGACAGACAGGGTAGAGGTGGTGGAGTGGCCATTCTTATTAAAAATTATTGCTCGGTCACTTTACTGAAACCATTTCAATTGCCAAAAAAATGTCAGCTACTATCTTTAAGCCTTTGTCTAGGGGAAAGATGTATCCATAACTGTTATAGAGGTCTACCGTCCTCCCTCGGATAACCTTTGAGGAGTTAACTAGTTTGTCTTCTTTTTTTTAAATCAGAAGTTATTATCCTGGGTGACTTAAATTCTGCCTGGGAAATGCAGGCTTCAGACAATCTAAAAGACATGTGTAATGATCTAAACCTAACCCAGCTGGTGACTAAAGCCTTCACGGCCCAACCCTAAAGATCCTTCAAAGTCATCTCTGATTGATCTTATTTTAACGAATACACCAGAGGAATGTGTTTTTACTGGTGTCTTCGCCCAAGACATTAGTGACCGTTGCTCAGTTGTTTGTGATAGAGATGTGAGAATTCAAACGTCTAAGCCTCATGTCATCACAAAGAGGAACTTTAAAAACTTCAGTGAACAGGCTTTTTTACATGATCTTTATTTTTAGTGACCTTGATTGTATCTCAGCTATCCCTGAACCTGATTTAGCTTTGAGCGTTTATTTTTTTTGCAGATGTCTTCAATACTATTGTGGATAATCATGATCCTTTAAAATAATGAAGGGTTAAAGGTAGATCGAATGCCTGTTACACTCTGGAATTATCAGAAGTAATTCATAAAAGAGATGATGCTTGGGTCAAGGCCAGGACCACAGGTTTAGGCCCGGACTGGCAAGCTTTTAAGCAACTTAGGAATCATTGTATAAGACTAATCAGAAAGGCTAAATTTGATTATTATGTAACCACTCTTTCAGATTGTTATGGGAACCCGGCTAAATCCTGGAAAACTGTCAAATCCCTGAAGGGTTCTACTTCCTCCTCTCTGCCACAACAAATTAATTCAGACACTGGCCTCATTACGGAAACAAATGCCATCATTGATGCATTTAATCACCATTTTATTTCAGCAGGCTATCTCTTTGAAATAACTAGGTCTCTATGTCTTCCTTGTTAAAATAGAGGTTTAAAAAAAAATGTATCTCTTTCTCTCTCTCTCCCATCAGACTCATCATGTAGAGACAGGAGATTGGCAGTGTGAGCAGACGATTGTTGTACAGACAGAAACAGGATATATTTATTTGAATGCGTTTTGCATTTCATCTGATGGGGTTGATGCATAATGTGGTCCTGAAGATGCGTCTCCGTCACCCGTGACAATGCCGTGACAACACCAGTCTCTCAAGTGGAAAATGCATTCGTTCCACACTCCTGTCTTTCTGTCTCAACAAACACTGATTGTCATCTTCATGAAAACGAATGATTATTATTGTGATTTTCTTTTGCTGCTGCTGATTGAAATGATTATATACAGCTGGAGTGATATGATGAAAACACTGCATAGGAATAATCAGGGGATATGGTACTCTACTGTGGTCTATCTAGTGTCTGAGGTAGATGGTTAACTGGAGATATACAGCACTGTAGTCTATCTAGTGTCTGAGGTAGATGGTTAACTGGAGATATACAGCACTGTAGTCTATCTAGTGACTGAGGTAGATGGTTAACTGGAGATGTACAGCACTGTAGTCTATCTAGTGACTGAGGTAGATGGTTAACTGGAGATGTACAGCACTGTAGTCTATCTAGTGAATGAGGTAGATGGTTAACTGGAGATATACAGCACTGTAGTCTATCTAGTGACTGAGGTAGATGGTAACATGGAGATGTACAGCACTGTAGTCTATCTAGTGACTGAGGTAGATGGTTAACTGGAGATATACTGATGAAAACACTGAATAATCAGTGGCTAAGTAATACAGACTCTCTCGCCATGAGTGAATAGCAGTTACAATACTCACATACCTCCTGCCTGAGTTATCCAGTTACAAGACTCATACCTCCTGCCTGAGTTATATAGTTACAAGACTCATACCTCCTGCCTGAGTTATCCAGTTACAAGACTCATACCTCCTGCCTGAGTTATCCAGTTACAAGACTCATACCTCCTGCCTGAGTTATATAGTTACAAGACTCATACCTCCTGCCTGAGTTATATAGTTACAAGACTCATATACCTCCTGCCTGAGTTATCCAGTTACAATACTCATACCTCCTGCCTGAGTTATACAGTTACAAGACTCATACCTCCTGCCTGAGTTATACAGTTACAAGACTCATACCTCCTGCCTGAGTTATCCAGTTACAAGACTCATACCTCCTGCCTGAGTTATCCAGTTACAAGACTCATATACCTCCTGCCTGAGTTATCCAGTTACAAGACTCATATACCTCCTGCCTGAGTTATACAGTTACAAGACTCATACCTCCTGCCTGAGTTATCCAGTTACAAGACTCATACCTCCTGCCTGAGTTATATAGTTACAAGACTCATACCTCCTGCCTGAGTTATACAGTTACAAGACTCATATACCTCCTGCCTGAGTTATACAGTTACAAGACTCATATACCTCCTGCCTGAGTTATACAGTTACAAGACTCATACCTCCTGCCTGAGTTATCCAGTTACAAGACTCATACCTCCTGCCTGAGTTATATAGTTACAAGACTCATACCTCCTGCCTGAGTTATATAGTTACAAGACTCATACCTCCTGCCTGAGTTATATAGTTACAAGACTCATACCTCCTGCCTGAGTTATCCAGTTACAAGACTCATACCTCCTGCCTGAGTTATCCAGTTACACGACTCATACCTCCTGCCTGAGTTATATAGTTACAAGACTCATACCTCCTGCCTGAGTTATACAGTTACAATACTCATACCTCCTGCCTGAGTTATCCAGTTACAAGACTCATACCTCCTGCCTGAGTTATCCAGTTACAAGACTCATATACCTCCTGCCTGAGTTATCCAGTTACACGACTCATATACCTCCTGCCTGAGTTATATAGTTACAAGACTCATATACCTCCTGCCTGAGTTATATAGTTACAAGACTCATACCTCCTGCCTGAGTTATATAGTTACAAGACTCATACCTCCTGCCTGAGTTATACAGTTACACGACTCATACCTCCTGCCTGAGTTATCCAGTTACACGACTCATACCTCCTGCCTGAGTTATATAGTTACAAGACTCATACCTCCTGCCTGAGTTATCCAGTTACAAGACTCATACCTCCTGCCTGAGTTATACAGTTATAAGACTCAGATACCTCCTGCCTGAGTTATATAGTTACAAGACTCATACCTCCTGCCTGAGTTATACAGTTACAAGACTCATACCTCCTGCCTGAGTTATATAGTTACAAGACTCATACCTCCTGCCTGAGTTATCCAGTTACAAGACTCATATACCTCCTGCCTGAGTTATATAGTTACAAGACTCATACCTCCTGCCTGAGTTATCCAGTTACAAGACTCATACCTCCTGCCTGAGTTATATAGTTACAAGACTCATATACCTCCTGCCTGAGTTATATAGTTACAAGACTCATACCTCCTGCCTGAGTTATATAGTTACAAGACTCATACCTCCTGCCTGAGTTATATAGTTACAAGACTCATACCTCTTGCCTGAGTTATCCAGTTACACGACTCATACCTCCTGCCTGAGTTATATAGTTACAATACTCATATACCTCCTGCCTGAGTTATACAGTTACAAGACTCATACCTCCTGCCTGAGTTATATAGTTACAAGACTCATATACCTCCTGCCTGAGTTATATAGTTACAAGACTCATACCTCCTGCCTGAGTTATCCAGTTACAAGACTCATACCTCCTGCCTGAGTTATATAGTTACAAGACTCATACCTCCTGCCTGAGTTATATAGTTACAAGACTCATACCTCCTGCCTGAGTTATATAGTTACAAGACTCATACCTCCTGCCTGAGTTATACAGTTACAAGACTCATATACCTCCTGCCTGAGTTATATAGTTACAAGACTCATACCTCCTGCCTGAGTTATACAGTTACAAGACTCATACCTCCTGCCTGAGTTATATAGTTACAAGACTAATACCTCCTGCCTGAGTTATACAGTTACAAGACTCATACCTCCTGCCTGAGTTATATAGTTACAAGACTCATACCTCCTGCCTGAGTTATATAGTTACAAGACTCATACCTCCTGCCTGAGTTATATAGTTACAAGACTCATATACCTCCTGCCTGAGTTATATAGTTACAAGACTCATACCTCCTGCCTGAGTTATATAGTTACAAGACTCATACCTCCTGCCTGAGTTATACAGTTACAAGACTCATACCTCCTGCCTGAGTTATATAGTTACAAGACTCATATACCTCCTGCCTGAGTTATCCAGTTACAAGACTCATATACCTCCTGCCTGAGTTATATAGTTACAAGACTCATACCTCCTGCCTGAGTTATATAGTTACAAGACTCATACCTCCTGCCTGAGTTATATAGTTACAAGACTCATACCTCCTGCCTGAGTTATATAGTTACAAGACTCATACCTCCTGCCTGAGTTATACAGTTACAAGACTCATACCTCCTGCCTGAGTTATATAGTTACAAGACTCATACCTCCTGCCTGAGTTATCCAGTTACAAGACTCATATACCTCCTGCCTGAGTTATATAGTTACAAGACTCATACCTCCTGCCTGAGTTATCCAGTTACAAGACTCATATACCTCCTGCCTGAGTTATACAGTTACAATACTCATACCTCCTGCCTGAGTTATATAGTTACAAGACTCATACCTCCTGCCTGAGTTATATAGTTACAAGACTCATACCTCCTGCCTGAGTTATCCAGTTACAAGACTCATATACCTCCTGCCTGAGTTATCCAGTTACAATACTCATACCTCCTGCCTGAGTTATACAATTACAAGACTCATACCTCCTGCCTGAGTTATATAGTTACAAGACTCATACCTCCTGCCTGAGTTATATAGTTACAAGACTCATATACCTCCTGCCTGAGTTATATAGTTACAAGACTCATATACCTCCTGCCTGAGTTATACAGTTACAATACTCATACCTCCTGCCTGAGTTATACAATTACAAGACTCATACCTCCTGCCTGAGTTATATAGTTACAAGACTCATATACCTCCTGCCTGAGTTATACAGTTACAAGACTCATATACCTCCTGCCTGAGTTATCCAGTTACAATACTCATACCTCCTGCCTGAGTTATACAATTACAAGACTCATACCTCCTGCCTGAGTTATATAGTTACAAGACTCATACCTCCTGCCTGAGTTATACAGTTACAAGACTCATATACCTCCTGCCTGAGTTATATAGTTACAAGACTCATACCTCCTGCCTGAGTTATATAGTTACAAGACTCATACCTCCTGCCTGAGTTATACAGTTACAAGACTCATATACCTCCTGCCTGAGTTATACAGTTACAAGACTCATACCTCCTGCCTGAGTTATATAGTTACAATACTCATACCTCCTGCCTGAGTTATACAGTTACAAGACTCATACCTCCTGCCTGAGTTATATAGTTACACGACTCATACCTCCTGCCTGAGTTATACAGTTACAAGACTCATATACCTCCTGCCTGAGTTATATAGTTACAAGACTCATACCTCCTGCCTGAGTTATATAGTTACAAGACTCAGATACCTCCTGCCTGAGTTATACAGTTACAAGACTCATATACCTCCTGCCTGAGTTATATAGTTACAAGACTCATATACCTCCTGCCTGAGTTATCCAGTTACAAGACTCATATACCTCCTGCCTGAGTTATCCAGTTACAAGACTCATACCTCCTGCCTGAGTTATCCAGTTACAAGACTCATATACCTCCTGCCTGAGTTATACAGTTACAATACTCATACCTCCTGCCTGAGTTATATAGTTACAAGACTCATACCTCCTGCCTGAGTTATATAGTTACAAGACTCATACCTCCTGCCTGAGTTATCCAGTTACAATACTCATACCTCCTGCCTGAGTTATATAGTTACAAGACTCATACCTCCTGCCTGAGTTATCCAGTTACAATACTCATACCTCCTGCCTGAGTTATACAGTTACAAGACTCATACCTCCTGCCTGAGTTATATAGTTACAAGACTCATACCTCCTGCCTGAGTTATCCAGTTACAATACTCATACCTCCTGCCTGAGTTATCCAGTTACAAGACTCATACCTCCTGCCTGAGTTATATAGTTACAAGACTCATATACCTCCTGCCTGAGTTATATAGTTACAAGACTCATACCTCCTGCCTGAGTTATATAGTTACAAGACTCATATACCTCCTGCCTGAGTTATCCAGTTACAAGACTCATACCTCCTGCCTGAGTTATCCAGTTACAAGACTCATACCTCCTGCCTGAGTTATACAGTTACAATACTCATACCTCCTGCCTGAGTTATACAGTTACAAGACTCATACCTCCTGCCTGAGTTATATAGTTACAAGACTCATACCTCCTGCCTGAGTTATACAGTTACAAGACTCATACCTCCTGCCTGAGTTATCCAGTTACAAGACTCATATACCTCCTGCCTGAGTTATATAGTTACAAGACTCATACCTCCTGCCTGAGTTATATAGTTACAAGACTCATACCTCCTGCCTGAGTTATATAGTTACAAGACTCATATACCTCCTGCCTGAGTTATATAGTTACAAGACTCATACCTCCTGCCTGAGTTATACAGTTACAAGACTCATACCTCCTGCCTGAGTTATATAGTTACAAGACTCATACCTCCTGCCTGAGTTATACAGTTACAAGACTCATACCTCCTGCCTGAGTTATCCAGTTACAAGACTCATATACCTCCTGCCTGAGTTATATAGTTACAGGACTCATATACCTCCTGCCTGAGTTATACAGTTACACGACTCATATACCTCCTGCCTGAGTTATATAGTTACAAGACTCATACCTCCTGCCTGAGTTATATAGTTACAAGACTCATACCTCCTGCCTGAGTTATATAGTTACAGGACTCATACCTCCTGCCTGAGTTATATAGTTACACGACTCATACCTCCTGCCTGAGTTATATAGTTACAAGACTCATATACCTCCTGCCTGAGTTATCCAGTTACAAGACTCATACCTCCTGCCTGAGATATATAGTTACAAGACTCATATACCTCCTGAAAACAGGTTTTTAGAAATGTTTGCACATTTATAAAAAATAATAAACAGAAATACCTTATTTACATAAGTATTCAGACACTTTGCTATGAGACTCAGTATTGAGCTCAGGTGCATCCTGTTTCCATTGATCACCCTTGAGATGTTTCTACAACTTGATTGGAGTCTACCTGTTGTAAATTCTATTGATTTGACATGATTTGGAAAGGCACACACCTGTCTACATAAGGTCCCACAGTTGACAGTGCATGTCAGAGCAATAACCAAGCCATGAGGTCGAAGGAATTGTCCGTAGAGCTCCAAGACAGGATTATGTCATGGCACAGATCTGGGGAAGGGTACCAAAAACATTTATGCAGCATTGAAGGTCCCCAAGAACACAGTGGCCTCCATCATTCTTAAATGGAAGAAGTTTGCAACCACCAAAACTCTTCCTAGAGCTGGCCGCCCGGCCAAACTGAGCAATCGGGGAGAAGAGCGTTGGTCAGGGAGGTGACCAAGAACCCGATGGTCACTCTGAAAGAGCTCCAGAGTTCCTCTGTGGAGATGGGAGAACCTTCCAGAAGGACAACCATCTCTGCAGCACTCCACCAATCAGACCTTTATGGTAGAGTGGCCAGACGGAAGCCACTCCTCAGTAAAAGGCACATGACAGCCCGCTTGGTGTTTGCCAAAAGGCACCTAAAGGACTCAGACCATGATAAACAAGATTCTCTGGTCTGATAAAACCAATATTTAACTCTTTGGCCTGAATGCCAAGCGTCACGTCTGGAGGAAACCTGGCACCATCCCTACGGTGAAGCATGGTGGTGGCAGCATCATGCTGTGGGGATGCTTTTCAGTGGCAGAGACTGGGAGACTAGTCAGGATCGAGGGAAAGATGAACAGAGCAAAGCCCTGAGAGATCCTTGATGAAAACCTGCTCCAGAGCACTCAGGACCTCAGACTGGGGCGAAGGTTCACCTTCCAACAGGACAACAACCCTAAGCACACAGCCAAGACAACGCACAAGTGGCTTCGGGACAAGTCTCTGAATGTCCTTGAGTGGCCCAGCCAGAGCCCGGACTTGAACCCAATCTAACATCTCTGGAGAGACCTGAAAATAGCTGTACAGCGACGCTCCCCAGCCAACCTGACAGAGCTTGAGAGGATCTGCAAAGAAGAATGGGAGAAACTCCTCAAATACAGGTGTGCCAAGCTTGTAGAGTCATACCCAAGAAGACTCGAGGCTGTAATCGCTGCCAAATATGCTTCAACAAAGTACTGAGTAAAGGGTCTGAATACTTACGTACATTTTTATTTTTAATACATTTGAAAAATTCCTAAAAACCTTTTTTTGCTTTGTCATTAATGGGTGCTGTGTGTAGATTGATGAGGGGGAAAAAAACATTTAATCCATTTTAGAATAAGACCGTAACAAAATGTGGAAAAGATCAAGGGGTCCAAATACGTTCCAAATGCACTGCACCACCTGCCTGAGTTAAACAGTTATATATGGTGGTCTCGTCGTATGATATATTTTAATAACCTATTTAATACCCTATTTAATACCGTAATCACTCCTAACGTGTCCTGTCCTCTATAAGGATGCATCCCGAAATGGCACCCTATTGGGTAAAAAGTAGTGCACTTTATAAGGATTTGGGACGCCACCTAAGAGAATATGACCTTCCTTCTCTTACAACCTCACGGCTTTATCACCACGGTGACAACCCCCTATCCCCCGTCTGCCCTCCATCAATCCTTTCCAGACTAAATACCGTACGTTACGTTGCATCCAAATCTTTTAAACCATCTAGAAATTGCTTCCTGAATAGAACTAATCATGTGTTATTATGGTACCGCTGGCTACGTACCAAATGGAACCCTATTTTCCTTTATAGATAGGGCTCTGTTCAAATGTAGTGCACTACATAGGGAATAGGGTGCCATTTGTGACTCAGCCCCCGTAGGTTTTCATCTGTATACAATATGTATTTCCTGATTGACCAGATCCAGTGGTTTGTAATGTGATTTTGTAATTCAGTAATATTTTGATCGCAGGGAAATATAATCTGGGTTTAGAGGAAGCAGATCTCCTAACTTTGATTTAATACATACAACAGCAGTATTAATCATAGTAATAGAGGAGGGATCAAACATAGACCTGTCCTGTGTCGGGATTCTGTCCTGTCTGGATTCTGTCCTGTCTGGATTCTGTCCTGTCTGGATTCTGTCCTGTGTCGAGATTTCTGTCTGTGTCTGGATTTCTGTCTGTCTCTCTCGCTGTCTCTCTGTCTGTCTGTCTCTGTCTTTCTGTCTGTCTGTCTTTTTTTAGTTGTAACTCGGATGAATTAGCTATTTTTTTGTTGAACAATTGAGCAAACTGAACTGTACTCTATTTTTAGTTACTAAAATACAGGGACATTTAGGAGTGAATTTAAAAGTCCTCAATTCCTAACAGCTAGGAAGGGGTGGCTGAACAGAGCAGTAATTAAACATGATCTTCAATGGGCTATCAGCCTATCGGAGAACAGTTCAGGAGAAGCCAATACGCTGCTATCTTCCACGTCCTGAGAACCCTGAGGTCTAATGAACAGCAGGGAATAGGAGAAGCAGGAGAGGAGAGGAGACGTGGATGATTATAATGGCCTTGTACCGCCTGCTAATTGATAAAGCATTATTAGCTGCAGCCCTGTAATAGGACTTGTATTTCATCCCGTCCCGTGCGGCCGGACGACGGAGGGGTAGAGAGAGAGAGAGAGAGAGAGAGAGAGAGACAGCGAGAGAGAGAGAGAGAGAGAAAGAGGGAGAGAGACAGAGAGAGAGAGAGAGAAAGACAGAGAGAGAGAGAGAGAGACAGAGAGAGAGAGAGAGAGAGAGAGAGGACAGACAGAGAGAGAGACAGAGAGAGAGAGAGAGAGAGAGAGAGAGAGACAGAGAGAGAGAGAGAGAGAGAGAGAGAGAGAGAGAGAGAGAGAGAGAGAGAAAGAGAGAGAGGAGAGAGAGAGAAAGCGAGAGAGGAGAGAGAGAGAGGAAGAGAGAGAGAGTGAGAGAGAGGAGAGAGGAGAGAGAGAGAGAGAGAGTGAGAGAGAGAGAGAGGGAGAGAGAGAGAGAGAGAGAGGGAGAGAGAGAGAGGGAGAGAGAGAGAGAGAGAGAGGAGAGAGAGGAGAGAGAGAGAGAGAGAGAGAGAGAGAGGGAGAGAGAGAAATAGAGAGAGAGAGGGGGGGGGGGGGGGGGGGTAGGAGGGGGGGGGGGGGGGGGGGGTGGGGGGGGGGATATGTGACCAGAAAAAAGCCACAGATGGACATTACCAAAACAAATTATTCTAATGATTCTGTCTCTTCGTAGCAAAATCTGCAGAGCTGGGAAGATTGTATCCCACATATAAATAACATTATATTGGTAGCAAAACATTATTTGTATAATAATTGAAATTGAAATATTCTATGTTTTGAATCCGGTGTCGTTTTTGCGTATCAGTCATAAACACTATGCTATGGAAATCGGTATGTCAAAAATCTCTTCCCAACTATTTTGCAATCTATATGGGACGGCTGTCAATCCTTTGTTCCTTAAATAAAACTGGTATACTTTTTTATTGATCACAATTTCTTTAACCAATGATGTTCTTTAAAAGCAGGGCCGACAGACAAGTCCTTACTTTTCCCCCCTTCCAATTTTTGCGGTAATGCAATTATTTGGTTGTAATTTTGAGTAGAGCAGACATTTCCATATGTCTTTGTTAGCTGCATGTGCGACATAACTCCACCAGTACCTACTTATGATATCATTTACGAAGATTATACCTTTTAATTGTAATTTTTTTATCAATTAGTATATTTGAGTTTAACCACAATATTTGTTGCACTATTTGTTCTGTCG
Source organism: Coregonus lavaretus (assembly GCF_964263955.1). Lineage (NCBI taxonomy): Eukaryota > Metazoa > Chordata > Actinopteri > Salmoniformes > Salmonidae > Coregonus > Coregonus lavaretus. Next base: position 202,172 of record NC_140016.1, on the reverse strand, counting down.
TTTCTGGAGGATTAAATTGAAATTGCAACCAACTTTCTATGGCTTGTTTAGAAATAGTGATATTTGGAGATGATTTCCTTTTCAAATAACTGAAAGTGAGAGGTTGTAATCTGAATAAAGAGAAAAACATGGGGTGAGACAATCTGACTAATTTGCTAGAGAACCAGTGATTTAAGTATACATTTTGTATGACTGAAGCTTTTAGTGAGAGATCTAATGCTTTAATATTTAATAATTTATGTCCTCCGAATTCATATTCATTATATAAATGGAACTGTTTAATTTTGTCTGGCTTGCCGTTCCAAATTTAATAAAAAAAATTCTCATATAATTTAAAAAACTGTTCGCTAGGTGTATTTCAACTCTATTTTTCTGTAAGTCTTCACAAGGTTTTCACACACTGTTGCTGGTATTTTGGCCCATTCCTCCATGCAGATCTCCTCTAGAGCAGTGATGTTTTGGGGCTGTCGCTGGGCAACACGGACTTTCAACTCCCTCCAAAGATTTTCTATGGGGTTGAGATCTGGAGACTGGCTAGGCCACTCCAGGACCTTGAAATGCTTCTTACGAAGCCACTCCTTCGTTGCCCGGGCGGTGTGTTTGGGATCATTGTCATGCTGAAAGACCCAGCCACGTTTCATCTTCAATGCCCTTGCTGATGGAAGGAGGTTTTCACTCAAAATCTCACGATACATGGCCCCATTCATTCTTTCCTTTACACGGTTCAGTCGTCCTGGTCCCTTTGCAGAAAAACAGCCCCAAAGCATGATGTTTCCACCCCCATGCTTCACAGTAGGTATGGTGTTCTTTGGATGCAACTCAGCATTCTTTGTCCTCCAAACACAACGAGTTGAGTTTTTACCAAAAAGTTCTATTTTGGTTTCATCTGACCATATGACATTCTCCCAATCCTCTTCTAGATCATCCAAATGCACTCTAGCAAACTTCAGACGGGCCTGGACATGTACTGGCTTAAGCAGGGGGACACGTCTAGCATTGCAGGATTTGAGTCCCTGGCGGCGTAGTGTGTTACTGATGGTAGGCTTTGTTACTTTGGTCCCAGCTCTCTGCAGGTCATTCACTAGGTCCCCCCGTGTGGTTCTGGGATTTTTGCTCACCGTTCTTGTGATCATTTTGACCCCACGGGGTGAGATCTTGCGTGGAGCCCCAGATCGAGGGAGATTATCAGTGGTCTTGTATGTCTTCCATTTCCTAATAATTGCTCCCACAGTTGATTTCTTCAAACCAAGCTGCTTACCTATTGCATATTCAGTCTTCCCAGCCTGGTGCAGGTCTACAATTTTGTTTCTGGTGTCCTTCTGGTGACAGCTCTTTGGTCTTGGCCATAGTGGAGTTTGGAGTGTGACTGTTTGAGGTTGTGGACAGGTGTCTTTTATACTGATAACAAGTTCAAACAGGTGCCATTAATACAGGTAACGAGTGGAGGACAGAGGAGCCTCTTAAAGAAGAAGTTACAGGTCTGTGAGAGCCAGAAATCTTGCTTGTTTGTAGGTGACCAAATACTTATTTTCCACCATAATTTGCAAATACATTCATAAAAAATCCTACAATGTGATTTTCTGGAAAAAAAAATCTCAATTTGTCTGTCATAGTTGACGTGTACCTATGATGAAAATTACAGGCCTCTCTCATCTTTTTAAGTGGGAGAACTTGCACAATTGGTGGCTGACTAAATACTTTTTTTCCCCACTGTATAAAGTCTGACGTACTTAAATCCAATGGGTTATTTCCTAGTATCGATACAATCGATTTATTACATTTTAAAACGATGTTAGATCGATATATGTTGTCCAAAAGGCCAACTCGCCGAGCACAGATCGATGTAGTTGGATCATAGGAATATAAATCGATACATCGATGTAGTAGATGGATCGTTACACCCCTAAAATTTATCATAACTTGGTTGTAATCCAGAGAGGTTAGAAAATATATCTACATCCTCTATGAGGCTGTGGAGGGATTGAAGTTGTGGATTTAAAAGAAAATATGAATCATCAGCGTACAATGACACCTTTGTTTTTAAGCCCTGGATTGCTAATAATCTGATATTATTATTGGATCTGATTTTAATAGCTAACATCTCGATGGCCACAATAAATAGATATGCCGATAGTGGACAACCTTGTTTTACTCCTCTTGACAGTTTAAAACTTTCTGAGAAATAACCATTATTTACTATTTTACACCTAGGGTTGACCTATACATGATTGTAATCAATTTTATAAGAGATTCTCCAAAATTGAAATGCTCCAGGCATTTATATATAGACTCTAGTCGTACTTTATCAAATGCCTTTTCAAAGTCTGATATGAATACCAGGCCTGGTTTCCCAGATGTTTCATAGTGTTCTATTGTTTCCAGTACATATATTATCTCCAATGTACCGTCCATGTAAAAAACCTGTCTGATTAGAATTAATAATGTCCGACAATACCTTTTTAATTCTATGCGCTATACATTTTGCTATAATTTTTGCATCACAACACTGAAGTGTAAGGGGCCACCAATTTTTTTTAATGGACTGGATCTTTATATTTCCCACTTCTATCCTGTTTCAGTAATAATGAAATCAGACCTTCTTGTTGAATGTCTGATAATCTACCATTTACATAGGAGTGGTTAAAACATGCTAATAACGGTCCTCTGAGTATATCAAAAAAGGTTTGGTATACCTCGACTGGTATGCATCCAACCCTGGAGTTTTCCCGGATTTAAAGTCTTTAATTGCATCCAGAAGTTCCTCCTCTGTAATTTCACCTTCACATGAGTCTTTCTGTATGGCTGTTAATTCTACATTATCAATAGAAAAAAAAAATCCTTACAATTAGCTTCAGGTAGAGGAGATGGAGGCGACTGAAATGAAAACATAGGCTTAAAGTACTTTGCTTCCTCCTTCAAAATATAATTTGGTGAATCATGGGTGACTCCATCAATTGTAACCAGTTTCAGTAAATCATTTTTGGTAACATTTCTATGTTTCTATGTTGAAGATACAACAATAATTTAGTGCATTTTTCCCCATATTCCATCCAGTTTGCTTTATTTTTAAAATATATTACACTTGATCTTTCTTGAATAAGTTTCTCCATTTCTTTTTGATTTTCCTCAAATTTATTCTGAGCCTCTATGTTCCAGTTTTTAGTGATATCTATCTGTTCTGTTAGACCTTCTATTTCCATTGTTGGTATGGACTCTTTTGACCTAAATTGCTTTTGTTTTCGAGATGAGTACTGAATTGCATGGCCTCTAAAGGCACATTTAAAGTGTCCCATACAATAAGGGGATTTGCTGTACCTATATAATGTTGGAATAAAACTGTTATAAATTCCTCTTTCCTAGTTAAAAACAATTATCATCCAATAGGCTTTGATTAAATTTCCAATATCTTTTAGTGTCAACGAGAATGAGATAAGAAAGAAGTCAAGACGACTAGCTTGATTGAGTCTACGCTATGTATATCTCACTGGGTCAGGATATTTAAGCCTCCATATATCTACTAGTTCTAATGTATCCATGACATTCATGATTTCCTTAAGAGCATGAGGGTGATAGTTTGTAGTGTGATTTCCATTACGGTCCATTGAGGTATTTAAAACAATATTATAATCTCCCACCATAATAATAGAGTCTTGTATTGCTTGCAGGGTTGATAATTTATTATATATATTGTCAAAGAAGTGTGGATAATCATTATTTGGTCCGTAAAGGTTAATGAGCCGTATCTGTTTATGGTGCAATAACATATTTAAAATCATCCATCTACCTTGCGGATCTGTTTGGACAATTTGCACATTCGGAATCGAAATTACTGTTAATTAAATATCATCACCCGCCTTTTTGAATTTCTTTGGTGGTTAATGTTACCTTGACAACCCAAACATACCATGGTTGTCAAGCCCACAACCATAGTAATCACACCACAGATGACTAATATGAGCTATCACATACCCTTTACATGATGTCTCCATGGAGATGGAGGTAATATAATGCAAGGAGACTGAGTGTACCTGACAGAGTCACAACAAGCTGCAGCTCTTAGGGAAGAGGTGGTGGAGGTGGCACGCTCTGTAAAGCATTGCCAGCTCTTAGGGAAGAGGTGGTGGAGGTGGCACGCTCTGTAAAGCATTGCCAGCTCTTAGGGAAGAGGTGGTGGAGGTGGCACGCTCTGTAAAGCATTGCCATTGTCATTGTTCCAGGCACTAAGAGCTGGCCGTGTGTGATGTGGTCTAAATCAATGAACACATTTGATCTACTTGCAGGTTGAAAAAAAACATATTGCTGTGAGATGCCTTGTTTAAGCAAATGCTAAGCGTTAGGAATCTGTAAGCCACTTCTGATTTTTTTTTTAACAACAAAAAAGCATGTGCTAAATGACCTAATAATTGTTTTACCTGTGGCAGGGTCCGCAGTGCGTTCTATCAGGTGATCGTCCTGATGGACCCACTCGCCGTTACATTTGAAGTAGATCTGTGTTGCCGGGGTGGAGCGACAGGTCAGGGTGACAGGCTTGTTCTTCACTATGTACTCATCGTCAGGCTCCACCAGGAAGTGAGGTAACAGATCGTTGAAGGAGGCAGGAAGTGTCGCCGTGGCAACGTGCTCCGAACCAACTGGGAGACAAACAGGAAAGAGAAAGAAAACTATTTGAGTTAAAAGAAAGTCAAAGACAGTATTTATATAACTTATATATACACTGAAACCACTTATTTTGTTAAAGACAGTCAATAGAAATAGAAAAATATTTTAGTAAAGGCAGTCCAACACAATGTAGCCATAAACTGTCAATAGGTAGAATACCCTGAAACTGCATCTTTTTATATAATCCCTGGGCCTTTTGGTTGAGAGACCTTGCTGTTAAAGTGGTTTTAGAGTGGAGAAGAGTAGCTATGCTCTCCAGAATTCAGTGAGGTGAATTTAGCTCTGCCCTGTGTCTTTGTTACTGTGAACAACAATGGTACATGGAAAACACACAATGGCTCAATTGAGGAGGCAGCATTGTGTACAGTGTCCTGATTTCTTGTTTCAGACACACACACTCACACTGAAATAACTAAAAGCTGAAGCTACTGATGTTTTTCATTGACTAGCCTTGGGCCTCATCTCTCTTTTCTCTGGGTTAACCCAGGAGGAGAGGAGAGGGGGAGAGGGGAGAGGAGGAGAGGGGGAGAGGGGAGGAGGAGAGGGCAGAGGGGAGGAAGAGAGGAGAGGAGAGGAGGAGAGGAGAGGGGGAGAGGAGAGGAGAGGAGGAAAGGAGGGGAGGACAGGAGAGGAGAGGAGGAGAGAAGAGAGGAGAGGTGAGGAATATAGGGGTACCTAACAGGAGTATAGACAGCCATTTTCATAACCCCCTTGTTTTCTCAACATATGTTTTTCTTAAAAGGACTGTACAGGAGAACATTTGTGGTGTATTTTAACAAAGCTATTCCTTGTTTTCGGTAAGAAATGTCCATAATGTGCCAAGAACCCAGTTGCTAATAAAATAGTATTTGAGCAAGGGCAATTGCCGCCGCATAAGCAGAGCAGCTGAGCTGAGACCCAAATAAAATCATTTCTCTGTCTGTCTCTCTGTCTCTCTCTGTCTCTCTCTCTCTCTCTCTCTCTCTCTCTC
>NC_140016.1:188279-196343 GCF_964263955.1 Coregonus lavaretus | reverse complement strand
AAAGCAGTTTTATTAATGATTAGTCCTGCTGATCTAAAGCAGCTTTATTAATGGTTAGTCCTGCTGATCTAAAGCAGCTTTATTAATGGTTAGTCCTGCTGATATAAAGCAGTTTTATTAATGTTAGTCCTGCTGATATAAAGCAGTTTTATTAATGATTAGTCCTGCTGATATAAAGCAGTTTTATTAATGATTAGTCCTGCTGATCTAAAGCAGCTTTATTAATGGTTAGTCCTGCTGATCTAAAGCAGCTTTATTAATGGTTAGTCCTGCTGATATAAAGCAGTTTTATTAATGATTAGTCCTGCTGATATAAAGCAGTTTTATTAATGATTAGTCCTGCTGATCTAAAGCAGCTTTATTAATGGTTAGTCCTGCTGATATAAAGCAGCTTTATTAATGGTTAGTCCTGCTGATATAAAGCAGTTTTATTAATGATTAGTCCTGCTGATATAAAGCAGTTTTATTAATGGTTAGTCCTGCTGATCTAAAGCAGCTTTATTAATGGTTAGTCCTGCTGATATAAAGCAGCTTTATTAATGATTAGTCCTGCTGATATAAAGCAGCTTTATTAATGATTAGTCCTGCTGATATAAAGCAGTTTTATTAATGATTAGTCCTGCTGATCTAAAGCAGCTTTATTAATGATTAGTCCTGCTGATCTAAAGCAGTTTTATTAATGATTAGTCCTGCTGATCTAAAGCAGTTTTATTAATGATTAGTCCTGCTGATCTAAAGCAGCTTTATTAATGGTTAGTCCTGCTGATATAAAGCAGCTTTATTAATGATTAGTCCTGCTGATATAAAGCAGTTTTATTAATGGTTAGTCCTGCTGATCTAAAGCAGCTTTATTAATGGTTAGTCCTGCTGATATAAAGCAGCTTTATTAACGATTAGTCCTGCTGATATAAAGCAGCTTTATTAATGGTTAGTCCTGCTGATATAAAGCAGCTTTATTAATGATTAGTCCTGCTGATATAAAGTAGCTTTATTAATGATTAGTCCTGCTGATATAAAGCAGTTTTATTAATGATTAGTCCTGCTGATGTAAAGCAGCTTTATTAATGGTTAGTCCTGCTGATATAAAGCAGCTTTATTAATGGTTAGTCCTGCTGATATAAAGCAGTTTTATTAATGGTTAGTCCTGCTGATCTAAAGCAGCTTTATTAATGGTTAGTCCTGCTGATATAAAGCAGCTTTATTAACGATTAGTCCTGCTGATATAAAGCAGCTTTATTAATGGTTAGTCCTGCTGATATAAAGCAGCTTTATTAATGATTAGTCCTGCTGATATAAAGTAGCTTTATTAATGATTAGTCCTGCTGATATAAAGCAGTTTTATTAATGATTAGTCCTGCTGATATAAAGCAGTTTTATTAATGATTAGTCCTGCTGATGTAAAGCAGCTTTATTAATGCTTAGTCCTGCTGATATAAAGCAGCTTTATTAATGATTAGTCCTGCTGATATAAAGAAGCTTTATTAATGGTTAGTCCAGCTGATATAAAGCAGCTTTATTAATGGTTAGTCCTGCTGATATAAAGCAGCTTTATTAATGATTAGTCCTGCTGATATAAAGCAGCTTTATTAATGATTAGTCCTGCTGATGTAAAGCAGCTTTATTAATGGTTAGTCCTGCTGATATAAAGCAGCTTTATTAATGATTAGTCCTGCTGATACAAAGCAGTTTAATTAATGATTAGTCCTGCTGATCTAAAGCTGCTTTATTAATGGTTAGTCCTGCTGATATAAAGCAGCTTTATTAATGATTAGTCCTGCTGATATAAAGCAGCTTTATTAATGATTAGTCCTGCTGATATAAAGCAGCTTTATTAATGGTTAGTCCTGCTGATGTAAAGCAGCTTTATTAATGGTTAGTCCTGCTGATACAAAGCAGCTTTATTAATGGTTAGTCCTGCTGATATAAAGCAGCTTTATTAATGGTTAGTCCAGCTGATATAAAGCAGCTTTATTAATGGTTAGTCCTGCTGATGTAAAGCAGCTTTATTAATGGTTAGTCCTGCTGATATAAAGCAGCTATATTAATGATTAGTCCCACTGATCTAAAGCAGCTTTATTAATGGCCAGTCCTGCTGCTATAAATCAGCTTTATTAATGGTTAGTCCTGCTGCTCTGCTCCCAGCCAGGTGGGTAGGAAGGCCTGGGCAGCCTCTAGCCTGCCTGTAGCCTAGCTGTAATAAATGGGAACCGATAGATCACACACAGCACATTACTACTGAAGCAGCTTGGAGGGGGCTAGGGGCTCGAAGGCATGCAGGGGGCTGGAGGTGGGGGCGATTATTCATGTTGGCATTGGGGTTTGGGCGCTCTAACGTTGAAAAGGGCATCGTTCTAAACGGGGTGGAAAGCTGCTCCCATCTCAGACTGCATCCCAAATGGCATACCTATTCCCTATAGAGTAGGGCCTTAGGCAAATGTAGTGCTTATTGTTCAGAAGTGTCTTTCTGAGTAGTTAGAGGGGATCTACAATGTCTGAGAAAGGTATTTCTGTTCGCTAATGCCTAAGTTTGACATAAATTATGGAAATATGCTTTTTCTGTGTATATGCATGGCGTAGCCCTTTCCTGCAATCAAATGACCAAATCGCTAATAATAGGTAAGGCATGTGGGAGACTCCCCAAACATATGGAAGCAGGTACTCTGGTCAGATGAGACTAAAATTGAGCTTTTTCGCCATCAAGGAAAAGGCTATGTCTGGCGCAAACCCAACACCTCTCATCACCCCGAGAACACCATCCCCACAGTGACGCATGGTGGTGGCAGCATCATGCTGTGGGGATGTTTTTCATCGGCAGGGACTAGAAAACTGGTCAGAATTGAAGGAATGATGGATGGTGCTAAATACAGGGAAATTCTTCAGGGAAACCTGTTTCAGTCTTCCAGAGATTTGAGACTGGGACGGAGGTTCACCTTCCAGCAGGACAATGACCCTAAGAATACTGCTAATATAAAACGCAACATGTAAAGTGTTGGTCCCATGTTTCATGAGCAGAAATGTTCATACGCACAAAAGGCAGGTTTGAATCTACATTTGCCAGGCATTTTACCTATCTATGTGACATTTGCCGCCGCCTAATCAGTCAGTTCTGTACCTGCCTGGCTGAGTGGCATTGTGGGTGGAATGAGCGAGTCTAGTGGCCTCATGGGTGGAATGTTATTAATATTTTTCATAATTTCATCATTCATAAATCTGAAAATCCTGTGTTTCTATGTCAAATGGTTTTGTTATATTTCGGTCATCTGTGATGTATATATAAAGTGTAATATTGGGATGCAAACTCAAAATGGAATACATTTCAACTCTATATCTGACATGGTACAGGTGTCTTCTTTTTTTTTAAGCCCATAACCATGTGTGTGAGGTGTATACTTTTGTTTCAAGGTAGATTTGTTTAAGTCTACCAAGAATCACTCTGTGTGACCCTGATTTAGCCCACTGCAGTAAAAAGGTTAAAGCATAATAATTATGTCAAAAGTAACTATAAATATGTTTATTCCATACTAAGTATGAATACATGAATAAATAGTCCGTTTATATTGATACGTTCAGTAAATTTGGTCAGAGTCTGTGACTATCCTATTTGGCTGCTTGTACATTTGACCCTTTTAAAAATTACATTACAGTTGCAATATCACTGGCACAGAAAGTCAGATTCTTACGAGGTAAAGTTCTCCTGGTTCAGTTTTCTCACAGGGTCCAGGTCATCTGAGAAGGCTCCCTGGTGGTGCTACGGACCACCACTATAAAACATCCTTGATGGTGCTACGGACTGTAAAACATCAGAATTAGCATCTGAAAATGTCTTAAAGTATAATACTGTATGAAAAGGAGATATTAATGCATCCATTCCATTGTCCGTGTTTATGTGTTTATGCCACTCAGTTTTTGTTGAGAATTTCAGGATATTTTTGACCTAAATCTATTACCATTATGCCCATTTTTACCAGATTTGAACTTTAACCCAGTGACAATTGTCTTAAAAAATCTAAATTGAACGTTTTGCCCGGCCTAACTTTGTGTATCACCCCCATCATTGTTTGATCTAGCATGGATGATGACAGCCTGCAACGAGCAACAACAACAAAAAGCAAGCACTTTACCCAGGTTGGCTGGTCTACTAATTCAAACTACCGGATCTTAGAACCTACAATTTGCTTGCAGGAGAGATGTATGCAATCAACACTGCAATTACCACAATGATTCAACATCCTCCCCCTGCCTGCCTGCCTGCCTGCCTGCCTGCCTGCCTGCCCGCCTGCCTGCCTGCCTGGCAGCTTCCAGGACTGAATTAAACTAGACACTTTTCCAGTCATTTATTAAGAGGAAGGGGAATGATGGCTTTACTGGCTGCTGGAAGCTTTCTGAATACAGATGGGGGCTGGGTTCAAACGGGGTCGCTGATCTTTCATATTACATTGCCTGATGCAATGGAACTTGGGCTGGCACAATAATCGTATTAATCGTGTAACCGACAATTAAGGACAATAACCACGAAGAAAAAATAATAATCCTCATAATATAACATAACAATATAATTTAATATATGACATTTTTGGAGGAGGGTATTCAACTTTGTTTTCAGATAGATAAAGTTTACCCAACAGCAGTTTTTCATTTTTACATGTAAAGTTGGTCATTATTTCACAAGCTCCAAGTGAAACTACAGTGATGTGTTAATTGTAAAACCAAAACCTCTTGATGGGAAAAGTCCTTCCTCCTCCACTTCTTCTAAAGAGTATTTAATAGACAGTCAGAGACTGTCACAGCTACATCTAGTTTTATTAAACTCTTCACAGCTACATCTAGTTTTATTAAACTCTTCACAGCTACATCTAGTTTTATTAAACTCTTCACAGCTACATCTAGTTTTATTAAACTCTTCACAGCTACATCTAGTTTTATTAAACTCTTCACAGCTACATCTAGTTTTATTAAACTCTTCACAGCTACATCTAGTTTTATTAAACTCTTCACAGCTACATCTAGTTTTATTAAACTCTTCACAGCTACATCTAGTTTGACTAAACTCTTCACAGCTACATCTAGTTTGACTAAACTCTTCACAGCTACATCTAGTTTGACTAAACTCTTCACAGCTACATCTAGTTTTATTAAACTCTTCACAGCTACATCTAGTTTTATTAAACTCTTCTCATCTGTAGTCAGACTGTCACAGCTACATCTAGTTTGACTAAACTCTTCACAGCTACATCTAGTTTGACTAAACTCTTCACAGCTACATCTAGTTTGACTAAACTCTTCACAGCTACATCTAGTTTTATTAAACTCTTCTCATCTGTAGTCAGACTGTCACAGCTACATCTAGTTTGACTAAACTCTTCACAGCTACATCTAGTTTGACTAAACTCTTCACAGCTACATCTAGTTTGACTAAACTCTTCACAGCTACATCTAGTTTTATTAAACACTTCACAGCTACATCTAGTTTTATTAAACTCTTCACAGCTACATCTATTTGACTGCCAGGGTTGTGGGTTCGATAAAATAATGTATGCGCTAACTGTAAGTCGCTCTGGATAAGAGCGTCTGCTAAATGACTAAAATGTAAATGTAAATGTACTGATGTGGTCATGTGACTGGCTGTCCTTCCTCTCTACTCTCCATCCAGATAACAAACACTGCGTCCCAAATGGTACCCCTGTTCCCTATTAGTGTCTTTTCACTGTAGTTCCATATGGACTCAGTAATAGTGACTCTAATGAGGGGCTTGGTTTTGTTTCATTGTCTTCATTAATAAGAATACTTTTAGTTAGAAAATGAATTACTTGTTGTGTTTTTCCATCGCATTACCTAATAATTTTTCTGCGCAACAACTTGATGAAAGTCACGTTATAATTGCCTTCTCCTGTTTCTAGTCAAGGAACTAACATAGGACTGTGTTTCTGATCTGTCAAGGAACTAACATAGGACTGTTTCTGATCTGTCAATGAACTAACATAGGACTGTTTCTGATCTGTCAATGAACTAACATAGGACTGTGTTTCTGATCTGTCAAGGAACTAACATAGGACTGTTTCTGATCTGTCAATGAACTAACATAGGACTGTTTCTGATCTGTCAAGGAACTAACATAGGACTGTTTCTGATCTGTCAAGGAACTAACATAGGACTGTTTCTGATCTGTCAAGGAACTAACATAGGACTGTTTCTGATCTGTCAAGGAACTAACATAGGACTGTTTCTGATCTGTCAAGGAACTAACATAGGACTGTTTCTGATCTGTCAAGGAACTAACATAGGACTGTTTCTGATCTGTCAAGGAACTAACATAGGACTGTTTCTGATCTGTCAAGGAACTAACATAGGACTGTTTCTGATCTGTCAAGGAACTAACATAGGACTGTTTCTGATCTGTCAAGGAACTAACATAGGACTGTTTCTGATCTGTCAAGGAACTAACATAGGACTGTTTCTGATCTGTCAAGGAACTAACATAGGACTGTTTCTGATCTGTCAAGGAACTAACATAGGACTGTTTCTGATCTGTCAAGGAACTAACATAGGACTGTGTTAGATCCATGCCACGCTGAAACACGCATCGTCCAGTAGGGGGGTCTCACAATCACCCTCTCACACCCTCACCCTCTCCCTCTCTCACCATCTATCTCTCACCATCTATCTCTCACCACACTACATGTCTGAATGAAACACAGTGGTGTAAAGGCAGTGTTAAGGTCGTCACACAGCTTACTTAGCGAGTACCACTTCCTCCCGATTCGGCCCGTACCTGGAGTGAACTCGACACCTCTGCCTTGCTAGCGCACGTGACCGCCATCCTGAAACGTCTCACTAGTCGGCGCCACGTGGAAATCTAGCTATTCCTGGCGCATGTGGAGACACTTCAGGAGTAAAGTTGAACACATCCCCATGTGCCTTCAGCAACACGGTGGCCCAGTTGAAGTGTGGCGACAAGCTAGCTGAGGAAAACTGAAGTAGCTTGAATCCGTCTTCAAACTGGTCTGCTCACCACTGCCGTGTATTCAGGAGTAATAGGGTTCTGGCCTTGCTTAAGGGCACGTCGACAGATTTTTCACCTAGTCATCTCTGGGATTAGAACCAGCGACCTTTCGGTTACTGGCACAACGCTCTTACCCACTAAGCTACCTGCCGCCCTCGTTTACCACACGCACACCGTGTGAAATAACCTGTCCATAGGAGCCATACAATCCCACCTGGCTCTGTCAGGGTGTCAAAGAGGATGTCCTTTTGCAGTCTGTATGAGGAAACAGTGAGATCTAATTCAACACTTTCTCTAGAGACCCAGGGTGTATCCCAAATTACACCCTATTCCCTTTATAGTGCACTACAAAGCATCCCACATATTGTTCAAAACACAGATGATTTGTTATAAGTGCCGTCATTTTGTAATTTTGCTGTAAAACAAGAGGTAAAACAGTGTTCAGTTAATAAACAGTTAACAGTAGCAGACAGTCATGACTGAGCCTTGACCAAATACAGTCTTTACCACATAGACAGTTTATGGAAGAGAAGGTTTCAGCTAACCCACCCTCTTCAACATATATATTAACGAATTGGCGATGGCACTAGAACAGTGCGCAGCACCCGGCCTCACCCTACTAGAATCTGAAGTTAAAATGTCTTCTGTTTGCTGATGATCTGGTGCTTCTGTCCCCAACCAAGGAGGGCCTACAGCAGCACCTAGATCTTCTGCACAGATTCTGTCAGACCTGGGCCCTGACAGTAAATCTCAGTAAGACAAAAATAATGGTATTCCAAAAATGGTCCAGTTGCCAGGACCACAAATATAAATTCTATCTAGACACCGTTGCCCTAGAGCACACAAAAAACTATACATACCTCGGCCTAAACATCAGTGCCACAGGTAACTTCCAGAAAGATGTGAACGATCTAAGAGACAAGGCAAGAAGGGCCTTCTATGTTATAGAACCCATTGCCCTTTATGGTTGTGAGGTCTAGGGTCCGCTCACCAACCAAGAATTCACAAAATGGGACAAACACCAAAATGAGACTCTTATGCAGAATTCAGCAAGAATATCCTCT
>NC_140016.1:178279-183279 GCF_964263955.1 Coregonus lavaretus | reverse complement strand
TTAACTAATAAACACACGACACAGTAACCAAAATAACAAACTTAACCGTGACGGTCCATAGGGCTAACACACAAGCCTAAAGAGGAACACAACAAGATCCCACAACACAGGCAGAAAAACTGGCTGCCTAAGTATGATCCCCAATCAGAGACAACGAGTGACAGCTGCCTCTGATTGGGAACCACACCCGGCCAAACATAGAAATACAAACCTAGAATATTCACATCCTGACCTAACTAGCTAGAGTTCTATAGGCCAGGGCGTGACAGATAATTGGTTGAAAGAAATTGATAATAAGAAGATTGTTGGATCTGTACTGTTAGATTTCAGTGTAGCCTTTGATATTATTGACCATAACCTGTTGTTGAAAAAATGTATGTGTTATGGCTTTTCAACCTCTGCCATATTGTGGATTCAGAGAGATATATCTAATAGAACTCAAAGAGTTTTCTTTAATGGAAACTTCTCTAATGTCAAACATGTAAAGTGTGGTGTACCACAGGGCAGCTATCTAGGCCCTCTACTATTTTCTATTTTTACCAATGACCTGCCACTGGCATTAAACAAAGCATGTGTGTCCATGTATGCTGAGGTTTCAACCATATACGCATCAGCAACCACAGCTAATGAAGTCACCGAAACCCTTAACAAAGAGTTGCAGTCTGTTTTGGAATGGGTGGCCACTAATAAACTGGTCCTGAACATCTCTAAAACTAAGTGCATTGTATTTGGTACAAATCATTCCCTAAGTTATATACCTCAGTTGAATCTGGTAATGAATGGTGTGGCTGTTGAACAAGTTGAGGAGACTAAATTACTAGGTATTACCTTAGATTGTAAACTATCATGGTCAAAACATATAGATTCAGTGGTTGTAAAGATGGGGAGAGGTCTGTCCTTAATAAAGAGATGCTCTGCTTTTTTGACACCACATTCCAAAAAGCAAGTTCTGCAGGCTCTAGTTTTGTCTAATCTTGATTATTGTCCAGTCGTGTGGTCCAGTGCTGCAAAGAAAGACCTAGTTAAGCTGCAGCTGGCCCAGAACAGAGCGGCACGTCTTGCTCTTCATTGTAATCAGAGGGCTGATTTGAATACTATGCATGCCAGTCTCTCTTGGCTAAGAGTTGAGGAGAGACTGACTGCATCACTTCTTCTTTTTATAAGAAACATTAATGTGTTGAAAATGTGTTACATAGTCAACTTACACACAGTTCTGACACACACACTTACCCCACCAGACATGCCACCAGGAGTCTTTTCACAGTCCCCAACTCCAGAACAAATTCAAGAAAGCGTTCAGTATTATATAGAGCCATTATTGCATGGAACTCCGTTCCATCTCATATTGCTCAAATAAACAGTAAACCTGGTTTCAAAAAACAGATAAAGCAACACCTCACGGCACAAATGCCTCTCCCCTATTTGACCTAGATAGTTTGTGTGTATGTATTGATATGTAGGCTACGTGTGCCTTTAAAAAAATGTTTTATGTAGATCTGTCCTTGAGCTGTTCTTGTCTATTAATGTTCTGTATTATGTCATGGTTCATGTTCTGTGTGGACCCCAGGAAGAGTAGCTGCTGATTTTGCAACAGTTAATGGGG
Organism: Coregonus lavaretus; assembly: GCF_964263955.1. Classification (NCBI taxonomy): domain Eukaryota; kingdom Metazoa; phylum Chordata; class Actinopteri; order Salmoniformes; family Salmonidae; genus Coregonus; species Coregonus lavaretus. The sequence goes on along the minus strand of NC_140016.1, from coordinate 181,676 downwards.
ATCCTAATGGGGATCCTAATAAAATAAAATATCCCCGTCTCTCCTAGCGATCTGTCTCATTGCCTTACGTTCTCTGTCTCTCTTACTCCCCGCTAACTTTTGTATATTTCCAATTTCTTCACCACAAAATGTTTGCTGATCTTCTTTGAATATAAACTTTTCATAGCTCATTTTTAAAATCAATATTTATTAAGACTTATTATTGATCACTAGAAATACTTTGACAGTAATTTTATTAGAATGCAATCTTTATTATTGTTTTGCTTCCTATACTCAGCACCACATTGTTCATGTGCAATGAGTCAGAAGTCAGCTGAAGAGATGTCAAGGCTAATAGTCCTAATACAACACACTGAGAGAAGTCTCCAGTCTAATAGTCCTAATATAACACACTGACAGTAGTCTCCAGGCTAATAGTCCTAATATAACACACTGACAGTAGTCTCCAGGCTAATAGTCCTAATACAACACACTGACAGTAGTCTCCAGGCTAATAGTCCTAATGCAACACACTGACAGTAGTCTCCAGGCTAATAGTCCTAATACAACACACTGACAGTAGTCACCAGGCTAATAGTCCTAATACAAGACACTGACAGTAGTCTCCAGGCTAATAGTCCTAATACAACACACTGACAGTAGTCTCCAGTCTAATAGTCCTAATACAAGACACTGACAGTAGTCTCCAGGCTAATAGTCCTAATACAACACACTGACAGTAGTCTCCAGGCTAATAGTCCTAATACAAGACACTGACAGTAGTCTCCAGGCTAATAGTCCTAATACAACACACTGACAGTAGTCTCCAGTCTAATAGTCCTAATACAAGACACTGACAGTAGTCTCCAGGCTAATAGTCCTAATACAACACACTGACCGAAGTCTCCAGTCTAATAGTCCTAATATAACACACTGACCGAAGTCTTCAGTCTAATAGTCCTAATATAACACACTGAGAGAAGTCTCCAGTCTAATAGTCCTAATACAACACACTGACAGTAGTCTCCAGTCTAATAGTCCTAATACAACACACTGACTGTAGTCTCCAGGCTAATAGTCCTAATATAACACACTGAGAGAAATATCCAGTGTAATAGTCCTAATATAACACACTGACCGAAGTCTTCAGTGTAATAGTCCTAATATAACACACTGACCGAAGTCTTCAGTGTAATAGTCCTAATATAACACACTGAGAGAAGTCTCCAGGCTAATAGTCCTAATATAACACACTGACAGAAGTCTCCAGCTTTTCTCAGAAAAGTCAGAACATTTCTCCCCAGAACAGTGTGAACGTCTTTGGTATAGTAATTACTAACGCTTTTAGTTTCCATCAAGTAGTAAGCCATCATTTTAGTGCCTAGTACATAGGGCTCTGGTCAAAAGTAGTTCGCTATGTAGGGAATATGATGCCATTTGGGACCCACACCTTGGGTCAGTGTCGCTCGCTGCTAGCTAAGTATCCTGAGAATGTGAAAACCTAAGTAGGCAGTATCAGAACTGAAGACAGGCATTAGGGTCTAATCTGCAGAGATAAAGCCAAATGCCTTATTCTTATATTTATTAGTTATTCCCTAGATAACTCCATTTGGCCAGAGCCATACATCCCTATGCAGCCTAAGGGCTCAATTCAATCCGTATCGCCGAAGTTCAGGGCTATGGTGAGCTTGAACTGGAAAGGTAATTTTCGATTGAGCCGACATATGCAGCATTACGTGAATGCTGTCTCTGCTAACGCGGGAACATTTCCATTTCTATTAGGTAATAGCGCTGAACTTGGGCGATAGGGATGGAATGGAGCCCTCCTTCCCGTCTATGACCTATCGCACAGAAACATGGGAACTTCAGTTCCTGGAAAAGTGTGGGTTGGAGTTGAATGGAAGGCTGCTTCCCAAATCACACCCCATTCCCTATAATATACCAGCGCACTATATAGGAAAGAGTACCATTTGGGACATACTCAAAACTTTACCCAATGGGGAGGCTAGCCTCGGCAGTATGGAACCTTTACCCAATGGGGAGGCTAGCAGTATGGAACCTTTACCCAATGGGGAGGCTAGCAGTATGGAACCTTTACCCAATGGGGAGGCTAGCCTCGGCAGTATGGAACCTTTACCCAATGGGGAGACTAGCAGTATGGAACCTTTACCCAATGGGGAGACTAGCAGTATGGAACCTTTACCCAATGGGGAGGCTAGCAGTATGGAACCTTTACCCAATGGGGAGGCTAGCAGTATGGAACCTTTACCCAATGGGGAGACTAGCCTAGGCAGTATGGAACCTTTACCCAATGGGGAGACTAGCAGTATGGAACCTTTACCCAATGGGGAGACTAGCAGTATGGAACCTTTACCCAATGGGGAGGCTAGCAGTATGGAACCTTTACCCAATGGGGAGGCTAGCAGTATGGAACCTTTACCCAATGGGGAGACTAGCAGTATGGAACCTTTACCCAATGGGGAGACTAGCCTAGGCAGTATGGAACCTTTACCCAATGGGGAGACTAGCCTAGGCAGTATGGAACCTTTACCCAATGGGGAGACTAGCAGTATGGAACCTTTACCCAATGGGGAGACTAGCCTCGGCAGTATGGAACCTTTACCCAATGGGGAGACTAGCAGTATGGAACCTTTACCCAATGGGGAGACTAGCCTAGGCAGTATGGAACCTTTACCCAATGGGGAGACTAGCAGTATGGAACCTTTACCCAATGGGGAGACTAGCCTAGGCAGTATGGAACCTTTACCCAATGGGGAGACTAGCCTAGGCAGTATGGAACCTTTACCCAATGGGGAGACTAGCAGTATGGAACCTTTACCCAATGGGGAGGCTAGCCTCGGCAGTATGGAACCTTTACCCAATGGGGAGGCTAGCAGTATGGAACCTTTACCCAATGGGGAGACTAGCCTAGGCAGTATGGAACCTTTACCCAATGGGGAGACTAGCCTAGGCAGTATGGAACCTTTACCCAATGGGGAGGCTAGCCTAGGCAGTATGGAACCTTTACCCAATGGGGAGACTAGCCTCGGCAGTATGGAACCTTTACCCAATGGGGAGGCTAGCCTCGGCAGTATGGAACCTTTACCCAATGGGGAGACTAGCCTAGGCAGTATGGAACCTTTACCCAATGGGGAGGCTAGCAGTATGGAACCTTTACCCAATGGGGAGACTAGCCTAGGCAGTATGGAACCTTTACCCAATGGGGAGGCTAGCCTAGGCAGTATGGAACCTTTACCCAATGGGGAGACTAGCCTCGGCAGTATGGAACCTTTACCCAATGGGGAGACTAGCCTAGGCAGTATGGAACCTTTACCCAATGGGGAGGCTAGCAGTATGGAACCTTTACCCAATGGGGAGGCTAGCCTCGGCAGTATGGAACCTTTACCCAATGGGGAGA
>NC_140016.1:158279-173279 GCF_964263955.1 Coregonus lavaretus | reverse complement strand
AATCAATCAATCAGATTCCAAACTCTCCACCATGACCAAGACCAAAGAGCTCTACAAGGATGTCAGGGACAAGATTTTAGATCTACACAAGGCTGGAATGGGCTACAAGACCATCGCCAAGCAGCTTGGTGAGAAGGTGACAACAGTTGGTGCGATTATTTACAAATGGAAGAAACACAAAAGACCTGTCAATCTCCCTCGGCCTGGGGCTCCATGCAAGATCTCACCTCGTGTAGTTGCAATGATCATGAGAACGGTGAGGAATCAGCCCAGAACTGCACGGGAGGATCTTGTCAATGATCTCAAGGCAGCTGGGACCATAGTCACCAAGAAAACAATTGGTAACACACTACACCGTGAAGGACTGAGATCCTGCAGCGCCCGCAAGGTCCCCCTGCTCAAGAAAGCACATATACATGCCCGTCTGAAGTTTGCCAATGAACATCTGAATGATTCAGAGGAGAACTGGGTGAAAGTGTTATGGTCAGATGAGACCAAAATGGAGCTCTTTGGCATCAACTCAACTCGCCGTGTTTGGAGGAGGAGGAATGCTGCCTTTGACCCCAAGAACACCATCCCCACCGTCAAACATGGAGGTGGAAATATTATGCTTTGGGGATGTTTTTCTGCTAAGGGGACAGGACAACTTCACCGCATCAAAGGGACCATGGACGGGGCCATGTACCGTCAAAGTTGGGTGAGAATCTCCTTCCCTCAGCCAGGGAATTGAAAATGGGTCGTGGATGGGTATTCCAGCATGACAATGACCCAAAACACACGGCCAAGGCAACAAAGGAGTGGCTCAAGAAGAAGCACATTAAGGTCCTGGAGTGGCCTAGCCAGTCTCCAGACCATAATCCCATAGAAAATCTGTGGAGGGAGCTGAAGGTTCGATTTGCCAAACGTCAGCCTCGAAACCTTAATGACTTGGAGAAGATCTGCAAAGAGGAGTGGGACAAAATCCCTCCTGAGATGTGTGCAAAACTGGTGGCCAACTACATGAAACGTCTGACCTCTGTGATTGCCAACAAGGGTTTTGCCACCAAGTACTAAGTCATGTTTTGCAGAGGGGTCAATTTGCAAATCAATTTGTAACATTTTTGACATGCGTCTTTCTGGATTTTTTTGTTGTTATTCTGTCTCTCACTGTTCAAATAAACCTTCCATTAAAAGTGTAGACTGATAATTTCTTTGTCAGTGGGCAAACGTACAAAATCAGCAGGGGATCAAATACTTTTTTCCCTCACTGTATCTCAGAGTGGATGGGGAAAGGCATATCAGATTGGCGGCTTTTTCCTTCACTTCTAAATATCACGTTATGTCTCACACACAAAACACACACACACACACACACACACCCACACACACACAAACACACTCTCTTCTGTTCTGTCTCTTTTTGTCTCGTCCTGGTTCTGTGTCTCTTTCAGGTCTGTAGCCTTTAGTTGTTAAAAGTCACTTCTGTCACAACGGTTGTAAAGTGACAATATGAAAAGTGCCCTTTTCTATTCTTTAAGACATGTCTTCTCCTCAGTACAAAGACACAGCGCGTGTCAAACGGACATGTCTTCTCCATATGCATGTGAACGTTCATGGCGCTTGAAGCCTTGGTTTGATGTCTGATAGCTGTTTGATAGCTGAACCTTAGCATGTCTAGTTGAAGCTTCTCCATTTTATAAATCCTTTATGTGTGGCAAACCTAAGAGGCATAAGCTGAAGCACACCAAAAATGTTTTGTAGAGGTGCTGATTAATGAAGAATAAAGTATAACTAACCTCAGAGAACATGGATGTGGAATATGTAGAGGAATGTGTTCTGAGAACAACGAGAGGTGTTCTAGTTACAAGTCAATGGAGGTACAGTTAAAGACGGAAGTTTACATACACCTTAGCCAAATACATTTATACTCAGTTTTTCACAATTCCTGACATTTAATCCTAGTAAAAATGTCCTGTCTTAGGTCAGTTAGGATCACCACTTTATTTTAAGAATGTGAAATGTCAGAATAATAGTAGAGAGAATGATTTATTTCAGCTTTTATTTATTTCATCACATTCCCAGTGGGTCAGACGTTTACATACACTCAATTAGTATTTGGTAGCATTGCCTTTAAATTGTTTAACTTGGGTCAAACGTTTCGGGTAGCCTTCCACAAGCTTCCCACAATATGTTGGGTGAATTTTGGCCCATTCCTCCTGACAGAGCTGGTGTAACTGAGTAAGGTTTGTAGGCCTCCTTGCTCGTACATGCTTTTTCAGTTCTGCCCAAAAATGTTCTATAGGATTGAGGTCAGGGCTTTGTGATGGCCACTCCAATACCTTGACTTTGTTGTCCTTAAGCCATTTTGCCACAACTTTGGAAGTATGCTTGGGGTCATTGTCCATTTGGAAGACCCATTTGCGACCAAGCTTTAACTTCCTGACTGATGTCTTGAGATGTTGCTTCAATATAGCCACATAATTTTCCTTCCTCATGATACCGTCTATTTTGCGAAAAACACCAGTCCCTCCTGCAGCAAAGCACCCCCACAGCATGATGCTGCCACCCCCCGTGCTTCACGATTGGGATGGTGTTCTTCGGCTTGCAACCCTACCCCCTTTTTCCTCCAAACATAATGATGTTCAATATGGCCAAACAGTTCTATTTTTGTTTAATCAGACCAGAGGACATTTCTCCAAAAAGTACGATCTTTGTCCCCATGTGCAGTTGCAAATCATAGCCTGGCTTTTTTATGATGGTTTTGGAGCCGTGGCTTCTTCCTTGCTGAGCGGCCTTTCAGGTTATGTCAATATAGGACTCGTTTTACTGTGGATATAGATACTTTTGTACCTGTTTCCTCCAGCATCTTCACAAGGTCCTTTGCTGTTGTTCTGGGATTGATTTGCACTTTTCGCACCAAAGTACGTTCATCTCTAGGAGATAGAACACGTCTCCTACCTGAGCGGTATGACGGCTGCGTGGTCCCATGGTGTTTATACTTGCGTACTATTGTTTGTACAGATGAACGTGGTACCTTCAGGCGTTTGGAAATTGCTCCCAATGATGAACCAGACTTGTGGAGGTCTACAATTATTTTTCTGAGGTCTTGGCTGATTTCTTTTGATTTCCCCATGATGTCAAGCAAAGAGGCACTGAGTTTGAAGGTAGGCCTTGAAATACATCCACAGGTACACCTCCAATTGACTCAAATGATGTCAATTAGCCTATCAGAAGCTTCTTAAGCCATGACATCATTTTCTGTAATTTTCCAAGCTGTTTAAATGCACAGTCAACTTAGTGTATGTAAACTTCTGACCCACTGGAATTGTGATACAGTGAATTATAAGTGAAATAATCTGTCTGTAAACAATTGTTGGAATAATTACTTGTGTCATGCACAAAGTAGATGTCCTAACCGACTTGCCAAAACGATAGCTTGTTAACAAGAACTTTGTGGAGTGGTTGAAAAACAAGTTTTTAATGACTCCAACCTAAGTGTATGTAAACTTCCGACTTCAACTGTCTCCTCACCACTATTAATCCTTTATGGGGGACAAACCTCAGTCCGATAGCATGGTCTGTATCTTAATGTTCTATTCTGACAGTATAAAGGATCTGACATCCTGTTGCTGTTCTGCCTCTACTTCTTAATTGTTCCCAGTGACTGGCTGGGATTCAAAGACAGACGACATCACAATCACACTTGTCGGCTTAAAGGGATTATTGTATACTTTTTAGCCAGTTGTTCTGAGGTTGACATACACCTAAGGTATCTATACTTTTACTCAAGTACTATTTTAATGGGTGACTTTCACTTTTACTATAGTAACTTTCAATTAAGGTATCTATACTTTTACTCAAGTATGACAATTGGGTACTTTGTACATGAGACGTATTAAACAGGTCCACAATGAGGACATCGACCCATCAAGCAAGTTTTCATAAATCATCAGCGCAAGAAAAACGTCAGAGTAGTCAGAAGTTTTTTTTACAACGTAACATCATTAAGACCGTCGATGAAGAACGTCTGAAGGGTGAAAATCCAAACACATTCTCTTTTAGCTCAAAGTATTAATTTATATCAACTCCCCTGTCTGATATCTTAACTTTCTCTATGCCACAAAATCTAAAAGGTAGAAATGTCATGTTTTGGGTCATTAAAATGTAATGCGACAGGATAATCCCTGTCGTTTCTCCTGATTGAACTTTTATGTTCACTAATTCTCAGAGAGAATGAGAGGTTTTTACCTACAGTTGAATTCGGAAGTTTACATACACCTTAGCCAAATACATTTAAACTCAGTTTTTCACAATTCCTGACATTTAATCCTAGTAAAAATGTCCTGTCTTAGGTCAGTTAGGATCACCACTTTATTTTACGTATGTGAAATGTCAGAATAATAGTAGAGAGAATGATTTATTTCAGCTTTTATTTATTTCATCACATTCCCAGTATCCGTCCGTCCGTCCGTCTCTCTCTCTCTCTCTCTCTCTCTCTCTCTCTCTCTCTCTCTCTCTCTCTCTGTCTCTCAATTCAATTCAATTCAATTTAAGGGCTTTATTGGCATGGGAAACGTGTGTTAACATTGCCAAAGCAAGTGAAGTAGATAGTAAACAAAAGTGAAATAAACAATAAATATTAACAGTAAACATTACACTCAGAAGTTTCAAAAGAATAAAGACATTTCAAATGTCATATTATGTCTATATACAGTGTTGTAACAATGTGCAAATAGTTAAAGTACAAATGGGAAAATAAATAAACATAAATATGGGTTGTATTCTCTCTCTCTCTCTCTCTCTCTCTCTCTCTCTCTCTCTCTCTCTCTCTCTCTCTCTCTCTCTCTCTGCTGTGTGTGCTTCTTGACAGCTGTCACTCAAATGGCAAGGGGCTGAATCTCATTGGCTGGAACTCGAATTGCTAGGGGGCTGGCCCATGTGGGGGGAAATGTAGGGGAAACGGCGCAGCACAGCTTCCAGAAAAACAGTCGCTTTCAAACTAGGGATTTGGTGGCTAATTGAGTCAAGACAGTAATTATGCTCATAGATTCTGCATGTATGAACTACACATTGACACATCCAGCCCAAAGCAGGAGGATGTCGCAGAGTACCAGAGCATGTCTTTAACCATAGGTCACCTTTAAAAGACTAAACAGTATCTAATATTAGCAGACTAGCACTGTGTGTTACAGGGAGCATCAGGGAGCTCAGCCCCGGCATTGCTGTTGTTGCCTCAGTCTACGTGACTCCTCATGTGTTGTGCTAATTAGACTTGAACAGGTGCCGCTTTGTCCTTATCGCTGACACCATCTCCATCATATCTGGTGTGTTGTGTTCTAATTCTCCCAACGTGTTCCCTGTCATATCTGGTGTGTTGTGTTCTAATTCTCCGTCTGATCCCGACGAGACACCCACTCTTTGTCACGCTAATTAGCCAGCAAGAGTCAGATCCACCTCCCATAATGCAACACTCAGCTCTATCCAGGTCTTGACAAGTCCCCAAGAAGAGACAGAGAGGGGGAGGAGGAGAGGAGAAGGAACGGAGGATGAGAGAGGGGGAGGAGGAGAGGAGAAGGAAAGGAGGACGAGAGAGGGGGAGGAGGAGGAGAGGAGAAGGAACGGAGGATGAGAGAGGGGGAGGAGGAGAGGAGAAGGAACGGAGGATGAGAGTGGGGGAGGAGGAGGAGAGGAGAAGGAACGGAGGACGAGAGAGGGGGAGGAGGAGAGGAGAAGGAACGGAGGGGGAGGAGGAGAGGAGAAGGAACGGAGGATGAGAGAGGGGGAGGAGATTAAGAAGATGACCATGTTTGATGTCAGAAAGCTTTAGAGGACACTGAATAAAATTAAGGATTGTTCTGCGCTCGTCAGCACTCCTGCTCTCCCTCGCTTGGCTATTTTATCATTACGGGGGACTGGTTTTGCTGTGTGTGTGGTGCATGTGTTTTGTGTATCTGGTGTATGTGTGTGTGTGTGTGTGTGTGTGATGTGCATCAATGTGTGTATGTGTGTGTGGTGTGTAGATAGATGCAGGCCCACTGTGTGTCTTCAGAATATTGAAGAAAACACTGTATGATACTGAAGGTAGCCTGTATACGGGATGAAGATCAAATCAAATTAAATTGTATTCATCACATGGGTTGTAACCAACAGGTGTAGACTAACAGTGAAATGCTTCCTTACAGGTCCTTCCCAACAACGCAGAGAGAGACAAGAGAAATAATAGAAAAGCAAAAACATAATAATAAAAGTAATAATAGATACACATGAATAACCTGGATATATACACAGGGTACCAGGTAATAACCTGGATATATACAGAGGGTACTAGGTAATAACCTGGATATATACAAAGGGTACCAGGTAATAACCTGGATATATACACAGGGTACCAGGTAATAACCTGGATATATACACAGGGTCCCAGGTAATAACCTGGATATATACACAGGGTACCAGGTAATAACCTGGATATATACACAGGGTACCAGGTAATAACCTGGATATATACACAGGGTCCCAGGTAATAACCTGGATATATACACAGGGTACCAGGTAATAACCTGGATATATACACAGGGTACCAGGTAATAACCTGGATATATACACAGGGTACCAGGTAATAACCTGGATATATACACAGGGTACAAGGTAATAACCTGGATATATACACAGGGTACCAGGTAATAACCTGGATATATATACAGGGTACCAGGTAATAACCTGGATATACACACAGGGTACCAGGTAATAACCTGGATATGAACACAGGGTACCAGGTAATAACCTGGATATATACACAGGGTACCAGGTAATAACCTGGATATATACACAGGGTACCAGGTAATAACCTGGATATATACACAGGGTACCTGGTAATAACCTGGATATATACACAGGGTACCAGGTAATAACCTGGATATATACACAGGGTACCAGGTAATAACATGGATATATACACAGGGTACCAGGTAATAACCTGGATATATACACAGGGTACCTGGTAATAACCTGGATATATACACAGGGTACCAGGTAATAACCTGGATATATACACAGGGTACCAGGTAATAACATGGATATATACACAGGGTACCAGGTAATAACCTGGATATATACACAGGGTACCAGGTAATAACCTGGATATCTACACAGGGTACCAGGTAATAACCTGGATATATACACAGGGTACCAGATAATAACCTGTATATATACACAGGGTACCAGGTAATAACCTGGATATATACACGGGGTACCAGGTAATAACCTGGATATATACACAGGGTACCAGGTAATAACCTGGATATATACACAGGGTACCAGGTAATAACCTGGATATATACACAGGGTCCCAGGTAATAACATGAATATATACACAGGGTCCCAGGTAATAACCTGGATATATACACAGGTTACCAGGTAATAACCTGGATATATACACAGGGTACCAGGTAATAACCTGGATATATACACAGGGTACCAGTATAGAATCAATGTGCAAGGGTACCAGGTAATAACCTGGATATATACACAGGGTACCAGGTAATAACCTGGATATATACACAGGGTACCAGTACAGAATCAATGTGCAAGGGTACCAGGTAATAACCTGGATATATACACAGGGTACCAGTACAGAATCAATGTGCAGGGGTACCAGGTAATAACCTGGATATATACACAGGGTACCAGTACAGAATCAATGTGCAGGGGTACCATGTAATAACCTGGATATATACACAGGGTACCAGTACAGAGTCAATGTGCAAGGGTACCATGTAATAACCTGGATATATACACAGGGTACCAGTACAGAGTCCATGTGCAGGGGTATGTGGTAAGAACTTGAATATATATACACAGGGTACCAGTACATTATATGACCAATGAGCTTGACAAAATAGAGGAGGCAATCAAAATGCATTTTGGGAATTATGGAGGAAATTAGATACCATTGTTAAAAAGAAAGACCTCCCAATCATAGATGGGAACATCTGGAAACAGCATTTTGAAAACCTCTATAAAGTCCAAGAATAAATATCTTAACTCCACATCGGTAATAGAAAAATTAACAGAATTAACAGTAAAAGACTAACAAAACCTGCTGGACAATCCAAACTAAATGATCAAATAAAGGCCCTCAAGAATGGTAAAACCTGTGGGTGGGGCAGGCCAGAGAGCATTACAGAGATGCTGAAACACAGCAGCCCTAAGCTGAAAGAGGCTATTCTCAATCAGTGGTCTAAGGCACTGCATCGCAGTGCTAGCTGTGCCACTAGATATCCTGGTTTGAATCCAGGCTCTGTCGTAGCCGGCCGCGACCGGGAGACCCCATGGGGCGGCACACAATTGGACCAGCGTCGTCCAGGGTAGGGGAGGGAATGGCCGGCAGGGATGTAGCTCAGTTGGTAGAGCATGGCGTTTGCAACGCCAGGGTTGTGGGTTCGATTCCCACGGGGGGCCAGTATGAAAAAATAAATACAAAAATGTATGCACTAACTGTAAGTCGCTCTGGATAAGAGCGTCTGCTAAATGACTAAAATGTAAATGTAGTGATGGGGTAGGCTACTTTCCTGAGATCTGGAGCCAAGGCTTTATCACACCTATATTAAAATAACTATTGAGGCATCTTTATTGAAGGTATGTTCTTAAACTCCTTCAAAGTGGTATAGGAGGCAAGGTCTATGATATTAATAATGTGATCAATAAGGAAAACAAATGTTGTGTAAAAATGTGAAACAAAATAACACAGTTCTATTTTAGTCAAGACAGAGGAGTAAGACAAGGTTGCAATATCAGTCCAACCTTCTTCAATATTTTATAAATGAACTGGCTACCATATTAGAACAATTTACATCTCTTGGACTCACCCTGGAAGACAAATACATAAGTTTACCCAATGGGCACAGACGTCTATTCCACGTTGGTTCAACGTAATTTCATTGAAATGACTTGGAAACAACGTTGATTCAACCAGTGTGTGCCCTTCCCCAGGGGGTATCTTAAATGCAGATGAATTAGTAATCTTGTCACCAACAGAACAAGGCCTACAACAAAGCCTGTCCTTGCTATAACAGTATTGTAAGGACTATCCATTAATATGAAAAAAATGGTAATGAACTTTCTAGATCTCAGGACAGTCGATACCGTTTCACCCTAGGAGAAACAACCCTGAAACACACACCACCAACAGATCTCAGGACAGTCGATACCATTTCACCCTAGGAGAAACAAGCCTGAAACACACACCACCAACTATACTTATGTCATGACTCTCCTGGGTGAGGATCAAAGGCCTCACATCAGCTTGGCAAATGGCCGACAACAACCAGACCCTCTCACCCACAGGGGGCGCTGTGGCGGTCTTGACACGTTAATACTGCCATAAATTAGAGAAGAGGAGAATCTATCTCTGGCACTAGTACGGTGAAAGGAATGTCCTTTGTTTCAGATACTTTTTGCCGGCCAAAAACTTCAACATCCAACAATGAACATTGGGACAATATATTTCAACATCCAAACGTTGGGAATGATGACAAATGGAATATGGAAAATGTATGTATATTTTGTGATGTCATTAAAAATGGTATAAAGGCGTTATAATGAAAACATTGTGACTTGAAGAGCTTTTACACTGTGGATATCAGGTATACATCCTTTACCTTGGGTAGAAAATATCAAGGAGGAAGACAATGTCTCATCACCCCACAGGGGATCATTGACACGGCTGATTAGCAGTCCTCAGAAGACCACTTCCAGAACGAGTGAAAGTAAACAGACAACTAAGAAGACCTCTTGTGGACGATCTGAGCCTCACATCTAAAAGGCCATCCGAAAGAGAAGGCCCAATCGACCCCTTTCCACGAAGGCCTGGGTCCAACAGAGATACACGACGAAGACCTCCAACACGTAAATACATGCATTGCTTTTCTTACCAAACGGGCGGCAGTTCGGGGAAAAGTATTAGGATTACTGTGAGCATAGGTCCATGTGTATCCAAGTGTTATCGCTCTCTCTCTCTTGCCATCTTTTGTAACATTTTAAATTTTAGTCATTTAGGAGACGCTCTTATCCAGAGCGACTTACAGATAGTGAGTGTATACATTTTATTTTATTTGTATTTTTTTCATACTGGCCCCCTGTGGGAAACGAACCCACAACCTTGGCGTTGCAAGTGCCATGCTCTACCAACTGAGCTACACGGGGCCCTACAAGTGTCATATTGTGTTAGTCCGCTAGGGACCCGTTTTCATTGTATTACGTTTCTAATCCCTACCTATACCTTGTACGTGTTTGTATCTTGTGTTATAATTTTTAATCAGTTAGTAAATAAAAAATTAAATCAATTTGTGTGGTCCGGAATGATCAGTAAGACCCGGGTTCGTGCAGACTTAAAGAGTCTACGACTTTCAGAATGAGACTGATATGAGATAAATTATTAATAAATGACTGTTAAATTATAAGAGATATCTAGATGTCTTTAGAGTTAATTCGGGAAACGGTAACTCGTTAAACAACTTTTCCCGTGGTGCCCCAAATTCCTAATGAGTTACATGTTACATTATTAATTGAATCTAGTAACAATTAAACATAGTAGGCAATTATTCGATAAATAATAGTCATCACAATAATGAAAGTCACGTCACGACACTTACCTTGGTCTGACTAGAAGTTCATCTGGGCGGTTTGACATGGCCATAACGTCTCTAAGAGATAACACTACTAGAATGTGAAAAGCAAAGAATCGAAGCCAAGGAAGACATTACGAAGGCACAGACTCAGTGACCATAGCCTGGCCATAGAGACGGACACCATAGAAAGACATGGAAGGTCAGACTCAGTGACCATAGCCTGGCCATAGAGACGGACACCATAGAAAGACATGGAAGGTCAGACTCAGTGACCATAGCCTGGCCATAGAGACGGACACCATAGAAAGACATGGAAGGTCAGACTCAGTGACCATAGCCTGGTAATAAAGACAGGACACCATATAAAGACATGGAAGGTCAGACTCAGTGACCATGGCCTGGTAATAGAGACAGGACACCATAGAAAGTCATGGAAGGTCAGACTCAGTGACCATAGCTTGGTAATAGAGACAGGACACCATAGAAAGACATGGAAGGTCAGACTCAGTGACCATAGCCTGGTAATAAAGACGGGACACCATAGAAAGACATGGAATTCCGTCAAACCCCGTGGCCTTGCGGGTGTTGACCTGATTAAATTCCTTTTTCACGTCGGCCTCAGAGAGTGAGATCACCCAAAACCTCTGAGATCAGTGAGATCACCCAATGACGGCCCTCACACCCGGCACAATGTTGCTGTTGTCAAAGCTTGCATAAAAATGCATTGAGTTCGTTTTGGTAGAGAGGCGTCGTTGGGCAGATCACGGCTGGGTCTTCCTTTGTCATCCGTAATGGACTGTAGCCCCTCCTACATGCGTCACAGCCTGTGTAATAGGATTCCACCTTGTTCCTATATTGTCCTTTTGCCTCTTTGATGACTCTGCGGAGGTCGGAGGTCGTAGCGGGACTTCCTGTTCCTGTCCTCAGCTGTAGCCTCAGGATAGACCTGTGTGCGGTAGCCCTGTTCTTTAGTTTAGCGCCAACCTCAGTGTTAATCCAGGGCTTTTGATTGGGGAAGCAGCGAATCCTCACCGTGGGGACAACGTCGCTGATACGTTTTCTAATGAAGCCGGAGGTGGTTAGCTTATCAATGTTATCGGCAGAGTCTCGAAAACATATGCCAGTCAGCTCTAGCGAAGCGGTCCTGTAGCATAATCTCTGATTCTGGTGACCATTTCTCAATGGAGCGAGTCACGGGTACTTCCTGTTTTGAGTTTCTGATTGTAAACAGGAAGCAGGAGTATGGAGTCATGATCTGATTTGACGAATGGAGGATGAGGGAGGGCCTTGTATGCTTGCTTGTGGGTAGATTAACAGTGGTCTTTATCGCCCCTAGTGGCGTTGGAGACGTGTTGATGGATGTTGGGCATCACGTGTTTTAGTGACGCGGAATTAAAATCGCCGGCATCCAGAAAAGCAGCCTCTGGATGTAGGTTTTCTTTTTTATAGACTTGTACAGTTTGTTAAGTTCCAGCTTGTTATATTTCTTATCCTGAGGTGGAATGTAAACAACAGCCACGATAACAGCTGTAAACTCCCTCGGGAGGTAGAAGGGTCGGCATTTGACCATCTGGTATTCCAAGACGGGTGAACAGTGGGTTAGACCATCTGGTATTCCAAGACGGGTGAACAGTGGGTTAGACCATCTGGTATTCCAAGACGGGTGAACAGTGGGTCGACAGTTCCACCACGCTGGAGTTAGCACACCAGTTGGAGTTGATGTAGAGGCAAACCCCTCCCCCTCTCGATTTCCTGTCCGCCCGGTGAATGGAGAATCCAACGAGTTGGATAGCCATGTTTCAGAAAAAATATAATAATATTGCAGTTTCGAGAGTCCCATTGGTAGCAAATCCGCAATCGGAGGTCATCCATCTTACATTGGCACTGTACATAGGCCAGTAGAATGGAGGGTTTTCCCTTCGCCTTCATCTCGCCAGGATCCCCCCCCCCTCCCCCCCACTTGCCTCTGTAACGCCGACGTTTCCTATTTGGCAGCCCGAAAATTGGGTCAGAATTACAGAGAGAGCCCAGGGCAGATGTAAGGGGAAGTAGAAGCCAGAATTGGGGGAAGTAATTGGGGTAACTGAGTAACTCGGGGTAACTGAGTAACTCGGGGTAACTGAGTAACTCGGGGTAACTGAGTAATCGGGGTAACTGAGTAACTCGGGGTAACTGAGTAACTCGGGGTAACTGAGTAATCGGGGTAACTGAGTAACTCGGGGTAACTGAGTAACTGCCTATCAGATGTTCAAGAGTTCTTGTCGGTTGTAAGAAATAACAGAGGATACGTTTTGAACCCATGTCATTGGATTTAGTTTCAAAGTTGGGTGAAAAAATTGACTAACGTTCCCGAAATGCTTTTATTCAACCAGTTTGTGCCCAGTCATGATAAAGACATACAGTACATAGATCACACTACTAGTCACAACAAACGGGTTACTATGAAGAAACTGTCAACGCTGAAGATGAAGGAATCCATTTAGAGGCTCAGTGTACTAATCACCCAGAGATATGAAATAGTATGATCCAGGAAAGACATCTGCAGATGAACAAAGACATTTTACCCCTCAGAGTGTCAACTGTGACTGTAATGAGTATATTTCTGTCAACCCAGAGAGAGAGGCCTGGCACTCTGCTGTTCAACCTGCCAATCATCCAAGCCTTGTGTCAGCCATCTTGTGTCAAACTGCACACCTAGTACCATGTTTAGATCCCCAAAATGGATGTCGTTTTGTGGCGATTAAAATTCTCAATACTTCTCAGTTGTCTTTAAAGCTGAGATAGAAGCTAGAGAGCCTTGGAGGAGGTGGAGGTGGAGGAGGAGGAAGAGTGAGGAGGAGGAGAGGGAAGAGGAGGGGGTTGAGGAGGAGGAGGATGGGGTGGAGGAGGAGGAAGAAGTGGTGGAGGAGAGGGAAGAGGAGGGGGTGGAGGAGGAGGGGTGGAGGAGGAGGAGGTGGTGGAGGCGGAGGAGGAGGAGGAGGTGGTGGAGGAGGAGGATGAGGAGGTGGTGGTGAAGGAGGAGGAGGTGGTGGTGGAGGAGGAGGAGGTGGAGGAGGAGGAGGAGGAGGAGGAGGAGGAGGAGGAGGAGGAGGAAGAGAAGGAAGAGGAGGAGGAGGAGGATGGGGTGGAGGTGGAGGAAGAGGAGGGGGTGGAGGGGTGGAGGAGGGGGAGGAGGAGGAGGAGGAGGTGGTGGAGGAGGAGGAAGAGGAGGTGGTGGAGGAGGAGGAGGAGGAGGAGGAGGAGGAGGAGGAGGAGGAGGAGGAGGAGGAGAAGGTGGTGAAGGAGGAGGAGGAGGAGGAGGAGGAGGAGGAGGAGGAGGAGGAGGAGCAGGAGGTGGAGGAAGGGAGGATGAGGAGGAGGAAGGGAGAAGGAGGAGGAGGAGGAGGAGGAGGAGGAGGAGGGATGTCACTGTAGGTTTCAGAGACAGGATGACTTTGACACCTCTCTCTCTCCCTTCTTCCTTCTCTCTCTCTCTCTCTCTCTCTCTCACTCTCCGTCTCCCTCTCTCTATCTCTCGCTCTCTCTCCCTCTATCTCTCTACCTCCTCCCTCATTCTCTCTAGACTCGCTGTTGAAGTGGAGCATCAGTGAGAGGTGATAAAAAGAGACACAAACAGACTGAGAAGGAGAGATGGAGGGATGGAGAGATGGAGGGATGGAGAGATGGAGGGATGGAGGGATGGAGGGATGGAAGGATGGAGGGATGGAGAGATGGAGAGATGGAGGGATGGAGGGATGGAGAGATGGAGGGATGGAGGGATGGAGGGATGGAGGGATGGAGGGATGGAGAGATGGAGGGATGGAGGGATGGAGGGATGGAAGGATGGAGGGATGGAGAGATGGAGAGATGGAGGGATGGAGGGATGGAGAGATGGAGGGATGGAGGGATGGAGGGATGGAGGGATGGAGAGATGGAGAGAAGGAGAGATGGAGGGATGGAGGGATGAGGGAGGGAGGGATGGAGGGATGGAGGGAAGGAGGGAAGGAGGGAGGGAGGGAGGGAGGGAGGGAGGGAGGGAGGGAGGGAGGGAGGGAGGGAGGGAGGGAGGGAGGGAGGGAGGGAGGGAGGGAGGGAGAGAAGTTGAGATGGAGAGAAGGAGAGATGGAGGGATGGAGGGATGGAGGGATGGAGAGATGGAGGGATGGAGGGAGGGATGGAGCGATGGAGAGAAGGAGAGATGGAGAGAAGGAGAGATGGAGGGATGGAGGGATGAGGGAGGGAGGGATGGAGGGATGGAGGGAAGGAGGGAAGGAGGGATGGAGGGAGGGAGGGAGGGAGGGAGGGAGGGAGGGAGGGAGGGAAGTAGAGACGGAGAGAAGGAGAGATGGAGGGATGGAGAGATGGAGGGATGAAGGGATGTGTCAGCTCAAAACGACGGGTTTCTCATTAGCAC
>NC_140016.1:98279-153279 GCF_964263955.1 Coregonus lavaretus | reverse complement strand
GAAAGAGCAAATGTTCAAGCAATAATTTTGCAAAGGTCTGTCTGGGAGTTGGTCTGAGTGTGGAGTTTGAAACTGAAAAGTAGCTGTTATTGGCCGAGAGATTTGGAACTCTCTTTCTTATTGGTCTATTAACAAATGTTCCTCCTGGTGATGTCACAACGCCATCCCACCAAAAACAGGCTGATAATTTTAGGCGGTCTTTTCAAACAGTTCTTACACTAAAAGGGCATCATGATCATTTTCACAATTTCACAGAATTATTTCAACCTCATAGTGTGGACACTACTGGTCAAAAGTTTTAGAACAACTACTCATTCAAGGGTGTTTCTTTATTTGTACTATTTTCTACATTGTAGAATAATAGTGAAGACATCAAAACGATTAAATAACACATATGGAATCATGTAGTAACCAAAAAAGTGTTAAACAAATAAAATAAAAAAATATATATTAGAGATTCTTCGAATAGCCACCCTTTGCCTTGATGACAGCTTTACACATGAATCGAACAGTTTCCTGTTGTATTTGTTGTAATTTAATCAACTCAAAGTTCTCTCAAAGTCACCACTAGTTGATGTGTTTTAATGAAGGCCTATGAAGCGCCACCTGGTAAACTATTATCAGCTTATTACAGTCTCGTGATAATGACATTACTTTTAGCCTACCTTTGACTGAAAGATGCAGCTGGGTCCTTTTCTCTCCTAAAAACGTTGATTTTACTTATGATAACCAGCTTATTGTGGTGATTTTGTCAGAGGGAACATTTCTGATTCTGCACTAATCAGACAGATAAACTGTAGAGGAGATTCAGAGTGATAAAGTCAGCCTTAATTCTCTACCTGGTAGGTCTACCCTGTAGCCTGCATACAATAACCTGGTAGGTCTACCCTGTAGCCTGCGTACAATAACCTGGTAGGTCTACCCTGTAGCCTGCGTACAATAACCTGGTAGGTCTACCCTGTAGCCTGCATACAATAACCTGGTAGGTCTACCCTGTAGCCTGCGTACAATAACCTGGTAGGTCTACCCTGTAGCCTGGTACAATAACCTGGTAGGTCTACCCTGTAGCCTGCATACAATAACCTGGTAGGTCTACCCTGTAGCCTGCATACAATAACCTGGTAGGTCTACCCTGTAGCCTGCGTACAATAACCTGGTAGGTCTACCCTGTAGCCTGGTACAATAACCTGGTAGGTCTACCCTGTAGCCTGCATACAATAACCTGGTAGGTCTACCCTGTAGCCTGCGTACAATAACCTGGTAGGTCTACCCTGTAGCCTGCGTACAATAACCTGGTAGGTCTACCCTGTAGCCTGGTACAATAACCTGGTAGGTCTACCCTGTAGCCTGCATACAATAACCTGGTAGGTCTACCCTGTAGCCTGGTACAATAACCTGGTAGGTCTACCCTGTAGCCTGGTACAATAACCTGGTAGGTCTACCCTGTAGCCTGCGTACAATAACCTGGTAGGTCTACCCTGTAGCCTGCGTACAATAACCTGGTAGGTCTACCCTGTAGCCTGCGTACAATAACCTGGTAGGTCTACCCTGTAGCCTGGTACAATAACCTGGTAGGTCTACCCTGTAGCCTGGTACAATAACCTGGTAGGTCTACCCTGTAGCCTGCGTACAATAACCTGGTAGGTCTACCCTGTAGCCTGGTACAATAACCTGGTAGGTCTACCCTGTAGCCTGCGTACAATAACCTGGTAGGTCTACCCTGTAGCCTGGTACAATAACCTGGTAGGTCTACCCTGTAGCCTGCGTACAATAACCTGGTAGGTCTACCCTGTAGCCTGGTACAATAACCTGGTAGGTCTACCCTGTAGCCTGCGTACAATAACCTGGTAGGTCTACCCTATAGCACACAGTAGTGTGTTAGTGGGTGTACAGTGAGGGAAAAGAGTATTTGATCCCCTGCTGATTTTGTACGTTTTCCCACTGACAAAGACATGATCAGTCTATAATTTTAATGGTAGGTTTATTTGAACAGTGAGAGACAGAATAACAACAAGAACATCCAGAAAAACTCATGTCAAAAATGTTATAAATTGATTTGCATTTTAATGAGGGAAATAAGTATTTGACCCCTCTGCAAAACATGACTTAGTACTTGGTGGCAAAACCCTTGTTGGCAATCACAGAGGTCAGACGTTTCTTGTTGTTGGCCACCAGGTTTGCACACATCTCAGGAGGGATTTTGTACCACTCCTCTTTGCAGATCTTCTCCAAGTCATTAAAGTTTCGAGCCTGACGTTTGTCAACTCGAACCTTCAGCTCCCTCCACAGATTTTCTATGGGATTAAGGTCTGGAGACTGTGTCACGATCATATATAGACGGGACGGACCAAGGCGTAGTGTGATATGCATACATGTTTATTTATATAGAATAAACACCACGACAAAACAACAAACGAAACGTGAAGTCCAAGGTAGACAAATAACATACCTCACACGGAACAAGATCCCACAACTAACTCGTGCCAAAAGGCTGCCTAAGTATGGTCCCCAATCAGAGACAAGGAGCTAGAGCTGCCTCTGATTGGGAACCACACAGGCCAACATAGAAATAGACATAATAGATATTACACATAGAAATATACAACATAGATCATACACACCCTGACTCAACAAATGAACGTCCCCTGAGTCAGGGCGTGACAGACTGGCTAGGCCACTCCAGGACCTTAATGTGCTTCTTCTTGAGCCACTCCTTTGTTGCCTTGGCCGTGTGTTTTGGGTCATTGTCATGCTGGAATACACATCCACGACCCATTTTCAATGCCCTGGCTGAGGGAAGGAGGTTCTCACCCAAGATTTGACGGTACATGGCCCCGTCCATCGTACCTTTGATGCGGTGAAGTTGTCCTGTCCCCTTAGCAGAAAAACACCCCCAAAGCATAATATTTCCACCTCCATGTTTGACGGTGGGGATGATGTTCTTGGGGTCATAGGCAGCATTCCTCCTCCTCCAAACACGGCGAGTTGAGTTGATGCCAAAGAGCTCAATTTTGGTCTCATCTGACCACAACACTTTCACCCAGTTCTTCTCTGAATCATTCAGATGTTCATTGGCAAACTTCAGACGGCCCTGTATATGTGCTTTCTTGAGCAGGGGGTCCTTGCGGGCGCTGCAGGATTTCAGTCCTTCACGGCGTAGTGTGTAACAAATTGTTTTCTTGGTGACTATGGTCCCAGCTGCCTTGAGATCATTGACAAGATCCTCCCGTGTAGTTCTGGGCTGATTCCTCACCGTTCTCATGATCATTGCAACTCTACGAGGTCAGATCTTGCATGGAGCCCCAGGCCGAGGGAGATTGACAGTTATTTTGTGTTTCTTCCATTTGTGAATAATCGCACCAACTGTTGTCACCTTCTCACCAAGCTGCTTGGCGATGGTCTTGTAGCCCATTCCAGCCTTGTGTAGGTTTACAATCTTGTCCCTGACATCCTTGGAGAGCTCTTTGGTCTTGGCCATGGTGGAGAGTTTGGAATCTGATTGATTGATTGCTTCTGTAGACAGGTGTCTTTTATACAGGTAACAAGAAGAGATTATGAGCACTCCCTTTAAGAGTGTGCTCCTAATCTCAGCTCGTTACCTGTATAAAAGACACATGGGAGCCAGAAATCTTTCTCATTGTGAGGGGGTCAAATACTTATTTCCCTCATTAAAATGCAAATCAATTTATAACAGTTCTTTGCATACGGCCTTGGTGGCATTTATTTTAGTAAAGGTCTGCCACACAGACAACATTTTCGGAATAAATAAATGCAGGTAGGCCTACCGGTAACTCAAAAGGTGGAGCCAATTGTTTGTTTACCGTATTAACTGCATTTCAAGGTCGCATGTACAGTTTCAGCATAAACAATGCATGGCTTTGAATTCATGGAGACTTTGTTTAAGTAAATACGGTAGGTTACAACAACGCACACAAACACACACACACACACACACACACACACACACACACACACCACACACACACACACACACCACACACCACACACCACACACACACACACACACACACACACACACACACACACACACCACACACACACACACACACCACACACCACACACCACACACCACACACCACACACACCACACACACACACACACACACACATACACACACACACACACACACACACTCCCTGAGCGTTGATTATTGATCATGCAGATAGCAGAGCAGGGCAGATAGCAGAGCAGGGCAGATAGCAGAGCAGGGCAGATAGCAGAGCAGGGCAGATAGCAGAGCAGGGTAGCGAAGACAGATTTAATTTCAAGTCACACTGTTCATGGAAATCATTTATTATAATTTACCGGTTTCTCAAAATGATTTGTCTCGGGAAAAGCGAGTGGGTTTGGGCGGGAAATCCCGGTAAACCTCTGAAACCTGGTTCCCGCCATTAAAGGGAAAGGTAAAGGGGGATACCTCGTCAGTTGTAAAACTGAATGCATCACACTGAAATGTCTGGATTTAACACAAGCCTCTGAATCAGACAGTATAATACAGTGAACTAACAACTTAAAGCAAGCTCTCTAAAAGCACAACTTTGTGTGTATGTCATGTCTTGCTTCGTAGATGTAACAGTAGGATAGTCATTCCGGTAATGTCAGTCCCGTGTAGCTCAGTTGGTAGCGCGTTGTGCTTGCAACGCCAGGGTTGTGGGTTCGATTCCCACGGGGGACCAGTACGAACATTTTTATGCACTCACTAACTGTAAGTCGCTCTGGATAAGAGCGTCTGCTAAATGACTAAAATGTAATAAACAGAACCATAGCAACCAGAAACAGACTGCCCTATCGCCAGAAAGAAAGTGGCCATAGGGCAGACGTACTCCTGAGTGGCGCAGTGGTCTAAGGCACTGCATCGCAGTGCTAACTGTGCCACTAGAGATCCTGGTTCGAATCCAGGCTCTGTCGCAGCCGGCCGTGACCGGGAGACTCATGGGCGGCGCACAATTGGCCCAGCGTTGTCCAGGGTAGGGGAGGGAATGGCCGGCAGGGATGTAGCTCAGTTGGTAGAGCATGGCGTTTGCAATGCCAGGGTTGTGGGTTCGATTCCCACGGGGGGCCAGTATAAAAATATATATATATGTGTTCACTAACTGTAAGTCGCTCTCGATAAGAGCGTCTGCGAAATGACTAAAATGTGCTGGTCCACCTTTAGCCTAATGGGCCTGTCTAAAGTTGTTTTTGTTGTTGTTGTTGTTGTTGTTTTTTGCAGAATAATCCTTATTTGGCTACTATAAAGTTGGTGTGTTAGCCCGTCCCTGTCGAGAACAGCTAGCATAGAAATACCACAGCCTAGCATTATGTGTTAGCACGTCCCTGTCGAGAACAGCTAGCATAGAAATACCACAGCCTAGCATTATGTGTTAGCACGTCCCTGTCGAGAACAGCTAGCATAGAAATACCACAGCCTAGCATTATGTGTTAGCACGTCCCTGTCGAGAACAGCTAGCATAGAAATACCACAGCCTAGCATTATGTGTTAGCACGTCCCTGTCGAGAACAGCTAGCATAGAAATACCACAGCCTAGCATTATGTGTTAGCACGTCCCTGTCGAGAACAGCTAGCATAGAAATACCACAGCCTAGCATTATGTGTTAGCACGTCCCTGTCGAGAACAGCTAGCATAGAAATACCACAGCCTAGCATTATGTGTTAGCACGTCCCTGTCGAGAACAGCTAGCATAGAAATACCACAGCCTAGCATTATGTGTTAGCACGTCCCTGTCGAGAACAGCTAGCATAGAAATACCACAGCCTAGCATTATGTGTTAGCACGTCCCTGTCGAGAACAGCTAACATAGAAATACCACAGCCTAGCATTATGTGTTAGCACGTCCCTGTCGAGAACAGCTAGCATAGAAATACCACAGCCTGGCATTCTCCATCATTAAAAGAGAAAGGAATCTTTATGCTAGATTCTAGAACCTGAAATATTCCTGTAATGGGGTCAGACTGTGATAATAGAATCCAATGTTGTCAAGGTTACCACTGATTTCTATTCTAACCACACAGTGGCTATTCCAAGACGCCTCATTATAAAACAAAATAACGTGTCTAACAATCTGCTTCACCTAGAAGAATTGGTACCTAGAAAACGTGTTTATTTACTGTAAACTATGAAGGATAATAATATTCCACAGTATACAATAATTGATGAACCTCAACAAATAAGTGGTCTACCTGGGCTATAATAATCAATGGAACATTCTGAACAGAAACCTCCAAGCTTCACTCCCTAGAATTCTAGAATGCCCAGCTACCACTCATCTGCCTGGAGAAGACAGACTTTGCAGAGGTCCAACAACCATAATAATCATATTTTAAATTCAGCCAAAAAGTCAGAAAACAAACCCAGGTGAAAGTTATGTTGGTGATTGCAGTTCTGTGCACCAATCAGTGGTCCACAGCAAATGCCTACATCCAAAACTGCACTTTCACTCCCCTGAAATCAACACACGGTGGGCTTTGTATTTTCATATTTCCCTCCAGATGATGTCAAGATGCTAACCTAGCTAACCCATGTTAGGCCTGTTAAGTTTCTCTGCTCATCTCCAATATTGATGCGGCTCCGCTGGGTCTTAGCGTTGTGAGATTACACACCTTATTGAGTTGGCTAGCCCTAGGCTACTTGTTAGCGAGTGGCGAGCTAGCATGGACCGCAGCCAGATAATGTGGCTATAGGAATCAGAGAAAGCATCTGGGTCTTACAACCACACATAAAGACCATCTGCAGCGCTATACCACATAGATATACATCTGGGTCTTACAACCACACATAAAGACCATCTGCAGCACTACACCACATATATATATACATCTGGTTCTTACAACCACATATAAAGACTATCTGCAGCACTACACCACAGAGATATACATCTGGGTCTTACAACCACACATAAAGTCCATCTGCAGCACTACACCACAGAGATATACATATGGGTCTTACAACCACATATAATGACCATCTGCAGCACTACACCACAGAGATATACACCTGGGTCTTACAACCACACATAAAGACCATCTGCAGCACTACACCACAGATATATACATCTGGGTCTAACAACCACACATAATGACCATCTGCAGCACTACACCACATATATATATACATATGGGTCTTACAACCACATATAAAGACCATCTGCAGCACTACACCACAGAGATATACATCTGGGTCTAACAACCACACATAAAGACCATCTGCAGCACTACACCACAGAGATATACATCTGGGTCTAACAACCACACATAAAGACCATCTGCAGCACTTCACCACAGAGATATACATCTGGGTCTTACAACCACACATAAAGACCATCTGCAGCACTACACCACATATATATATACATATGGGTCTTACAACCACATATAAAGACCATCTGCAGCACTACACCACAGAGATATACATATGGGTCTAACAACCACATATAAAGACCATCTGCAGCACTACACCACAGAGATATACATCTGGGTCTAACAACCACACATAAAGACCATCTGCAGCACTACACCACAGAGATATACATCTGGGTCTAAAAACCACACATAAAGACCATCTGCAGCACTACACCACAGAGATATACATCTGGGTCTTACAACCACACATAAAGACCATCTGCAGCACTACACCACAGAGATATACATCTGGGTCTTACAACCACACATAAAGACCATCTGCAGCGCTACACCACAGAAATATACATCTGGGTCTTACAACCACACATAAAGACCATCTGCATCACTACACCACAGAGATATACATCTGGGTCTAACAACCACACATAAAGACCATCTGCAGCACTACACCACAGAGATATACACCTGGGTCTTACAACCACACATAAAGACCATCTGCAGCACTACACCACAGAGATATACATCTGGGTCTTACAACCACACATAAAGACCATCTGCAGCGCTACACCACAGAAATATACATCTGGGTCTTACAACCACACATAAAGACCATCTGCAGCACTACACCACAGAGATATACATCTGGGTCTTACAACCACACATAAAGACCATCTGCAGTGCTACACCACAGAGATATAGGAGGCAAAGATCTTAAGGTATTCCGCTAACTATACTCACACAAAGAATATGCATGCACGCAAGCACGCACTCACGCGCGTCTGTATGCATGCGTATGCGTGTGTGTGTGTGTGTGTGAGCCGTGTTAAGAGAAAGTGATAAGCAGTGAGGAGCTCAGCTTCTCCTCTCCTCTGACTCTCTTCAGTTCCAACAATCATCATCACAGGGGGATTCATTGCCCTTTCTAACTGTCAAACTGTTTATTTAAATGATTCTCAAAGCCTAGTGCTATTTATTAAACACACACACACACACACACACACACGCACACACACACACACACACATCACCTCTTAATGCTATGTATCACCATCTCCCCGGCCACAGTGAGGCTACATGTAGTTGCAGCCATAGATCCCTTTGGCCTGGAGACAGCCAATCAAGATGGATCATTAAGCCTGGAGACAACCAATCAAGATGGATCCCTTAGGCCTGGAGACAACCAATCAAGATGGAGCCCTTAGGCCTGGAGACAACCAATCAAGATGGAGCCCTTTGGCCTGGAGACAACCAATCAAGATGGATCTCTTTGGCCTATAGACAACCAATCACAATGCCCCCATCCCTCCCACTAATTGGGCAACTTTTGCAAATGTTTTGTTGTCTGAGTGAGGGGAATATTGTAAATGAAGAGAACTCTATGTATTTTGAAAGATGACTTTTGAGGATTACAATAAATACCGCTTTGATATAATACAAGCAAGTCAAACACCCGTGAGTCCAAATGTCCAAATTTCAAATTCATAAAACCCATATCATATACAGTGTCAGCCTATGTTTGTTTATTGTGAAGAAACTTTGCCACAGCACACGCACTTGAATGCACTCAATACTTCTTTCTATGTACACCAATAAAAAAATAAAATAAATGTATGCACTCACTAACTGTAAGTCGCTCTGGATAAGAGCATCTGCTAAATTACTAAAATGTAAAATGTAAAAAAATGCACCACAATTACGATCTGTTTCTCTGAATTGTGTCGTAGTAAATATTAAAATGTTATAGCTTGGTCTGACTAAAATCTTGTGCATGACCCATTTTAATGTTAGGAGCTTGTTTTCAATCAATGCTGTTCCTATGCAAGAACAATGGACAGAGCCAATATCTTCTCAAGGACAACACCCACGCCACAGGCCACAATCTGGTTGCTCCCCACGAGACTTTCCTTTGAAAACATACACACATTCACACACACATCTCCATGCATACGCACACTCATCCTAATGCCTCACGAGTTACGCACACACACAAACTGCACTTCTTTCTACTGGTCGGGTGCCTAGGGCAGAGGACTCTGCCGTGCACAAAATGGGGCTTCTACTCTGGACAGAGCAGACCCGCCTCCTACGCCTCCGGAACCAATCAAGGGACTAGAAGAAGGACCCCTTCCTTTGTGTTGCATTGTATAAAGTAATGCTGAAAACTCTGTTTTTGATCCCTTTTCAACTGTCTCCATAAGAGGCAACTGAAATGGGTCCATGCATGTAGCTTGAGCAGATACCAGCTATCTCTGTGTTTAATAAACTGCCTTTTGCTTAAACATATTCCTCTCCGTCTAGCGTCGTTGGTTCTGTACTTCCTCTCCTGTATGGTTTCACCAACAATTGCCTAACACTGTAAGATCCTATTGTATAACTTAGCTAGTCATGTTGGCAATAGAACAAGCTTTCAAATCATGCCCACCTGACCCAGATTGGGATTTATAATGGACCGTGTTTGGATTGCGTAAACATCAGTAATTGTGTGATGGCGGGGATGCAGGGCTGTTACAAACAAAACAACTACCAGTGTGCTTGCTCTAGTTCCTCAACAGCACAGTCAGGAGAGCTCAATGAAGTACCTTGCTAGTTGAAGACTCTGCCTTGAGTCATAAAAGTGCTTTGAAATTGCTTAGGAACTGTGCACACTTTGGAGAGGTGTTTGGCCACTTGGAGACACCAGTTAGTCCTCTCACTCAAACCCACAGTTTGGAGAGGTGTTTGGCCACTTGGAGACACTAGTTAGTCCTCTCACTCAAACCCACAGTTTGGAGAGGTGTTTGGCCACTTGGAGACACTAGTTAGTCCTCTCACTCAAACCCACAGTTTGGAGAGGTGTTTGGCCACTTGGAGACACTAGTTAGTCCTCTCACTCAAACCCTTGTCATTTTTTTTTTGTCTTATGTTGCACCTTCCCCATGTTTTCCAGGAATAGTCTTATCATGTTGCTGAATGCATACAGAGTATTTTCAGATTTCGTTATCAACAAATGCTGTGAAGAAATGCACATCAAATCACCAGTGTAATGTTTGGATTCAGTCTTGTGTCAGGTGGACTGTTGTGTCCTCACTTTTGGTCTAGTAATTTTCCCATTATCTCCAAACTGTTCCCTTTCAGTTGCTACCATGGTTATGCATATGCTTTTTGTATTTCTTCTGTAAGGAACATTTCAATGTAACCCTATCCATATAGGCCAATTCCCACCAGTGTAAAGTGTTAAAGCGCTTGTCACACTGCAAAGGCATCCATCTGCACAATGTTGGCTTCAATCAATAGATAGAGTAATCGGTTGCAATGAGAAGACGTGGGGAGCATTATTCACTCTCTCTCTCTCTCTCTCTCTCTCTCTCTCTCTCTCTCTCTCTCTCTCTCTCTCTCTCTCTCTCTCTCTCTCTCTCTCTCTCTCTCTCTCTCTCTCTCTCTCTCTCTCTCTCTCTCTCTCTCTCTCTCTCTCTCTCTCTCTCTCTCTCTCTCTCTCTCTCTCTCTCTCCTTGCCTCCTTCCCCCTCTCTGCCTCTCCCTCACTCTCCATCTCTCTCTCCCTCCCCCTCCCCCTCTCTCTGTACCCAGAAACAGCAGTACCTCCCTGGGAGAGAGACAGCAGGGAGTCGCCCTGGCCTGGTTCATTTATCTAGCAGCATGATTGGTATTGACAGGCCCAGGACTGACAGAACCTTTGTATTGGCACTATCACTCAAGAGGAATGTTCTCTTCTCTAAAGGCTGTTGTATTTCCTCGGTCCTGTAGAGGAATGTTCTTTTCTCTATAGGCTGTTGTATTTCCTCTGTCCTGTAGAGGAATGTTCTCTTCTCTACAGGCTGTTGTATTTCCTCTGTCCTGTAGAGGAATGTTCTCTTCTCTATAGGCTGTTGTATTTCCTCTGTCCTGTAGCAATCGTTTTCTCCTTTAGATTGCTTGCTGCCAAATAAAACGCCAAGCTGTTTCACTTTGTCTCCGTCTCAGGCAGTATAGTTCTATTAACACCCACTGTGAACCAAGCTGTGCTCTGTCTAAAATAAACTACCAGTTATGTGATGAAATGCAGAGAGAAACACAAATACCTTTGTCTTCAGAATTACATGCCATATGTGACAGATTGCTAGATGGGCAAACATGTAATGGATCCACACTATAATAGATGTGGTAATGGATCCACACTATAATAGATGTGGTAATGGATCCACACTATAATAGATGTGGTAATGGATCCACACTATAATAGATGTGGTAATGGATCCACACTATAATAGATGTGGTAATGGATCCACACTATAATAGATGTGGTAATGGATCTTTCTGCTAGATGATATTATTTACTATCCAAACCAACGTTGTCAGTGAAAACAACATATACTTTGATATTGGAGTTGAGAATTTACATTTTAGTCATTTTAGCAGACGCTCTTATCCAGAGCGACTTACAGGAGCAATTAAGGTTAAGTGCCTTGCTCAAGGGCACATCGACATATTTTTCACCTAGTCGGCTCAGGGATTTGAACCAACAACCTTTCGGTTACTGGCCCAACGCTTTCTGTATGGACGTTGCTTTGTGCACGGGGGGGGGGGGGTATCGCCATGCTGAAACAGGAAAGGGCCTTCCCCAAACTGTTGCCACAAAGTTGGAAGCACAGAATCGTCTAGAATGTCATTGTATGCTGCTCCAGAGTCTAATGGCGGCGAGCTTTACACCTCTCCAGCCAACGCTTGTGTGCAGCTGCTCGGCCATGGAAACCCATTTAATGAAGCTCCCTACGAACAGTTATTGTGCTGACATTGCTTCCAGAGGCAGTTTGGAACTCGGTAGTGAGTGTTACAACCGAGGATCGACAATTTATATGCGCTGCGCTCTTCAGCGGTCTCGTTCTGTGAGCTTGTGTGGCCTACCACTTCATGGCTGAGCCGTTGATGCTCCTAAATGTTTCCACTTCACAATAACAGCACTTACAGTTGACCGGGGCAGCTCTAGCAGGGCAGATATTTGACAAACTGACTTGTTGGAAAGGTGGCATCCTATGACGGTGCCACGTTGAAAGTCACTGAGCTCTTCATTAAGGCCATTCTACTGCCAATGTTTGTCTATGGAGATAGTGGGTCCTGTGGGGAGTTATGAATCCCAGTAGAGATATTTAGATAGTGGGTCCCGTGGGGAGTTGTGAATCCCAATAGAGATATTTAGATAGTGGGTCCTGTGGGGAGTTGTGAATCCCAATAGAGATATGTAGATAGTGGGTCCTGTGGGGAGTTGTGAATCCAGGTAGAGATATGTAGATAGTGGGTCCTGTGGGGAGTTGTGAATCCCAATAGAGATCACTACAGACCCCCCTGGTTCGATTCCAGGCTGAATCACAACCGGCCGTGATTGGGAGTCCCATAGGGCGGTGCAAAATTGGCCCAGCGTCGTCCGGGTTTGGCCGGTGTAGGCCGTCATTGTAAATAAGAATGTGTTCTTAACTGACTTGCCCAGTTAAATAAAGGTTAAATAACACTATAAATGGAATAGGGTGCCATTTGGGACGCCGGTCTCTAGAGACACTGTTACTCCAGGTTAGCTTCTGCATACTAGTGGTTGTCATTTCAAACAAGCCACATTCTCTTCAAATGTTTAGAGCAAATCAATGAATATTAATCACCATGGCTTGTCCTAAACAATCCTGAATATGATCAGCTCTGAAATGCTAGATGTATTGCCGTGCCAGGAAGCGGTGTTTTTTTCTCTCTGTTTTGGTGAGAAATAGTATCCTTCAAAACCTATCAGGCATTATAGTGTGTATAGATAATTGTAGCAGCGTGATGGGGGCAGGGGCTCCCACTGGGATCACACAGATTACCCATCAAGCACTAAGAGACACACAATACACACACAATTATTATTAAGCAGCACAATAAGACATATATATATATATATATATATATATATATATATATATATATATATATATATATTAGGGCTGTCAAATGATTAAAATTTTTAATCAAATTAATCAGAATTTTCAGTGGATTAATCATGATTAATCACTATTTGCAATTACACCTGAATCCTAACCATTTTTTTTCTGAAATGCATACCAAAAGATAAATAACAGGACACAGATACATAATTTTCATATTATGTCTGTTTATTAACACAGCCAAATAATGGTGTTTTAAATCAAGCTGAAACATACTACACACCATAATATTTGTCTTTGTAATTGAAGCTCCGCAGCATTTGCTGGGCTGTGCTTAAAATGACCGACAACTTTGCGAGCCTTGGCCAAAGCATTTACAAAGCCGCTGTCAGCAAGACTCACTGTGACACTTCTCTGCACCATGTGAGCGACACAGTTCATGTGTTCATAGCGTGTAAGTCGAATTGCGGCAACCATGTTGCGTGCACTGTCAGTCCCAATGGTTGTAGTCTTGCCCTCGATGTCCCACTCACGTGCAACAGACAGGAACTGTTCTTTACAAGCCTCCGCAAAATAACGCTCCTCAGTTTTTAATATAGTCAGCGCAAAAGACTTCAGTTCCCACGTGTCACTGATTAAATGTGCAGTTACTCCGAGGTAATTGTTGTTACTCACTGATGTCCAATGGTCTCCTGTCAGGGCGATATGATTTACTTGAGCCAAGACCTCTTTCCTTTTTTCTTTTTCGTTTTCATAGAGCTCGTGGATTTTCTTCATAACTGTGGCTCTTGACGGTGGCTTATAGAATGAGTCTTGAGACGCCACTTGCAAAACATCAAGGAAACCTGAGTCTTCTACAATGCTAATGGGTCTACAATCCTTTGCAATCCATTTTGCTATTGTGTTGGTCAAATTATCTGAGGTTGATTTTGTTAATTGCCTGCAAACATTCAGCGTGGTCTGGCGCAAACCACTTGCTGAATCTGACGGCCCAGCAAACGCATGTTTGGCGTTGACATGGTACTTCAAGCTTGAACAGCTCCGGTGAAATTGAAACTCCTTCTTACAAATCTTGCAAATAACCTTGTACTTGTTAACTGTACCATCATCATTCTTTTTATATTTGAATCCGTCAATAGGCTCACCTTGCTCCATCTCGCCTCTAGCTCCCAACCACTTTCCTGACCTGAATAATTTGTCACACTGCACATGCGTGAAATGCGTTAAAAAAATTGACGTAATTAACAGCAAACAACTAATTAACGTCGTTAACGCGCTATTTTTGACAGCCCTAATATATATATATATATATATATATATATATATATATATATATATAGAGAGAGAGAGAGAGAGAGGGAGAGAGAGAGAGAGATACAAAGAGAGAGAGACGAGAGACAAAGAGAGAGAGAGAGAGAGAGAGAGAGAGAGAGAGAGAGATACAAAGAGAGAGAGAGAGAGAGAGAGAGAGAGAGAGATACAAAGAGAGAGAGAGAGAGAGAGACAGAGAGAGAGAGAGAGAGAGAGAGAGAGAGAGAGAGAGAGAGGGGGGGGGGGTTAGGAACAGTGAGTGTGAGGGTTAGGGTTAGGAACAGTGAGTGTAAATTCAAAACAAGTCTCCATCGTTTTCATCAAGTGTTTACAGTGTCGAGAAAAACACTTTTAGTTTATCAGCGACTAATTTGCTAGTTGGTTGCGTCCCAAATTTGGGACACAAACATTATTTCTGGGACATACTGTAAACTGATATAATTAACTAGAGAGAGTCCAAGCTACTTAATGACTGTGAGTACAGTGGAGAGAGAGAGAGAGAGAGAGAGAGAGAGAGAGAGAGAGAGAGA
The DNA here is from genome assembly GCF_964263955.1 of Coregonus lavaretus. Taxonomy (NCBI): domain Eukaryota; kingdom Metazoa; phylum Chordata; class Actinopteri; order Salmoniformes; family Salmonidae; genus Coregonus; species Coregonus lavaretus. The sequence continues at coordinate 138,171 of NC_140016.1, read as the reverse complement.
GAGAGAGAGAGAGAGAGAGAGAGAGAGAGAGAGAGAGAGAGAGAGAGAGAGAGACAGAGAGAGAGAGAGAGAGAGAGAGACAGAGAGACAGAGAGAGAGAGAGAGAGAGAGAGAGAGAGAGAGAGAGACAGAGAGACAGAGAGAGAGGGTAGTTCTTAAAGCTACGGTTCATGATTCTGACGCCTGCGGTCAGCTGGAAATACAAACCAGAAACACTTTCCTTTCAGACAACATAAACAACCAAGGCTCAGTCCCAAATGGCACCCTGTTCCCTTTAAAGTGCACTACATTTGACCAGAGTTCCATGGGCTCTTGTCAAAAGTAGTGCACTATAAAAAGGAACAGGGTTCCATTTGGGAGCCAGACCAAATGTTGTGTTCATTACCTGACCATTAATTTAATCCAGGGTAAAACAAGGACATCCACCCGTGATGTTTTAGGATGAAAAGGTCAGGAGAGGAAGACGTGATGAGAACAAACAGAAATGTCACGAAGAAGGTTTGAGTTTCTTAGACTAGATACTACAAACTGTATAGCCAATGTGGAAGTTTGTCTTCGGCTTCACTCACATAAAAACAGATATTAAAACATAAAAAGGAGCACCTCATCCTCGAGGTCATCAAATAAACTATACAAGTACAAAAGGAGCACCTCATCCTCCAGATCATCTAATAAACTATACAAGTCCAAAAGGAGCACCTCATCCTCCAGATCATCTAATAAACTATACAAGTCCAAAAGGAGCACCTCATCCTCGAGGTCATCAAATAAACTATACAAGTACAAAAGGAGCACCTCATCCTCGAGGTCATCAAATAAACTATACAAGTACAAAAGGAGCACCTCATCCTCGAGATCATCAAATAAACTATACAAGTACAAAAGGAGCACCTCATCCTCCAGATCATCAAATAAACTATACAAGTACAAAAGGAGCACCTCGTCCTCCAGATCATCAAATAAACTATACAAGTACAAAAGGAGCAAAAAAGGTTACAGTGTGTTCTCTTTCAGATGTCCTGCAATAGCAGTGTTATTATAACACCTTTCAGAGTCAATACAGAGACACTTCTCTCTTTCTCTAATAGCAGTGTTATTAGCAGAGTTATTGAAACATCTTTCAATTGGTCTTCAGAACTATTCTGTCTCCAATTCATTTTTATTTTATTGAAAGAGAGATCAGTCTATCTGCATATATATAGTTACAGCACTCTGTCTGCAACTCCTTGTGTATATGGAGTCTCTATCTGCTAGCCCTGATAAACCAGTTATACAACAATACATGTCTCTTCATTGCCATCATCAACACTGCTTTATTAAAAGATGAGAGCAGGCAGTATGTAGAACTACAGTACTCTTGTCTTTAACTCACTTCTGCTTTTCTTAGAGATGAAACCAGTCTGTCAGTATTGTAGAATTACAATACTCTGTCTTTAAATCATTCAGTAGGGATCTTCTGCTGGCCAATAGGTCCAGATTAACCCATTGACTCTGTCATCAGTACTGTTTTATAAAAAAGAGGAGTGCAGTCTTTCTGCAGAATGAACCCAGTCCGTTTGCAGTACAGAGCTGCAGTACTATGTCTATGTCATTCAGTAGGGAGCTGTTATCTGCTGGCCATCGGAGTCCACATAACACTGTTATAGAAAGAAGATACATGTCCACTTTTATCTTGAACGTAACAAAGTAAAAGAGTCCATCGGTTCGGTTTATATCAGTGATGCAGAGGGTGTGTCATCATATCTCAGGATTAATCCCAAAAGGCCTCCCAGCCTCGTCTCTCCTCAGAGAGATTACAAAACAACACCAGTACATCACTGTGTGTTAAGTGAGCAACAAACTGACAAGTAGTAAACAAAAAAACAACAACACTGCCACTTAAAATGGCAGCTCTGCAAAACAAAACCAGAGCCTCTGTGGTCTACTTTAGAGGCTGGTGTCTGTCCTAGCTCACTAAGGAATATAAAACTCACACAGAGAGAGAGAGGAGAAGATAAGAGGGGAGAGGAGTAGAGCATCGTTCTTTCTGTGACAGAGAGGTATTGATTAGCAAACGGTCCCAAATGGCACCCTATTCCCTATGTAGTGCACTATTTTTGACCAGAGCCAAAATGCTCTAGTGCACGACATAGGGAAGAGGGTGCCATTTGGGACTCACCTGCTTTTAATATGGGCCCCTTGTGTTCATCAACCTAGCCGATACAGAACAAAGCCCTGTCCTCTGGATAAGAACACTGGTGGGTTCAATAACATCTCCAATGGTCTCTCCTCAATAGCAATCTAAGAGCTTTTTAAGTTGATTGTTGGCAGTTATAAGTGTTGTTCAGAGGGGTTTGAGCCTGGAATAATAGTCTCTGTAACGGACAACCCTGACTTGCTCCATTAAGTGAACATAGCATCAAATACTTCACTGGTTGAAAGACGATGTTACAGACAGGACATTAAATATAAGACCATAGTACAGACGACACCTGAAACCAGACAGGACATTAAATATAATACAAGGTATTCAGCATATAACCTGATGAGTGTAGGTAATATAATACAAGGTATTCAGCATATAACCTGATGAGTGTAGGTAATATAATACAAGGTATTCAGCATATAACCTGATGAGTGTAGGTAATATAATACAAGGTATTCAGCATATAACCTGATGAGTGTAGGTAATATAATACAAGGTATTCAGCATATAACCTGATGAGTGTAGGTATTATAATACAAGGTATTCAGCATCTAACCTGATGAGTGTAGGTATTATAATACAAGGTATTCAGCATATAACCTGATGAGTGTAGGTATTATAATACAAGGTATTCAGCATATAACCTGATGAGTGTAGGTAATATAATACAAGGTATTCAGCATATAACCTGATGAGTGTAGGTAATATAATACAAGGTATTCAGCATATAACCTGATGAGTGTAGGTAATATAATACAAGGTATTCAGCATATAACCTGATGAGTGTAGGTAATATAATACAAGGTATTCAGCATATAACCTGATGAGTGTAGGTAATATAATACAAGGTATTCAGCATATAACCTGATGAGTGTAGGTATTATAATACAAGGTATTCAGCATCTAACCTGATGAGTGTAGGTATTATAATACAAGGTATTCAGCATATAACCTGATGAGTGTAGGTATTATAATACAAGGTATTCAGCATATAACCTGATGAGTGTAGGTAATATAATACAAGGTATTCAGCATATAACCTGATGAGTGTAGGTAATATAATACAAGGTATTCAGCATATAACCTGATGAGTGTAGGTAATATAATACAAGGTATTCAGCATATAACCTGATGAGTGTAGGTAATATAATACAAGGTATTTAGCATATAACCTGATGAGTGTAGGTATTATAATACAAGGTATTCAGCATATAACCTGATGAGTGTATGTAATATAATACAAGGTATTCAGCATATAACCTGATGAGTGTATGTAATATAATACAAGGTATTCAGCATATAACCTGATGAGTGTAGGTAATATAATACAAGGTATTCAGCATATAACCTGATGAGTGTAGGTAATATAATACAAGGTATTCAACATCTAACCTGATGAGTGTAGGTAATATAATACAAGGTATTCAGCATATAACCTGATGAGTGTAGGTAATATAATACAAGGTATTCAGCATATAACCTGATGAGTGTAGGTAATATAATACAAGGTATTCAGCATATAACCTGATGAGTGTAGGTAATATAATACAAGGTATTCAGCATATAACCTGATGAGTGTAGGTAATATAATACAAGGTATTCAGCATATAACCTGATGAGTGTAGGTAATATAATACAAGGTATTCAGCATATAACCTGATGAGTGTAGGTAATATAATACAAGGTATTCAGCATATAACCTGATGAGTGTAGGTAATACAATACAAGGTATTCAGCATATAACCTGATGAGTGTAGGTAATACAATACAAGGTATTCAGCATATAACCTGATGAGTGTAGGTAATATAATACAAGGTATTCAGCATATAACCTGATGAGTGTAGGTAATATAATACAAGGTATTCAGCATATAACCTGATGAGTGTAGGTAATATAATACAAGGTATTCAGCATATAACCTGATGAGTGTAGGTAATACAATACAAGGTATTCAGCATATAACCTGATGAGTGTAGGTAATATAATACAAGGTATTCAGCATATAACCTGATGAGTGTAGGTAATATAATACAAGGTATTCAGCATATAACCTGATGAGTGTAGGTAATACAATACAAGGTATTCAGCATATAACCTGATGAGTGTAGGTAATACAATACAAGGTATTCAGCATATAACCTGATGAGTGTAGGTAATATAATACAATGTATTCAGCATATAACCTGATGAGTGTAGGTAATATAATACAAGGTATTCAGCATATAACCTGATGAGTGTAGGTATTATAATACAAGGTATTCAGCATATAACCTGATGAGTGTAGGTAATATAATACAAGGTATTCAGCATATAACCTGATGAGTGTAGGTAATATAATACAAGGTATTCAGCATATAACCTGATGAGTGTAGGTAATATAATACAAGGTCTCTTCATTGCTCTCCACCCTACCTTCCCCTACTTCCCCCCCTCCTTCCCCCTCCCTCACCCCACCACCCCCAGACCAGTTAATAAGCCCCCCTACTCCTCCCCCCTCCCTCACCCCACCACCCCCAGACCAGTTAATAAGCCCCCCCCCCCCACTCCTCCCCCCTCCCTCACCCCACCACCCCCAGACCAGTTAATAAGGCCTACCCCCCTGTCCTCCCCCCTGGATTACTCTCCATTTTCCAGTTTGTTAATGAAGACTTATGGTGCGTTTGTACTGAATGTGTCCAGGGTAAAAAGTGGTCCAGGTTCCGGCTTTAAGATGACTCCTTTCACCTCTACAGACACTGGGCTTTATGAGGAGGGAGGAAGTGGGAGGAAGAGGGAGGAAGAGGGAGGTAGAGAGAGGTAGAGAGAGGTAGAGAGAGGTAGAGAAAGGTAGAGAGAGGTAGAGAGCGGAAGAGAGAGGAAGAGAAAGGTAGAGAGAGATAGAGAGAGGAAGTGGGAGGTAGAGAGGTAGAGAGAGGTAGAGAGAGGTAGAGAGGTAGAGAGGTAGAGAGAGGTAGAGAGGTAGAGAGGTAGAGAGGTAGAGAAAGGTAGAGAGAAGTAGAGAGAGGTAGAGAGAGATAGAGAGAGGTAGAGAGAGATAGAGAGAGGTAGAGAGGTAGAGAGAGGTAGAGAGAGATAGAGAGAGGTAGAGAGGTAGAGAGAGGTAGAGAGGTAGAGAGGTAGAGAGAGGTAGAGAGGTAGAGAGAGGTAGAGAAAGGTAGAGAAAGGTAGAGAGAGGTAGAGAAAGGTAGAGAGAGGTAGAGAGGTAGAGAGGGGTAGAGAAAGGTAGAGAAAGGTAGAGAGAGGTAGAGAAAGGTAGAGAGAGGTAGAGAGGTAGAGAGGGGTAGAGAGAAGTAGAGAGAGGTAGAGAAAGGTAGAGAAAGGTAGAGAGAGGTAGAGAGAGGTAGAGAGAGGTAGAGAGAGGTAGAGAGAAGTAGAGAGAGGTAGAGAGGTAGAGAGAAGTAGAGAGAGGTAGAGAAAGGTAGAGAGAGGTAGAGAGAAGTAGAGAGAGGTAGAGAGGTAGAGAGGGGTAGAGAAAGGTAGAGAAAGGTAGAGAGAGGTAGAGAAAGGTAGAGAGAGGTAGAGAGGTAGAGAGGTAGAGAGAGGTAGAGAAAGGTAGAGAAAGGTAGAGAGAGGTAGAGAAAGGTAGAGAGAGGTAGAGAGGTAGAGAGAGGTAGAGAGAAGTAGAGAGAGGTAGAGAGAGGTAGAGAGAAGTAGAGAGAGGTAGAGAGGTAGAGAGAGGTAGAGAGAAGTAGAGAGAGGTAGAGAAAGGTAGAGAAAGGTAGAGAGAGGTAGAGAAAGGTAGAGAGAGGTAGAGAGAAGTAGAGAGAGGTAGAGAGGTAGAGAGAGGTAGAGAGAAGTAGAGAGAGGTAGAGAAAGGTAGAGAAAGGTAGAGAGAGGTAGAGAGAGGTAGAGAGAGGTAGAGAGAGGTAGAGAGAAGTAGAGAGAGGTAGAGAGGTAGAGAGAAGTAGAGAGAGGTAGAGAAAGGTAGAGAGAGGTAGAGAGAAGTAGAGAGAGGTAGAGAAAGGTAGAGAGAGGCAGAGAGAGGCAGAGAGAGGCAGAGAGAGGTAGAGAAAGGTAGAGAGAGATAGAGAGAGGTAGAGAGGTAGAGAGAGGTAGAGAGAGGTAGAGAGAGGTAGAGAGAGGTAGAGAGGTAGAGAGAAGTAGAGAGAGGTAGAGAGAGGTAGAGAGAGGTAGAAAGATGTAGAGAGAGGTAGAGAGAGGTAGAGAGAGGTAGAGAGAGGTAGAGAAAGGTAGAGAGAGGTAGAGAGAGGTAGAGAGGTAGAGAGAGGTAGAGAGAGGTAGAGAGAGATAGAGAGGTAGAGAGGTAGAGAGGTAGAGAGAGGAATAGGGAGGTAGAGAGAGTTAGAGAGAGTTAGAGAGAGATAGAGAGAGGTAGAGAGGTAGAGAGAAGTAGAGAGAGGTAGAGAGAGGTAGAGAGAGGTAGAAAGATGTAGAGAGAGGTAGAGAGAGGTAGAGAGAGGTAGAGAGAGGTAGAGAGAGGTAGAGAGGTAGAGAGAGGTAGAGAGAGGTAGAGAGAGGCAGAGAGAGGCAGAGAGAGGTAGAGAAAGGTAGAGAGAGGTAGAGAGAGGTAGAGAGAGGTAGAGAGAGGTAGAGAGAAGTAGAGAGAGGTAGAGAGGTAGAGAGAAGTAGAGAGAGGTAGAGAAAGGTAGAGAGAGGTAGAGAGAAGTAGAGAGAGGTAGAGAAAGGTAGAGAGAGGCAGAGAGAGGCAGAGAGAGGCAGAGAGAGGTAGAGAAAGGTAGAGAGAGATAGAGAGAGGTAGAGAGAGATAGAGAGAGGTAGAGAGGTAGAGAGAGGTAGAGAGGCAGAGAGAGGTAGAGAGAGGTAGAGAGAGGTAGAGAGAGGTAGAGAGGTAGAGAGAAGTAGAGAGAGGTAGAGAGAGGTAGAGAGAGGTAGAAAGATGTAGAGAGAGGTAGAGAGAGGTAGAGAGAGGTAGAGAGAGGTAGAGAAAGGTAGAGAGAGGTAGAGAGAGGTAGAGAGGTAGAGAGAGGTAGAGAGAGGTAGAGAGAGGTAGAGAGAGATAGAGAGAGGTAGAGAGAGGTAGAGAGAGGTAGAGAAAGGTAGAGAGAGGTAGAGAGAGGTAGAGAGGTAGAGAGGTAGAGAGAGGAATAGGGAGGTAGAGAGAGTTAGAGAGAGTTAGAGAGAGATAGAGAGAGGTAGAGAGGTAGAGAGAAGTAGAGAGAGGTAGAGAGAGGTAGAGAGAGGTAGAAAGATGTAGAGAGAGGTAGAGAGAGGTAGAGAGAGGTAGAGAGAGGTAGAGAAAGGTAGAGAGAGGTAGAGAGAGGTAGAGAGGTAGAGAGGTAGAGAGAGGTAGAGAGAGGTAGAGAGGTAGAGAGGTAGAGAGAGGAATAGGGAGGTAGAGAGAGTTAGAGAGAGTTAGAGAGAGATAGAGAGAGGTAGAGATAGGTAGAGAGAAGTAGAGAGAGGTAGAGAAAGGTAGAGAGAGGTAGAGAGAAGTAGAGAGAGGTAGAGAGGTAGAGAGAGGTAGAGAGAGGCAGAGAGAGGCAGAGAGAGGTAGAGAAAGGTAGAGAGAGGTAGAGAGAGGTAGAGAGAGGTAGAGAGAGGTAGAGAGAAGTAGAGAGAGGTAGAGAGGTAGAGAGAAGTAGAGAGAGGTAGAGAGAGGTAGAGAGAGGTAGAGAGAAGTAGAGAGAGGTAGAGAAAGGTAGAGAGAGGTAGAGAGAGGCAGAGAGAGGCAGAGAGAGGTAGAGAAAGGTAGAGAGAGATAGAGAGAGGTAGAGAGAGATAGAGAGAGGTAGAGAGGTAGAGAGAGGTAGAGAGGCAGAGAGAGGCAGAGAGAGGTAGAGAGAGGTAGAGAGAGGTAGAGAGAGGTAGAGAGGTAGAGAGAAGTAGAGAGAGGTAGAGAGAGGTAGAGAGAGGTAGAAAGATGTAGAGAGAGGTAGAGAGAGGTAGAGAGAGGTAGAGAGAGGTAGAGAAAGGTAGAGAGAGGTAGAGAGAGGTAGAGAGGTAGAGAGGTAGAGAGGTAGAGAGAGGAATAGGGAGGTAGAGAGAGTTAGAGAGAGTTAGAGAGAGGTAGAGAGAGGTAGAGAGGTAGAGAGGTAGAGAGAGGTAGAGAGAGGTAGAGAGAGGTAGAGAGAGGTAGAGAGGTAGAGAGGTAGAGAGAGGTAGAGAGAGGTAGAGAGAGGTAGAGAGAGGTAGAGAGAGGTAGAGAGAGGTAGAGAAAGGCAGAGGGAGGAAGCCACTGAGGTAGAAATAGGATAACAAAATTGAAAAATGATTCTATGCAAACCTGATTAGTAAAGTATTTCTGCAATGGAACATAGAGATATAAAAAGTCCCTAAATATATGAAAAATGAGTCATGATGTAGCCATTATAGGTTAGTATTTCATTACCATTATAGGTTAGTATTTCATTACCATTATGGGTTAGTATTTCATTACCATTATAGGTTAGTATTTCAATTACCATTATAGGTTAGTATTTCAATTACCATTATAGGTTAGTATTTCATTACCATTACAGGTTAGTATTTCATTACCATTATGGGTTAGTATTTCATTACCATTACAGGTTAGTATTTCATTACCATTACAGGTTAGTATTTCATTACCATTATAGGTTAGTATTTCATTACCATTATAGGTTAGTATTTCATTACCATTATAGGTTAGTATTTCTGTAAGGGTATATAGACATACAGTGGGGGGAAAAAGTATTTAATCAGCCACCAATTGTGCAAGTTCTCCCACTTAAAAAGATGAGAGAGGCCTGTAATTTTCATCATAGGTACACGTCAACTATGACAGACAAAATCAGGGAAAAAAATTCAGAAAATCACATTGAATTTATTTGCAAATTATGGTGGAAAATAAGTATTTGGTCAATAACAAAAGTTTCTCAATACTTTGTTATATACCCTTTGTTGGCAATGACACAGGTCAAACGTTTTCTGTAAGTCTGTTGCTGGTATTTTGGCCGATTCCTCCATGCAGATCTCCTCTAGAGCAGTGATGTTTTGGGGCTGTCGCTGGGCAACACGGACTTTCAACTCCCTCCAAAGATTTTCTATGGGGTTGAGATCTGGAGACTGGCTAGGCCACTCCAGGACCTTGAAATGCTTCTTACGAAGCCACTCCTTCGTTGCCCGGGCAGTGTGTTTGGGATCATTGTCATGCTGAAAGACCCAGTCACGTTTCATCTTCAATGCCCTTGCTGATGGAAGGAGGTTTTCACTCAAAATCTCACGATACATGGCCCCATTCATTCTTTCCTTTACATGGATCAGTCGTCCTGGTCCCTTTGCAGAAAAACAGCCCCAAAGCATGATGTTTCCACCCCCATGCTTCACAGTAGGTATGGTGTTCTTTGGATGCAACTCAGCATTCTTTGTCCTCCAAACACGACGAGTTGAGTTTTTACCAAAAAGTTATATTTTGGTTTCATCTGACCATATGACATTCTCCCAATCCTCTTCTGGATCATCCAAATGCACTCTAGCAAACTTCAGACGGGCCTGGACATGTACTGGCTTAAGCAGGGGGACACGTCTGGCACTGCAGGATTTGAGTCCCTGGCGGCGTAGTGTGTTACTGATGGTAGGCTTTGTTACTTTGGTCCCAGCTCTCTGCAGGTCATTCACTAGGTCCCCCCGTGTGGTTCTGGGATTTTTGCTCACCGTTCTTGTGATCATTTTGACCCCACGGGGTGAGATCTTGCGTGGAGCCCCAGATCGAGGGAGATTATCAGTGGTCTTGTATGTCTTCCATTTCCTAATAATTGCTCCCACAGTTGATTTCTTCAAACCAAGCTGCTTACCTATTGCAGATTCAGTGTTCCCAGCCTGGTGCAGGTCTACAATTTTGTTTCTGGTGTCCTTTGACAGCTCTTTGGTCTTGGCCATAGTGGAGTTTGGAGTGTGACTGTTTGAGGTTGTGGACAGGTGTCTTTTACTGATAACAAGTTCAAACAGGTGCCATTAATACAGGTAACGAGTGGAGAACAGAGGAGCCTCTTAAATAAGAAGTTACAGGTCTGTGAGAGCCAGAAATCTTGCTTGTTTGTAGGTGACCAAATACTTATTTTCCACCATAATTTGCAAATAAATTCATTAAAAATCCTACAATGTGATTTTCCAGAATTTTTTCTCTCTCAATTTGTCTGTCATAGTTGACGTGTACCTATGATGAAAATTACAGGCCTCTCTCATCTTTTTAAGTGGGAGAACTTGCACAATTGGTGGCTGACTAAATACTTTTTTTCCCCACCGTACAGTACAAAACCCAAAAAGATATGCACAATTAAAGAATATATAATTTATTATAAAATCATGATGTTGCCTACTGTGAGAGGAAAACGTGACTAGAAAAGCAGGACGGTGTCCCAGTCCTGATGAATCCAAATGAAGAATTCAGCCGTCTTTCATAATCGCAGTAGATGTTGCATCAGTTAGCAACAAGCAAGCCGTTAAACAGCCCCAAACAACTCTAATCAAAACATTCAGCAACAGCCCCGCTACACACAGCTCTGGTCCCTTTCAAAACTGAATCTGCTCTCTGTGTCCCAAATGGCACCCTATTTCCTATATACTACACTACTTTTGACCAGGACCCACTAAAAGTAATGCACTATTATTGGGAATGTAAATCAACCCTGTTCAGAAGTAGAGCACTATAAAGGGATTAGGGTGCCATTTGGGACCCGTCCCAGGCTGAAGGTATGTGTATTCGTCCTCAGCAGATGTGGCTGTCGATTCGGATCATCAACACTGATTCGACAGAGGACCGTTTGATAGAGGTTCAGATCCTGTCCCCTGTAGCTCAGGTGATAGAGCATGGCGCTTGCAACGCCAGGGTTGTGGGTTCGTTTGTAAAACATTTTTACTATGATTCATCATCATCACACTCTCTGTCCATCATTCACAGTGGGACTGTCTAACATGTAATTAGATACAATAGATTCACAGTTGTACTGTCGAACATGTCATTAAATACCAGAGCGGATCCGGGCGCATTGCTTCTGATGTTCACGTCAGGAATAACGGATGCCTGTGTGTCCAAACTGACACCCTATTCTCTTTATAGTGCACTACTTTTGACCAGAGCCTTATGAGTTCTAGTCAAAAGTAGTGCACTATAAAGGGAACATGGTGTTATTTGGGACGGTACCTTGAAAGTTGAAACCTGTTTAACCTTTTACTGCAGTGGGCTAAATCAGGGTCACAGAGGAAGGCCCTCAAAATTGTCAAAGACTCCAGCCACCCTAGTCATAGACTGTTCTCTCTGCTACCGCACGGCAAGCGGTACCGGAGCGCCAAGTCTAGGTCCAAAAGACTTCTCAACAGCTTCTACCCCCAAGCCATAAGACTCCTGAACAGCTAATCATGGCTACCCAGACTATTTGTACTGCACCCCCACCCCATCTTTTTACGCTGCTGCTACTCTGTTAATTATTTATGCATAGTCACTTTAACTCTACCCACATGTACATATTACCTCAACTACCTCAACTAGCCGGTGCCCCCGCACATTGACTCTGCACCGGTACCCCCCTGTATATATAGCCTCCCTACTGTTATTTTATTTTACTTCTGCTCTTTTTTTCTCAACACTTTTTTGTTGTTGTTTTATTTTACTTTTTTATTAAAAATAAATGCACTGTTGGTTAAGGGCTGTTAGTAAGCATTTCCCTGTAATGTCTGCACCTGTTGTATTCGGCGCATGTGGCCAATACAATTTGATTTGATTTGATTTGAGACTGTTTATTTTACTGCAGTGGGCTTAATCAGGGTCACACAGAATGTTTCTTTAAAAAAAAAAAAAAAATGTAGTATAGAAGAGAAACTTATCAGGATTACTTTGGTTAGGAAAGGGGGAAGAAACTGGCACATTTAGGTTGTGAATTAAATAGATTGGCCTCTCAGTAGAGCTCTTGATGCTGTGATTACAACTCAGTCATTTATTATTAAGACAAGCAAAAACATTGAAAGACTTCAATGCATCCCAACTGGTACCCTATTCCCTGTATTTTACATTTACATTTACGTCATTTAGCAGACGCTCTTATCCAGAGCGACTTACAAATAGGTGCATTCACCTTATAGCCAGTGGGATAACCACTTTACAATGTTTTTTTTTTATGTTGTTTTTTGGGGGTTGGGGTTTGGGTTGGGGTAAGGGGGGGAGGGTAGAAGGATTACTTTATCCTATCCCAGGTACTCCTTAAAGAGGTGGGGTTTCAAATGTCTCCGGAAGGTGGTGAGTGACTCCGCTGTCCTGGCGTCGTGAGGGAGCTTGTTCCACCATTGGGGTGCCAGAGCAGCGAACAGTTTTGACTGGGCTGAGCGGGAACTATGCTATATAGAACACTGCTTTTATGCTATATAGAACACTGTTTTTATGCTATATAGAACACTGTTTTTATGCTATATAGAACACTGCTTTTATGCTATATAGAACACTGCTTTTGACCAGAGCCCGTAGGGGGCCAGTTGGGCTGTTTAGAATAGGGTACCATTTGGAATGCAGGCCTTCAGCTTCGGAATCACTTCATAACTGGAACAGGGGGCGTGAATATCTTCTCTTTTCACTCCGTTCTGTATTAAACTGATTATCTTGTCAAGACGGTTACGACACCCCGTATCTTTTGAGGGCTACTTCGGAACCCTCATCTACAACTTTCATTCCGCAAATGGACTCCAAAGCTGTGTTTACACAAAGAGTATCAGTCGTCGTGGTGACAGCAGCTTTAAAGACGAAGAGTCTCTTCAGTGAGAGAAAGGGCTGAAGCGGAATAGCATGTAGGAGCGTGTGAAAAGGCTTAATTATGAATTATGGTTTAAAAAATCTTGCTGTTACAAAGTAGTGTTTAAATATGAATTTCTTCTAGTTGTTTGTGCTGATTTTCCCTCCAGTGGTGTGATGTGTTACATAACCCATACAGAGAATAAAGCAATTAAACACCATCCTTCCTTCCTTCCTGTTAGATAATGAGTTGGATGTGGAAAATGGGTCAAGACTAAAGGAACCAGGCTGCTTGTCTTCCTGCTCCTAATCTGCTCAGTGCTCTAACCCTGACAAATGCAGTAAGCTTAGACTGTACATATCGCTCTTCTCCCTGCTTTTCTCTCTCTCTCTCTCTCTCTCTCTCTCTCTCTCTCTCTCTCTTTCTCTCTCTCTCTCTCTCTCTCTCTCTCTCTCTCTCTCTCTCTCTCTCTCTCTCTCTCTCTCTCTCTCTCTCTCTCTCCCTGTCTCTCTCTCTCTCTCTCTCTCTCTCTCTCTCGCTCTCTCTCCCTGTCTCTCTCTCTCTCTCTCTCTCTGTCTCTCTCTCTCTCCCTGTCTCTCTCTCTCTCTCTCTGTCTCTCTCTCTCTCTCTCTCTCTCTCTCTCTCTCTCTCTCTCTCTCTCTCTCACTCTGCAACTCCAACTGGACCTCCTTTCCTCCCTCTCTCTCTCACTGGAGACGTTATTTTTCAGCCAGTCACCTTCTCCGGGGGGAGCAGCTGTGAACAGTACACCCCAGGGAGGAAGGTCACAGTCAGACGGTCCACAGCTCACCGTCTAACTGTCTACAGCCTGGATTCACTCCTTTCTCATTCGCCCTTCCTCCTTTCTCTCTGCCTCCCCTGCCTCCCCTTGCCTCCCCTGCATCCCTCCCTCCTGCCTCCCCACTGCCCCCTCTGCTTCCCCTGCCTCCCCTTGCCTCCCCTGCATCACTCCCTCCTGCCTCCCCACTGCCTCCCCTGCCTCCCCTTGCCTCCCCTGCATCCCTCCCTCCTGCCTCCCCACTGCCCCCTCTGCTTCCCCTGCCTCCCCACTACATTTTTGGATATACCATGTAAACACTGTTGTTCTAAATCTAAAGCTCTTTGGTCTTTCATAGGCTTATATCTACATTTCAATAAAATGTTCTACAGTGAAAGTCATATTTTTTGGAGAAATAACAGAAAAATAATAACAGTAATAATAAATCCATAATGAGTCCATGATAACTTGGCTGTATACACAGGGTACCAGTACTGAGTCCATGATAACTTGGCTATATACACGGGGTACCAGTACTGAGTCCATGATAACTTGGCTGTATACACGGGGTACCAGTACTGAGTCCATGATAACTTGGCTGTATACACGGGTTACCAGTACTGAGTCCATGATAACTTGGCTGTATACACAGGGTACCAGTACTGAGTCCATGATAACTTGGCTGTATACACGGGTTACCAGTACTGAGTCCATGATAACTTGGCTATATACACGGGGTACCAGTACTGAGTCCATGATAACTTGGCTGTATACACGGGTTACCAGTACTGAGTCCATGATAACTTGGCTGTATACACAGGGTACCAGTACTGAGTCCATGATAACTTGGCTATATACAGGGTACCAGTACTGAGTCCATGATAACTTGGCTGTATACACAGGGTACCAGTACTGAGTCCATGATAACTTGGCTATATACACGGGGTACCAGTACTGAGTCCATGATAACTTGGCTATATACACGGGGTACCAGTACTGAGTCCATGATAACTTGGCTATATACACGGGGTACCAGTACTGAGTCCATGATAACTTGGCTATATACACGGGGTACCAGTACTGAGTCCATGATAACTTGGCTGTATACACAGGGTACCAGTACTGAGTCCATGATAACTTGGCTATATACAGGGTACCAGTACTGAGTCCATGATAACTTGGCTGTATACACAGGGTACCAGTACTGAGTCCATGATAACTTGGCTATATACACAGGGTACCAGTACTGAGTCCATGATAACTTGGCTATATACACGGGTTACCAGTACTGAGTCCATGATAACTTGGCTGTATACACGGGTTACCAGTACTGAGTCCATGATAACTTGACTGTATACACGGGGTACCAGTACTGAGTCCATGATAACTTGGCTGTATACACGGGGTACCAGTACTGAGTCCATGATAACTTGGCTGTATACACGGGGTACCAGTACTGAGTCCATGATAACTTGGCTATATACACGGGGTACCAGTACTGAGTCCACGATAACTTGGCTATATACACGGGGTACCAGTACTGAGTCCATGATAACTTGGCTGTATACACGGGGTACCAGTACTGAGTCCATGATAACTTGGCTGTATACACGGGTTACCAGTACTGAGTCCATGATAACTTGGCTATATATACGGGGTACCAGTACTGAGTCCATGATAACTTGGCTATATATACGGGGTACCAGTACTGAGTCCATGATAACTTGGCTATATATACGGGGTACCAGTACTGAGTCCATGATAACTTGGCTGTATACACGGGTTACCAGTACTGAGTCCATGATAACTTGGCTGTATACACGGGGTACCAGTACTGAGTCCATGATAACTTGGCTATATACACAGGGTACCAGTACTGAGTCCATGATAACTTGGCTGTATACACGGGTTACCAGTACTGAGTCCATGATAACTTGGCTGTATACACGGGGTACCAGTACTGAGTCCATGATAACTTGGCTGTATACATGGGTTACCAGTACTGAGTCCATGATAACTTGGCTATATATACTGGGTACCAGTACTGAGTCCATGATAACTTGGCTATATACACAGGGTACCAGTACTGAGTCCATGATAATGTGGCTGTATACACGGGGTACCAGTACTGAGTCCATGATAACTTGGCTGTATACATGGGGTACCAGTACTGAGTCCATGATAACTTGGCTGTATACACGGGTTACCAGTACTGAGTCCATGATAACTTGGCTATATATACGGGGTACCAGTACTGAGTCCATGATAACTTGGCTATATATACGGGGTACCAGTACTGAGTCCATGATAACTTGGCTATATATACGGGGTACCAGTACTGAGTCCATGATAACTTGGCTGTATACACGGGTTACCAGTACTGAGTCCATGATAACTTGGCTGTATACACGGGGTACCAGTACTGAGTCCATGATAACTTGGCTATATACACAGGGTACCAGTACTGAGTCCATGATAACTTGGCTGTATACACGGGTTACCAGTACTGAGTCCATGATAACTTGGCTGTATACACGGGGTACCAGTACTGAGTCCATGATAACTTGGCTGTATACATGGGTTACCAGTACTGAGTCCATGATAACTTGGCTATATATACTGGGTACCAGTACTGAGTCCATGATAACTTGGCTATATACACAGGGTACCAGTACTGAGTCCATGATAATGTGGCTGTATACACGGGGTACCAGTACTGAGTCCATGATAACTTGGCTGTATACATGGGGTACCAGTACTGAGTCCATGATAACTTGGCTGTATACACGGGTTACCAGTACTGAGTCCATGATAACTTGGCTGTATACACGGGGTACCAGTACTGAGTCCATGATAACTTGGCTTTATACACGGGGTACCAGTACTGAGTCCATGATAACTTGGCTGTATACACGGGGTACCAGTACTGAGTCCATGATAACTTGGCTGTATACACGGGGTACCAGTACTGAGTCCATGATAACTTGGCTGTATACACGGGGTACCAGTACTGAGTCCATGATAACTTGGCTATATACACATGGGGTACCAGTACTGAGTCAATGACAACTTGGCTGTATACACCGGGTACCAGTACTGAGTCCATGATAACTTGGCTGTATACACGGGGTACCAGTACTGAGTCCATGATAACTTGGCTGTATACACGGGGTACCAGTACTGAGTCCATGATAACTTGGCTGTATACACGGGGTACCAGTACTGAGTCAATGTGCAGGGGTACGAGGTAATTGAGGTAGATATGTACATATAGGTAGGGATAAAGTGACTAGGCAACAGGATAGATAATAAACAGTAACAGCAGGGTATGTGATGAGTCAAAATAGTTAGTGCAAAAAGGGTCAATGCAAATTAGTGATTTTTGAGGTTGGTTCGGTTTCGGGTTCTATTAGTAAAAAATAATCACGGATTTCGATTTCGATAGTTTTGTTTGACATTAAATGCACTATGTGGCTGTAACAACACGGAATAAAACAATTAATACAAGTCCCGCTATGGTAGTGACTGCCGATCACTTATTAACCATCATTTATTCACATTAATTTACTTTAATAAAATATTTGTTTTATTTCATTCCAAGTCATCATCTCATCTCTATAGAGCTGCTGCTATCTGACAGAATCTAAATGTTAGTAGTTCTTCAAAGTAAGTAAGGCACACTTTTATGAATGCTGAATACCAACTATCAATCACTTAGATCATGTCACCAAGCAACTGTTTTTTATCCCTCTCGATCGCACGTTCTCTCTTCTCTCCGTGTCTGCGCCACACAGACCGGACAAGTTTAAGTTTAATGACCACGTTTTTCTGCACTAAACTATGTAAGATATTGGCCTGTTGGAAACTAAAACCCGCTACTACATCGCACAGTTCAGGCTTCATCTGATTTATCTCTACAGAAACTGCACAGAAAGAAAAAAAAAAAAAACGAAATGGAATTCTAATAATTGAACTGACGTCAGTCAAATAGTTGTTTAAAAACCGAAAAATAACAAACATTTTGGTTAATAACTCAGCACTAATGCAGATAGTCTGTGTAGCTATTGGTTAACTATTTGACTAACTATTTATCAGTCTTATGGCTTGGGGGTAGAAGCTGTTCAGGGTCCAGTTGGTTCCAGACTTGGTGTATCGGTACCGCTTGGGTGGCTGGAGTCTTTGTCAATTTTTAGGTCCCAAAAACTACTTTCTGGTCAAAAGTAGTGCACTTTTGAATAGGGTGCCATTTGGAACGTAGAGGTTCACTGCTCCTCCGCTTTGCTGTCATTTTGTAGTTTTGAAATCCCTCTCGATCGATCGGACTAAGAGCTCTAATCTGATTGGACAAAGCTGTTATCAGACTAATTTAAGCAACGATCAATAGAGCATTATGTCAGCGTGTGTGTGTGTGTGTGTGTGTGTGTGTGTGTGTGTGTGTGGGTGTGTGTGTGTGTGTGTGTATGTGTGTGTTTGTGTGTGTGTGAGAGTGTGTGTGTGTGTGTGTGGGTGTGTGTGAGAGTGTGTGTGTGTGTGTTTGTGTGTGTGTGAGAGTGTGTGAGAGTGTGTGTGTGTGTGTGTGGGTGTGTGTGAGAGTGTGTGTGTGTGTGTGTGTGTGTGTGTGTGTGTGTGTGTGTGTGTGTGTGTGTGTGTGTGCGTGCGTGCGTCTGCCTTTCTTTCATTCAGGGCCAGTCTGTACATACACCAGCCAGGGCCTGGGCGGTCATGACATTTTGTCAGCCGATTATTGTCATGCAAAAGACGGCCGGTCTCACAGTAATTAACCGTTCATTAACATAAACACGTTTAGCATCTCCAGGCCACATTATCTTAGTCAGGTCTAAAGAAACATTATGATATGAAGAAAATGTATTTCAGAAGAACAGAATATGAGTTGGCCTACTGTATGTTATCTGGCTAAGCTCCATGCTATAGGCTGGGGTTCCCCAACTGGCCGTGGTTTTATTTGGCCCCCCAATTTTTCTGAGCTAAAATAATAATAATAATAATAATAATAATAATAATAATAATAATAGTAATAATAATAATAATAATAATAATAATAATAATAATAATAATAATAATAATAATAATAATAGTAATAGTAATAGTAATAATAATAATAATATAAATAATAATAATAATAATAATAATAATAATAATAATAATAATAATAATACAAATTAAAATAAACATGTTGGACATAAAAGACTGTAAAAAACCAGGAAATCAGCTCCAATTGATTTTAATTTGGTTAATCTGTTCCCAAGTATTCCCACGAAGGCAATTTGCAGTCTACAAATGATTGGTAATTATGTTCCGGCCCATCCGCTCAAGAGAAAATCGGCCCGCGGATATTTTTCCCATTCTGGAGCGAGTGCTCATATGAAGTGGATGTTGAGCGTAAAAGTGATCATTTGAAACAGGTCCTGTACGATTGATTTATAGTTATTTGGCAACTTTAGTTGTAAATTATACAAACCTTAGAATGTGTTAAAAATCTAAACATTTATGATTTGAGAAAGTCGCAAAAAAAAAGCTTGCGCTCTGTTCCTTGCCT
Source organism: Coregonus lavaretus (assembly GCF_964263955.1). Lineage (NCBI taxonomy): Eukaryota > Metazoa > Chordata > Actinopteri > Salmoniformes > Salmonidae > Coregonus > Coregonus lavaretus. Next base: position 118,992 of record NC_140016.1, on the reverse strand, counting down.
CAGGCTGCACAGCTGTTCTCTCATCAAGTGGTCATATTTTCACCCATTCTCAATTGAATGTTGTCTTTACTAATATGTAAAATGAGTTTCTGTTTAGAATGGCCCATTATCAAATGGTCAGGAACAGGAGCAAGAAAATAAAGACGTGTCATCCGTGGTGTAGGCCACTCATCCGTATGTACTGGAGTAGAGAATGGAGGCCACTTTCCCTCGGGTAAGGCTACTCCGCTATTCCGGTTATTTCCCTGCATGACAGGTGATATTCCGCCCAAACTCTGTATGCCATGGGCTCTCCAACCCTGTCCCTCCAGATACCCAATACTCTGTATGCCACGGGCTCTCCAACCCTGTTCCTCCAGCTACCCAGTACTCTGTATGCCATGGGCTCTCCAACCCTGTTCCTGCAGCTACCCAGTACTCTGTATGCCATGGGCTCTCCAACCCTGTTCCCCCAGCTACCCAGTACTCTGTATGCCATGGGCTCTCCAACCCTGTTCCCCCAGCTACCCAGTACTCTGTATGCCATGGGCTCTCCAACCCTGTTCCTCCAGCTACCCAGTACTCTGTATGCCATGGGCTCTCCAACCCTGTTCCCCCAGCTACCCAGTACTCTGTATGCCATGGGCTCTCCAACCCTGTTCCTGTATCTACCCAGTACTCTGTATGAAATGGGCTCTCCAACCCTGTTCCTGTATCTACCCAGTACTCTGTATGAAATGGGCTCTCCAACCCTGTTCCCCCAGCTACCCAGTACTCTGTATGCCATGGGCTCTCCAACCCTGTTCCCCCAGCTACCCAGTACTCTGTATGCCATGGGCTCTCCAACCCTGTTCCTCCAGCTACCCAGTACTCTGTATGCCATGGGCTCTCCAACCCTGTTCCTCCAGCTACCCAGTACTCTGTATACCATGGGCTCTCCAACCCTGTTCCCTCCAGCTACCCAGTACTCTGTATGCCATGGGCTCTCCAACCCTGTTCCTGCAGCTACCCAGTACTCTGTATGCCATGGGCTCTCCAACCCTGTTCTGCAGCTACCCAGTACTCTGTATGCCAGGGGCTCTCCAACCCTATTCCTCCAGCTACCCAGTACTCTGTATGCCATGGGCTCTCCAACCCTGTTCCTGCAGCTACCCAGTGCTTAATTTGGGAAACCAAGTGAAATCTGTTTCGGGAACATCGATAGCAAAAAAAATGCACAATTAAACATATTTCATTAAACTGCCAGCCCCTCGCTCTGCGCGCTGGAGAAAGGAATGAAGAAGAGAGGGGAGGAGATGGAAACGCACGGTGGTGAGATATTCTGTAACTAAAGGTAATGCGTCAGACTATTAATTAAGGAAATATAAAAACTGCCTATTACTAAGCTATTCAAAATCAAATGCAAAGTCACTATAACTGTTTAATTTAGACTAGACAAATTATGTACCAAAGATACCAAATACCAATTATGTACCAAATACTTAAATCAGTATTTAAAAAAATATGTTTCTGCCATGTGTAATATGTGGGAGGCTTTGTATTGTATAACGGTACAATCATTATTTTAATTCAGGTTTTTTCCCAGGCTTGAGCTCATAAATAAAATCATGCATAAACTCTAATATGTGTACGGGTGTTTTGAATTAATCATCACCTTAGAAAGCACTGTCCATTTTGCTGTGTTTGGCTTTGAAACAACATCCACAAAGACTGTCTTTAACACTCAGTTTCAACCTGTTGTTGAACTTTCTTCAAATTGATCATCACAGTGAGGTGAGTTTTAAAAGCACATACTGTTTTGATGATAAGTGTTTGATGTGATTTTAGATTGCATTTACATTAATGTCAGACTGGTTCGATGGACAATAGAGCCTGAATACCAGGCCATTAGACTCACCCCTTCACAACCCTGAGATAGTTATTCACCCCTTCACAACCCTGAGATAGTTATTCACCCCTTCACAACCCTGAGATAGTTATTCACCCCTTCACAACCCTGAGATAGTTATTCACCCCTTCACAACCCTGATATAGTTATTCACCCCTTCACAACCCTGAGAGAGTTATTCACCCCTTCACAACCCTGAGATAGTTATTCACCCCTTCACAACCCTGAGATAGTTATTCACCCCTTCACAACCCTGAGATAGTTATTCACCCCTTCACAACCCTGAGATAGTTATTCACCCCTTCACAACCCTGAGATAGTTATTCACCCCTTCACAACCCTGAGATAGTTATTCACCCCTACACAACCTTGAGAGAGTTACTCACCCCTACAAAACCTTGAGAGAGTTACTCACCCCTACACAACCTTGAGAGAGTTATTCACCCCTACAAAACCTTGAGACAATTACTCACCCCTACAAAACCTTGAGAGAGTTATTCACCCCTACACAACCTTGAGAGAGTTACTCACCCCTACAAAACCTTGAGAGAGTTACTCACCCCTACAAAACCTTGAGAGAGTTACTCACCCCTACAAAACCTTGAGAGAGTTATTCACCCCTACAAAACCTTGAGAGAGTTATTCACCCCTACAAAACCTTGAGAGAGTTATTCACCCCTACACAACCTTGAGAGAGTTATTCACCCCTACACAACCATGCTCCTGGCTGTCTTGTCGCTCATGTAATCTCGCACATTCAACAGATCCCAAAAAATAAATGCTTGCCTCCCATCCACACAAACACACACACACACACACACACACACACACACACACACACACACACACACACACACACACACACTACACAAGTGTGAAGTGCCACAATCTGTTAATCTACGACAGTACACAACCCAGGTTACATTCCAAAGCAGAAGAGGCAACCTAAAGCCAATGGCTACATTACTACTGAAGAGTTATACACAACCTTGAGACATTACTACTGAAGTGGAAGAAAACAACCATCCATGTCATTTCGTTGTAGGCCTCCTGTAGCTCAGTTGGTAGAGCATGGCGCTTGCAACTCCAGGGTTGTGGGTTCGATTCCAACGGGGGGCCAGTATGAAAAATGTATGCACTCACTAACTGTAAGTCGCTCTGGATAAGAGCGTCTGCTAAATGGCAAAAAAAAAAAATTCTCTGTCTCTGTTAAAATCAACTGGGGAGGTCTCTGTCTCTGCTCTGACACCAACTGGAGAGGTCTCTGTCTCTGTTAAAATCAACTGGGGAGGTCTCTGTCTCTGCTCTGACACCAACTGGGGAGGTCTCTGACACCAACTGGGGAGGTCTCTGACACCAACTGGGGAGGTCTCTGTCTCTGCTCTGACACCAACTGGGGAGGTCTCTGACACCAACTGGGGAGGTCTCTGACTCTGCTCTGACACCAACTGGGGAGGTCTCTGACACCAACTGGGGAGGTCTCTGTCTCTGTTAAAATCAACTGGGGAGGTCTCTGTCTCTGCTCTGACACCAACTGGGGAGGTCTCTGACACCAACTGGGGAGGTCTCTGTCTCTGACACCAACTGGGGAGGTCTCTATCTCTGACACCAACTGGGGAGGTCTCTGTCTCTGATACCAACTGGGGAGGTCTCTGTTTCTGACACCAACTGGGGAGGTCTCTGTCTCTGACACCAACTGGGGAGGTCTCTCTATCTGACACCAACTGGAGAGGTCTCTGTCTCTGACACCAACTGGGGAGGTCTTTGTTCTGAAACCAACTGGGGAGGTCTCTGTTCTGACACCAACTGGGGAGGTCTCTGTCTCTGATACCAACTGGGGATGTCTCTGTCTCTGATACCAACTGGGGAGGTCTCTGTTTCTGATACAAACTGGGGAGGTCTCTGTTTCTGACACCAACTGGGGAGGTCTCTGTTTCTGACACCAACTGGGGAGGTCTCTGTTCTGACACCAACTGGGGAGGTCTCTGTCTCTGATACCAACTGGGGAGGTCTCTGTCTCTGACACCAACTGGGGAGGTCTGTGATCTGACACCAACTGGTGAGGTCTCTGTTCTGACACCATCTGGGGAGGTCTCTGTCTCTGATACCAACTGGGGAGGTCTCTGTCTCTGACACCAACTGGGGAGGTCTCTGTCTCTGATACCAACCGGGGAGGTCTCTCTCTGACACCAACTGGGGAGGTCTCTGTCTCTGACACCAACTGGGGAGGTCTCTGTTCTGACACCAACTGGGGAGGTCTCTGTTCTGACACCAACTGGGGAGAGGTCTCTGCTCTGACACCATCTGGGGAGGTCTCTATCTCTGATACCAACTGGAGAGGTATCTGTCTCTGACAACAGCAACAGCATACTAATGAAAGCCTTGGGCTAAACTGGTTCATTAGAAGACAAGCAAAGCAGCAACAAACTGAATAGAGCTACTTAGCTCTTCCACTAGCATGTTAGCAGCAGACTGTAGCAGAGGTACTGTATATGGTAGTGGTAGCCACTAACATTAGCCTCATAGCCCCATGGGCAGTAATGGCCAATTAGACATCTCTCTGATGAACCATCCACATGCCTGTGTGGCAATTAGGGAGGCTAGGAGAGGCTAGGAGAGGCTAGGAGAGGCTAAGAGAGGCTAGGAGAGGCTAAGAGAGGCTAGGAGAGGCTATGAGAGACTAAGAGAGGCTAGGAGAGGCTATGAGAGGCTAAGAGAGGCTAGGAGAGGCTAGGAGAGGCTAAGAGAGGCTAGGAGAGGCTAGGAGAGGCTAAGAGAGGCTAGGAGAGGCTAAGAGAGGCTAGGAGAGGCTAGGAGAGGATAAGAGAGGCTAGGAGAGGCTATGAGAGGCTAAGAGAGGCTAGGAGAGGCTAAGAGAGGCTAGGAGAGGCTAGGAGAGGCTAAGAGAGGCTAGGAGAGGCTAGTAGAGGCTAGGAGAGGCTAAGAGAGGCTAGGAGAGGCTAAGAGAGGCTAAGAGGGGCTAGGAGAGGCTAGTAGAGGCTAGGAGAGGCTAAGAGAGGCTAGGAGAGGCTAAGAGAGGCTAAGAGGGGCTAGGAGAGGCTAAGAGAGGCTAGGAGAGGCTAAGAGAGGCTAGGAGAGGCTAAGAGAGGCTAGGAGAGGCTAGGAGAGGCTAGGAGAGGCTAGGAGAGGCTAAGAGAGGCTAAGAGAGGCTAAGAGGGGCTAGGAGAGGCTAGTAGAGGCTAGGAGAGGCTAAGAGAGGCTAGGAGAGGCTAAGAGAGGCTAAGAGGGGCTAGGAGAGGCTAAGAGAGGCTAGGAGAGGCTAGGAGAGGCTAGGAGAGGCTAAGAGAGGCTAGGAGAGGCTAGGAGAGGATAAGAGAGGCTAGGAGAGGCTAGTAGAGGCTAGGAGAGGCTAAGAGAGGCTAGGAGAGGCTAAGAGAGGCTAGGAGGGGCTAGGAGAGGCTAAGAGAGGCTAGTAGAGGCTAGGAGAGGCTAGGAGAGGCTAAGAGAGGCTAGGAGAGGCTAGGAGAGGATAAGAGAGGCTAGGAGAGGCTAGTAGAGGCTAGGAGAGGCTAAGAGAGGCTAGGAGAGGCTAAGAGAGGCTAGGAGGGGCTAGGAGAGGCTAAGAGAGGCTAGTAGAGGCTAGGAGAGGCTAGGAGAGGCTAGGAGAGGCTAGGAGAGGCTAAGAGGGGCTAGGAGAGGCTAGTAGAGGCTAGGAGAGGCTAAGAGAGGCTAGGAGAGGCTAAGAGAGGCTAAGAGGGGCTAGGAGAGGCTAAGAGAGGCTAGGAGAGGCTAGGAGAGGCTAGGAGAGGCTAGGAGAGGCTAGGAGAGGCTAGGAGAGGCTATGAGAGGCTAAGAGAGGCTAGGAGAGACTAAGAGGGGCTAGGAGAGGCTAAGAGAGGCTAAGAGGGGCTAGGATAGGCTAAGAGAGGCTAGTCGTTATACTGTCACAGGCCAGGGATACATCCCAAATGGCACCCTACTTCTTCTATAGTGCCCTACTTTTGACCAGAGCCCTTGTTAATATTGTGCACTATATAGGGAATAGGGTACTATTTGGGATGCAGCCTTGACCAGCTAGCTACAACATTGTTCTGTTGGAAGCTGGAAGCCAGCTAGCGGCTACACCATTCTTGAAAGCCAGCTTGCGCCAAGCAACAAGCCGCAGAATTGGGATTCCAATTACGCTCTTTAGGCGTTGGATCATTGCAACCTTCCATCTGAAGAGGGATTGTTGCGCGTCAGTTGTTGATAATGTATGTTGTTATCTTGTTACTATAGAAGAGATAGTGTATCATAGCCCATCAATCACTCAAGGCTAGCTTGTTACTGTAGAGAGATAGTGTATCATAGCCCATCAATCACTCAAGGCTAGCTTGTTACTGTAGAGAGATAGTGTATCATAGCCCATCAATGATTCAAGGATGGATGGCTCATACTAATACAGTAACCTACATCTTTACTGGTTAGCTTAGTTTCTGAGTGAGCTTAATGGATCTTTCATTTGACATTTCCAGTGTCATTGTCAGCTTGCTACTGTAGGAGTGGTATCTCAATCAATTCACCTCAAAGCTGAATGCCTCATACCCGAACATTAAAACCATACTGGTTCATATATTATATATATATATGGCATGTATTGGTCCGTTCTTCTTGGCGAGTTTAAAGAGGTTAAAGCATCTTTCATTTGCCATTCCCTGGTTGGTGTTTCAGCTGAGTCGTGTCAACAGGAAGCTGATAAACACTGTATAAGGTAACAGACAGAGGACGGTGATGCATCAGAGGTGATACTGTCATTTGGATGGACAGCTGGCAGCCTCCTGTATTGATCCAGACCACATCTCAGTCCATAGACCTGCATCCCAAATGGAACCCTATTCCTTTTTTAGTGCACTACATTTGACCAGGGCCTATACAGGTAATAGGGTCCCCGTTTGGGACGCAGGCCATAGCTCTGCAGTAAAGCAGCAGTATGAGGAAACAATCAGGTCCCAACAGAGTTTCAGAGCAGACACAAACAGACAGGTGGATGTTTTACAGTTTGCCAAGTCAGATAATGCAAAGTTGACTGTGAAAAACAAGATCAGGCGGTCACAAGTGTATCATAACGAGATAATATATACAGTCTATTAAATAGGGGATATAAAATATAAGATAATCTATACAGTCTATTAAATAGGATATATAAATTATAAAATAATCTATACAGTCTATTAAATAGGATATATAAATTATAAAATAATCTATACAGTCTATTAAATAGGATATATAAATTATAAAATAATCTATACAGTCTATTAAATAGGGGATATAAAATATAAGATAAGATAATCTATACAGTCTATTAAATAGGGCATATAAAATATAAAATAAGATAATCTATACAGTCTACTAAATAGAGAATGTTACAGTGGAGGACTGTGGAGTATTACAATGTGGGTTTGACTGAGTTGAAGCAGTGGTATAGCGCTCCTTAGAACACACACTGCACAATCCAAACGTCTCCTCAAAAGATACACTGTATTCTTCTTTCATCTCTGCTCTGTACGTGGAGATACTGTTAGCTTTTAACCATCCTTGGATCATCAAACACAATAACTGATGAGAAAATGCCTTCAGATTTCAGATGTTTGGAGAGAGAAGTCTGCTGTCATTCGTTTTTTTAATCAGCAACAGAAGAAAGCTGATCGCTTGTGAGGTATATAACACACACACACACACACACACACACACACACACACACACACACACACACACACACACACACACACACACACACACACACACACACACACACACACACACACACACACACACACACACACACACACACACACACACACACACACACACACAGTTGACTTTAGGAGACGACACCTCACTATAAATAATTGCATGCACAGAACCTGAAATGCAAATGGATGTGATTCACAATGGCTAGTCTCTCTCTGTATAGTATGTATCTATAGGTGCACTCTGTCGTTTTTTTTTTTTTTAATTCTGCAGTGAACAGAGATGGAGTTGATAGATAAAGAGAAGTTGTGTATTATCCTTTAATCACATTGTAATGTTTTAACTGAAATTATGATCTCTTTTAGTTTGCTGTACCTGCTCCACCCTAACCACTCCACTCTACAGGATATTTCTCTTTACACACTGTAGTTTTTATTCTGCAGTGAACAGACATTAAATCCATTTGGTGAAGAGCAATACAGTGAAGCATTTGGCATCACTTTGGTTAGCCACACCTGTTCTTCTCAAACCTAGGTCCTAATATTCCTTTTAAAAAAAGGAAGTGCCACGCTGCGGTGAAGAGCCACGCTGCGGTGAAGAGCCACGCTGCGGTGAAGAGCCACGCTGCGGTGAAGAGCCACGCTGCGGTGAAGAGCCACGCTGCGGTGAAGAGCCACGCTGCGGTGAAGAGCCACGCTGCGGTGAAGAGCCACGCTGCGGTGAAGAGCCACGCTGCGGTGAAGTGCCACGCTGTGGTGAAGTGCCACGCTGCGGTGAAGAGCCACGCTGCGGTGAAGAGCCACGCTGCGGTGAAGAGCCACGCTGCGGTGAAGAGCCACGCTGCGGTGAAGAGCCACGCTGCGGTGAAGAGCCACGCTGCGGTGAAGAGCCACGCTGCGGTGAAGAGCCACGCTGCGGTGAAGAGCCACGCTGCGGTGAAGAGCCACGCTGCGGTGAAGAGCCACGCTGCGGTGAAGACAGCTGTGGTCCTCTGTAGCTCAGCTGGTAGAGCACGGCGCTTGTAACGCCAGGGTAGTGGGTTCGATCCCCGGGACCACCCATACGTAAAAATGTATGCACACATGACTGTAAGTCGCTTTGGATAAAAGCGTCTGCTAAATGGCTTATTATTATTATTAAGAGACATGACATCTATTACGGAGGCTGCTGGAAAGGAGAAGAAAAGTACTGTATCTGGCAGATACAAAATCACACAACCTTTTGGTTTTCCGTCCCTGCTCCACTCTAACCAAGGACCTTATTTCTCTATAGCAGTTGTTCATTTAGCAGTGAAACCATTAGTTGATACAGTGCCTTCAGAAAATATATTCACACCCCTTGGGATTAAAATGGATTTAATTGTCTTTTGATCTACACAAAATACTCTGTAATGTCAAAGTGTAAGAAGAATTATACATTTTTAAAGATCAATGAAAAATAAAACACTAATATATCTTGATTAGATAAGTATTCAACCCCCTGAGTCATTACATGTTAGAATCACCTTTGGCAGCGATTACAGCTGTGAGTCTTTTTGGGTAAGTCTCTAAGAGCTTTTCACACCTGGATCATACAATATTTCCCCATTATTATTATTTTTTTAACTCTTCAACTTCTGTCCAGTTGGTTGTTCATTGCTAGACGGCCATTTTCAAGTTATGCCATAGATCTTCAAGCCGATTTAAGTCAAAACCCTAACTTGGCCACTCAGGAACATTCAATGTCGTCTTGGTGAGCAACTCCAGTGTATATTTTGGCCTTGTGTTTCAGGTTATTGTTCTGCTGAAAGGTGAATTCATCTCCCAGTGTCTGGTGGAAAGCAGACTGAACCAGGTTTTCCTCTAGGATTTTGCCTGTGCTTAGCTCCATTCCATGTATTTTTATCCTAAAAAACTCCCTTGTCCTTGCCGTTGACAAGCACACCCATAAAATGATGCAGCCACCACCACGCTTGAAAATACGAAGAGTGGTACTCAGTGATGTGTTGTGTTGGATTTGCCCCAAACATAATGATTTGAATTCAGGACAAAAAGTGAATTTCTTTGCCACATTTGTTTGCGGCATTATTTTAGTGCCTTATTGCAAACAGGATGCATGTTTTGGAAGATTTTTACTCTATACAGAATTCCTTCTTTTCACTCTGTCATTAAGTGGGACTTGCGAATCAAAAGTCCCAACTTCGTCATACTTCTTATGGTTCTTCTGCACGCAACTCCTCTCCTCAAACTTTGAAATGTGCAGACTGGTCTGGAATAGTGTGCTTGCGCACAACTTTTTGATATAATTTATACTTTTTAAACAATTATTTTTTGTTGTCTTTATATTTGTCCATCTTCATTCACTTTAATGGGACTTTTTTTCAACATTCTAAAGCTCCCCATTGTGACATCATCACTTCCAACATTCCATTCTCTGTAAATGCCTCAATGCAACTTTTGACACAAATCAGCTACTTTGACCGTTTTGCCAAACACTTACACAAAAACTTAGAGGGTATGACGTCTTCATCTACTTCTCTGCTATTCCAATCTGTAATAATAAAATAATTATCTGGTACCGATCAAATGTTACAGCTGTTTAAGTGACCGCATCAACAACATTTTCTGTGTTGTTTTATAAACAACTGACATTTTGACCACTTTCCGAACAAGTTAGGCAAAAAGTTAGATTTTATGACACCTTTGTCTACTTCTCTGCTATTCAAATCTGTCCTCGGAACAAACATATCTTATACAGATCTAACGATACAGCTGTTTTAGTACCTGCGCTAACAAATGTTTCCAACGTTTTCCAAACAACTGACATTTTGACCACTTTCCGAATAAGTTAGACAAAAAGTTAGAGGGTGTGACATCTTTGTCTACTTCTGTGCTATTCAAATCTGAAATAAGAACAGAGATATCTACTACCAATCAAGAGGTACATCTGTTTTAGTAACAAACATCAACTAATTTAGCGAACTGCCATAGAACTTATCAGATATTCAATGTCTGCTTTTTTTATTTTTTTTTACCCATCTACCAATAGGTGCCCTTCTTTGCGTGGCATTGGAAAACCTCCCTGGTCTTTGTGGTTGAATCTGTGCTTGAAATTACTACTCGACTGATGGACCTTACAGATAATTGTAAGTGTGGGGTACAGAGATGAGGTAATCCATGTAATGTATTATGTGACTTGTTAAGCAAATTTGTACTACAGAAACATATTTAGGCTTGCCATAACAAAGGGGTTGAATATTTATTGACTCAAGACATTTCAGTGTTAACTACTAGTTTTCATTCTGCATTGAAAGACCAACCTGGACTCAGGGGTAGACATAATATAGTAAACTAAAAATCCAGGACACTCCATGTAGTATGATATGTTACGTTTCATATAGTATGTATTCATTTGTGGATGTCCATCATCCATTTCGTATATGTTATGAGTCAGAAATGGTATGATATGTTACGAATTGAAATTCGTACGATATGTTACACATTTGCAAAACTTATGCTATGTTATGAATGAAAGGGTTAAGGTTAGGGGAAGGGTTAGCTAACATGCTAAGTAGTTGCAAAGTTGCAAAAATGATCAAGTTGTCCGTGATGAGATTCGAACGCGCAACCTTTGTGTTGCTAGACATCCAACCCCGACCAACCACCCTCCTTTTGTTTTGCCTTCAGTAACCTTCTGTCTTATGTATCCATAACAAACGTTAAAAAAAAAAAATACTAATTTGAGTGTCACGGATTTACTTTTACTGTGTTACGTCCAGTGTAGGACACCAGGCTGAACAGACATGAGATTGATTATGAATTTGGTAGATATACAAAATCATACAAACCCTACTAATAACCGAGTTTTGTTCTCCTTTATGGACTGCTGCTTCCAGCTCTTCTCTAACCAAGGTCCTTATTTCTCAATACTAGTTTTCATTCTGTAGTGAACGGACGGTCAGTTATTCACACCAACTTTTCTTTTTATATTTTTATAAAAATAAAAAAAAAACAGATCCAAACATGCAAATATAGAAACAACAACTTACTTCCACGAACAACGACTACATTTCATCTGCCCAGACCCATATGTTCTCACCTCCATCCCTGCCCAGATCCATATGCTCACACCCCCATCCCTAGTGTCTGCATTATTGTTTGCCACAATTGTACCAATTTGTTTTTCTCGGTCGGCCATGCTTTTTCAATAATAAATCATTAGATGTTTCCGTTGTGTTAATGATGGCAGATTGATTGATTTCCAGGTTTTGAATATAGGTTTTTTCAAGATGCGTGATGAGAAGAGAATTGTCCAGCCCATCTGGTATCTCACTACAGCCCCATATGCCACGTCTTGAAATATGCAGACAGACAGATTAAAAGTAAGTTTCCATTGTAATACTTCTGACAGCGAACTTTCTAGCTATGCCCATAACTTTTGGACATTATAACATTCCCAGAAGGCATGGATTATTGAGTCATTATTAGTTTTACACTTAAGAAATGACTCTGCCGTTGTGCAGTAGAATGTGAATTTTGTTTCTTGTATAATATATTATATACATTAGTTTATCCTGCATTACATTTTCTCTTAAAAATACACTCCATTTTAGTTTGTGGCTCCACTCTAACAAAGGTCTCAGCACTATGTATGGACCTATGAGATTAAGTCATGTATAATCTGCACTAGTTAAGGAGTTATGTATACGTTACAATGTTCTTGTGATACGATTTATATTGGAAAAACATCCCGCGCATTGAAAGTACGCCTTGGAACGTAAATCTGCTATCAGACATCAAGATATCACCTCGCCGGCAACGAACTAAATCATTCTATTAATGAATTGTGTTTGCTTCGGGATGGAAAAGGTTCATCCACCACGTAGAGGAGGGGACTATGTCAACAAATGACTCTAAAGAGAAGCCATGTGGATATATACATTAAACACTGTATCTCTACAAGGTTTAAACAAATAATTAGATTTCACTTCCTTCCTATAGGCCAAATTTAGACTGCTGTACAAGAGCCATATCAGATTTAGCATATCATTGATATGCGTAAAAATGTATGCACACATGACTGTAAGTCGCTTTGGATACAAGCGTCTGCTAAATGGCATATTATTATTATTATTATTATTATTATTATTATTATTATTATTATGAGTTAGCCCCACATATTGATGAACGGCCTGAGCCTGATGTCCTTTGTGGTATATCATGAATTGATATAATGGATCCAAGTGAGCGGACACCTAAGGCAATTGATTCATGAAGGGTTCATGCCTAATGCCCTCAATTGCCCTCCCATACCCTATAAATCTGTATGTCTTTGTGACTAACATGTATACAAGGTAGACAAAGAGAAGCCACATCCCTGATTGGCAGATGAGTGGCGACCCTGATTAGAAGCACCTGCTCATTGGTTGCTCACCTGTGTTCCCTATAAATGCTGTTTCGAATTAAAAAGATTTGTGTGCGTACACACTGAAGAACGCTGCAAAGCCGAAATGTCAGCGTAGGCACACCTTTTTTGCTAATCTGAATTCACGGGTTTTACGCACCAACCAAACTTCTGGGATAGTGCAACGGTCCCCTTTCGATTAGATGTTATAACTCCCTCCGAGACTACCTGGTAAATGGTACCTTTCAAACTATTTATCTAGGTGAGGCAGGTAGCCTAGCGGTTAAGAGCATTGACCCAGTAACCGACAAGTCACTGGTTCAAAATCCCCGAGGTGACTAGGTGAAAATCTGTCGATGTGCCCTTGAGCAAGGCACTTAATCCTAATTGCTCCAGTAATTTGCTCTGGATGAGAGTGTATGCTAAAGGGCTAAAATGGAAAGACTATATTTCTCTGAAGACCACGCTCAAACTATTTCTCTAAAGACCATGATAAAACTACCTTCCAAACATTGCCATCTCTGTTACCCAACCTTCTCCACTCTAATTCATTTCCCTCAAATTGTGTTTTAAAACTGCCTTCCTTAAGCCTTAACTCTGTGTTAAAAACCCCATCTGTAACCTTAAAGCGTGCTAGCAGATACCCATTGAGTTCCAGTCATTGCGCTAATGCTAATTAGCAAATGCGCTAGTGCTAGTTAGCAACTTCCTTCAAACTGCATGCAGAGACATAAAAATGGTCTCCATGAGTTGATCTAACTGCCTAATTGCCAAAAATCCCGAAGTATCCATTTAACTTGGTGGTAAAACTCCCTCCTGTCTCCATTACTGAACAAGGAAGTGTGGTGATTTATCAACTTGCTAACCTACAGTCTCCCTCAACTCTGTGTTAAAACCACCTTCCAGACTGAGCCATCTCTGTTCCTCTACCAGATAACAGGAGGTCTGGGTAAATTAATGTGATCTGGAGGAGTGGATGCTTCATTACGACTGATCTGGGACCTGCTTCATTACGACTGATCTGGGACCTGCTTCATTACGACTGATCTGGGACCTGCTTCATTACGACTGATCTGGGACCTGCTGATTTCCCTCTCACAACCAAGACCAGTTTGGCAGCTCACATTCCCTCACCTCCCATTAACAAACACACAGAGACACACACACACACATAGAGAAACACACACACACTGAAACATACACACATACTGTAAGCCTGCATGCAGAAACACACTCGCATGCACACACACACACACACACACACACCCACACACACACCATAACAGGTGATAGTGTTAACCATATGACTGGAGGATAACAGGTGACAGTGTTAACCATATGACTGGAGGATAACAGGTGACAGTGTTAACCATATGACTGGAGGATAACAGGTGACAGTGTTAACCATATGACTGGAGGCTAACAGGTGACAGTGTTAACCATATGACAGCTGGCTGGAGGATAACAGGTGACAGTGTTAACCATATGACAGCTGGCTGGAGGATAACAGGTGACAGTGTTAACCATATGACTGGAGGATAACAGGTGACAGTGTTAACCATATGACAGCTGGCTGGAGGATAACAGGTGACAGTGTTAACCATATGACTGGAGGATAACAGGTGACAGTGTTAACCATATGACAGGAGGATAACAGGTGACAGTGTTAACCATATGGCTGGAGGATAACAGGTGACAGTGTTAACCATATGACAGGAGGATAACAGGTGACAGTGTTAACCATATGGCTGGAGGATAACAGGTGACAGTGTTAACCATATGACTGGAGGATAACAGGTGACAGTGTTAACCATATGACTGGAGGATAACAGGTGACAGTGTTAACCATTTGACTGGAGGATAACAGGTGATAGTGTTAACCATATGACTGGAGGATAACAGGTGACAGTGTTAACCATATGACAGCTGGCTGGAGGATAACAGGTGACAGTGTTAACCATATGACAGGAGGATAACAGGTGACAGTGTTAACCATATGACAGCTGGCTGGAGGATAACAGGTGATAGTGTTAACCATATGACTGGAGGATAACAGGTGACAGTGTTAACCATATGACTGGAGGATAACAGGTGACAGTGTTAACCATATGACAGCTGGCTGGAGGATAACAGGTGATAGTGTTAACCATATGACTGGAGGATAACAGGTGACAGTGTTAACCATATGACTGGAGGATAACAGGTGATAGTGTTAACCATATGACAGCTGGCTGGAGGATAACAGGTGACAGTGTTAACCATATGACTGGAGGATAACAGGTGATAGTGTTAACCATATGACTGGAGGATAACAGGTGATAGTGTTAACCATATGACTGGAGGATAACAGGTGATAGTGTTAACCATATGACTGGAGGATAACAGGTGACAGTGTTAACCATATGACTGGAGGATAACAGGTGACAGTGTTAACCATATGACAGCTGGCTGGAGGATAACAGGTGATAGTGTTAACCATATGACTGGAGGATAACAGGTGATAGTGTTAACCATATGACTGGAGGATAACAGGTGATAGTGTTAACCATATGACTGGAGGCTAACAGGTGATAGTGTTAACCATATGGCTGGAGGATAACAGGTGACAGTGTTAACCATATGACTGGAGGATAACAGGTGACAGTGTTAACCATATGACAGCTGGCTGGAGGATAACAGTGAAGTATTGGCTCTAATGGGCTCAGAATCACACATGCACAGAGATCTGTGATGCCCACTTAGCACCCTGAGACCACGGGTAGGGAGGGGTGTGTGTGTGTGTGTTTGTGTGTGTGTGTGTGTGTGTGTGTGTGTGTGTTTGCATGCCCACATGCGTGTGTGTGAGTGATCTATTCAACCAAACGTGATTGTCAGGTAAGACGGCTCTAGACCATGTTGAGAGCCTGAATCCAAACAGCAAGAAGGAGCATTTAATGTTTCTAGGAACTCTGGTTTGATTGAACAAGGCCCAGCCAGTCCCAGTCTGCTGTGTAGCCAGCGGAGGAATATAGAGGGACACACATAAAGAAACTGGGCAGGGGAGAGAGCAAGACGGAATGTGGCTCTGTGACTCTTTTCTCTCCTGAAGAAAGGAAATCAGTCAAGTTCACCCTGAGCACAGCTCTCTAGAGGGCCATTCACTACAGCTAGCCTGCGGTAGGTTTTTCTTTATTTTTACTATTTTCTACATTTTAGAATAATAGTGAAGACATCAAAACTATGAAATAACACATATGGAATCATGTAGTAACTAAAATAGTGTTAAACAAATCAAAATATATTTTATATTTGAGATTCTTCAAAGTAGCCAACGCTTTGCCTTGATGACAGCTTTGCACACTCTTGGCATTCTCTCAACCAGCTTCATGAGATAGTCACCTGGAATTCATTTCAATGAACAGGTATTGTGGAATTTATTTCCTTCTTAATGCATTTGAGCCAATCAGTTGTGCTGTGACAAGGTAGGGGTGGTATACAGAAGATAGTCCTATTTGGTAAAAGACCAAGTCCATATCATGGCAAGAACAGCTCAAATAAGCAAAGAGAAACGACAGTCCATCATTACTTTAAGACATGAAGGTCAGTCAATTCAGAACATTTCGATACGTCATCCCATCTGGTTTGCACTTAGTGGGACTATCATTTGTTTTTCAACAGGACAATGACCCAACACACCTCCAGGCTGTGTAAGGGCTATTTGACCAAGAAGGAGAGTGATGGAGTGCTGCATCAGATGACCTGGCCTCCACAATCACCTGGCCTCAACCCAATTGAGATGGTTTGGGATGAGTTGGACCGCAGTGAAGGAAAAGCAGCCAAAAAGTGCTCAGCATATGTGGGAACTCATTCAAGACTGTTGGAAAAGCATTCCAGGTGACGCTGTAATCAAGGCAAAGGGTGGCTATTTGAAGAATCTCAAATATATTTTGATTTGTTTAACACTGTCACGATCGTTGAGAGACGGGTCGGACCAAGGTGCAGCGTGAAAAGCGTACATGTTTATTAACTCAATAAACATACAACAAAACAAGAAACAACGTACCGTGAAGTCCTCCGGCTATACACATGCAAGCCTAAACGGAACAAGATCCCACAACTAAGGTAGGCAACATGGCTACCTAAGTATGATCCCCAATCAGAGACAACGAGTGACAGCTGTCTCTGATTGGGAATCACACCCGGCCAAACATAGAAATACAACCTAGATCTACTACATAGAAATACACTAACATAGATCTCAACAGAAAACTCACACCCTGACCCAACCAACGAGAGTTCTCTCGATCAGGGCGTGACAAACACTTTTTTGGTTACTACATGATTCCATATGTGTTCTTTCATAGTTTTGATATCTTCACTATTATTCTACAATGTAGAAAATAGTAAAAATAAAGAAAAACCCTTGAATGAGTAGGTGTGTCCAAACTTGACTGGTACTGTATGTGTGTGTGTGTGTGTGTGTGTGTGTGTGTGTGTGTGTGTGTGTGTGTGCGCGTGTGTGCGTGTGCGCGAGTGTGTGTGTGTGTGTGTGTTTGTGATCCTCCATCCTTACACAGTGAGGGGTCTCATAAGGGTATTAGGTTGTGTCCCTAAAGGCACCCTATTCCCTAAAAGTAGTGCACTACAAATAGACCACATGGTCAAAAGTAGTGTACTACATAGGGAATAGGGTGCCATTCGGGACGCATTATGAGTCACTGCTAGAGTTTCCCTCTTGAAACGTCTTCCAGTGTCACCACGGTAGTAGAGTAGCCTTCCAAGTCTAGCATGTTTCTGACAGCCATGTCACAACCAAAGCACTGTCGCTACGTCGCCTACGTTCGTATTATGTTAATATTAATCTGCTCTCTCGCTCTCCTCCTCTCATCCTCTCATCTCTCTGAAGCTGTAGAGATTAATGATACACCCTCTGGGTCTTCATCTGGGCTGGAATATTCAGAGGGAGATGAATGATACAACCCTCTGGGTCTTCATCTGGGCTGGAATATTCAGAGGGAGATGAATGATACAACCCTCTGGGTCTTCATCTGGGCTGGAATATTCAGAGGGAGATGAATGATACAACCCTCTGGGTCTTCATCTGGGCTGGAATATTCAGAGGGAGATGAATGATACACCCTCTGGGTCTTCATCTGGGCTGGAATATTCAGAGGGAGATGAATGATACACCCTCTGGGTCTTCATCTGGGCTGGAATATTCAGAGGGAGATTAATGATACAACCCCCTGGGTCTTCATCTGGGCTGGAATATTCAGAGGGAGATGAATGATACACCCTCTGGGTCTTCATCTGGGCTGGAATATTCAGAGGGAGATGAATGATACACCCTCTGGGTCTTCATCTGGGCTGGAATATTCAGAGGGAGATGAATGATACAACCCCCTGGGTCTTCATCTGGGCTGGAATATTCAGAGGGAGATGAATGATACAACCCCCTGGGTCTTCATCTGGGCTGGAATATTCAGAGGGAGATGAATGATACACCCTCTGGGTCTTCATCTGGGCTGGAATATTCAGAGGGAGATTAATGATACAACCCCCTGGGTCTTCATCTGGGCTGGAATATTCAGAGGGAGATGAATGATACAACCCCCTGGGTCTTCATCTGGGCTGGAATATTCAGAGGGAGATGAATGATACACCCTCTGGGTCTTCATCTGGGCTGGAATATTCAGAGGGAGATGAATGATACACCCTCTGGGTCTTCATCTGGGCTGGAATATTCAGAGGGAGATGAATGATACAACCCCCTGGGTCTTCATCTGGGCTGGAATATTCAGAGGGAGATGAATGATACAACCCCCTGGGTCTTCATCTGGGCTGGAATATTCAGAGGGAGATGAATGATACACCCTCTGGGTCTTCATCTGGGCTGGAATATTCAGAGGGAGATTAATGATACAACCCCCTGGGTCTTCATCTGGGCTGGAATATTCAGAGGGAGATAAATGCAGAGCAAAATGTCAGCAGTTAAATGTTAAAGCTGTACAGAGTCACCTCAGAGCCCAGTCAAGAGGCTTCTCTTTATTACATCAGAGCCCAGTCAAGAGGCTTCTCTTTATTACCTCAGAGCCCAGTCAAGAGGCTTCTCTTTATTACATCAGAGCCCAGTCAAGAGGCTTCTCTTTATTACCTCAGAGCCCAGTCAAGAGGCTTCTCTTTATTACCTCAGAGCCCAGTCAAGAGGCTTCTCTTTATTACCTCAGAGCCCAGTCAAGAGGCTTCTCTTTATTACCTCAGAGCCCAGTCAAGAGGCTTCTCTTTATTACCTCAGAGCCCAGTCAGGAAGCTTCTCTTTATTACCTCAGAGCCCAGTCAAGAGGCTTCTCTTTATTACCTCAGAGCCCAGTCAAGAGGCTTCTCTTTATTACCTCAGAGCCCAGTCAGGAAGCTTCTCTTTATTACCTCAGAGCCCAGTCAAGAGGCTTCTCTTTATTACCTCAGAGCCCAGTCAAGAGGCTTCTCTTTATCACCTCAGAGCCCAGTCAGGAAGCTTCTCTTACTCCTTTCATCAGGAGATTTAAAAGGAGGGAGGATGGCAGAACAGAGAGCTAGTAATAGCTAGTGTCATTTTCCCTGCGACTCCCGCCTCTCACTCCCAGCCACACACACAAAGCTATGAATAAACCTGACGCTGTTCTGTTCTCACCTCCCCCTTGTCTCTCTCTCCCTGACTCAATTGTGCACTACAGTGTGCAGATGTCACTACCCTTCCCCCGGTGTCACTGGGGTGTCATTCGATGCGCACCTGCACTCGGCAGGCAGCTCTGCTCGGCTTAGAGGGCATAACAGAGTGTTGGACAGGAGAGAGGGATGTGACCCAGGTCTTGACGCCACACAGATTTACATTCCATTACACTGCTTGATTGAGTCCACCTGCCCTGCTTTCAACCCGCATCCACCCCTCTTCGTATCTCTCCACCCCTCTTCCATCCCCTCCTCCACCCTTCATCCCTCCCCCTCTACACCTGTATCCCTCGACACTGCTTCCTCCCCTCACCCCTCCATACCTCTCTGCTCCAGCCATCTGTGGAGGGGACAGATCGGGACCATTGACTCAAACTAGAAATGATGAACAAGGTAACACATGCCAGTTCACTGATTCTCTCTCTCTCTCTCTCTCTCTCTCTCTCTCTCTCTCTCTCTCTCTCTCTCTCTCTCTCTCTCTCTCTCTCTCTCTCTCTCTCTCTCTCTCTCTCTCTCTCTCTCTCTCTCTCTCTCTCTCTCTCTCTCTCTCTCTCTCTCTACACTCCTGGCTCCCCACATTGCATTGTGCATTTGTTTTTGCCGTTTTGCTAAGCTGAGAGTGTCTATAATCTGTTTTTGACTGAGCCAGCGTACGGCCCTATAAAATATGTGTTGTGGAGAACGTGTACGGAATCACATAATCCAGAAATTAAAATGGAATTCAACAATATTCAAAAATGTATTGAACTTATAGAAAGGAATCAACAAAATGTATTGAATTTATAGTAAGGAATCAACTAAATGTATTGAACTTATAGCAAGGAATCAACTAAATGTATTGAACTTATAGTAAGGAATCAACTAAATGTATTGAACTTATAGTAAGGAATCAACTAAATGTATTGAACTTATAGCAAGGAATCAACTAAATGTATTGAACTTATTAGAACATGTATTAATTTGCCCAAGTTATTTATAAGATATGAACAAAATGCGTCAGTGATTAATATTTCCCTGCTGCTTTCTGAAACGGCACAGGAATGGCCCTGTCTGTGTGTGTGGGTGCGAGCGTATGTCTCCACTTTG